>NW_020653851.1:14766651-14793107 GCF_003589595.1 Hyposmocoma kahamanoa
TTATGTTTGAAGATCGGCAAAAATTAAAAATAGCGAATGTTTAAATCTGTTGAGTAAAAAAATTAAAAACTGCCTTAATATTTTCAAAAAAAGCGTTTTTATGTATAATACTACACTTATTAATATTATTATATATGATTTATAGAATTCAAAGTATAATTTTTCAAATTGCATGTTGAACTTAGTGTTTTATTAGATTTGTGTGCGAATGGCAGAATGTAATTCCATTTGATTCTTAGCATGTATTTTTGAAAATAAATATTTTAATTTTTAAGACTTGGTTTTACTATGATAACATAAACCTCTAATGAATTTTATTTTTATCTTTTTTTTTTGTATTTTTTCTTGGCTCTGCCTTCTTTTTACTGATGTATTTTTTCTTTATTTATTGGCAGTGCCCATTTAGGATTTCGCCAGAGTTTCTTGGTTATAGGCTCTTGGTCTATTATTTATTTATTTAGGATGGAAAAGATTCGCTCTGGACCTTTTGGAGGGAAAAGCGTCTTTTTTATTTTGACTTTCAATTATTTTGTGAATTCTAGTTTAAAGTGGAATAGGATAGTACTATTGTGCCTTAATCGAAGAATAAAACGCGAAATTATATGAATCTCGAACTAAAATACTCGTATCGGCCCGTTTTAAAGAATCTCGAGTCAATCCAAGCACGCCGCCTCAAATTGCCTATCCTCTTTGTGGCGGCCATGTTTACAGAAACATAATTAAACTTCATGTTTAGGCTGATGGTTTTGCCAAAACCTTAATTTTTTTTTAAATTTTTTAAGGCTATTTCTATTCCACTTTAAACAAGATTTCACAAAATAATTGAAAGTCAAAATAAAAACGACACTTTTCCCTCCAAAAGTCCCAGAGCGAATCCCAAAACCTTAATAAATTAAAAAAAAATTTAGGATGGAAATGAAATTATTTGACATCACAATTTGACATTGACAAAATGTCAAACCTCGAAAACTACGTGTCTCTGTCTATTGAACTCCATTGGTGACGGACAGTCGACGAGTATTTTCAAAATTTGAAATGTGATAGGTTTGAAATTGCGAGATTTTATGCAAAAATGGAGCCAAACGAATCTAAAACTGAGAGTTCCGTATGCCACACGATTTTAGAGAAAATAAACTCTATTAACGAGGATGTTGTGACCAAGGTATTTGTGAAATATTTATGAATTTTTGCAGTTCGTGTAATACGTAGCCTTATTTTTGTTTCTTCATTGTTTACAGCTTCCAGACATAAATGATTTTGCGATTGTGAAGCCGATAAGTCGCGGTGCATTCGGCAAAGTGTTTCTTGCACATAAAAAAAATAATAAAGACCAAGTTTATGCCATCAAAGTTATGAAGAAGTCGGACATGATCAATAAGAATATGGTGACTCAGGTGGTGACCGAGAGAAACGCATTGGCACTGTCGAGAAGTCCTTTCTGTGTACATTTGTTCTACTCCCTGCAATCGCTGTCATCTGTTTATTTAGTGAGTAATTATGGTCAATTTTTGTTCTTGTTCTGTAACTAGCTATCTCAGAGTTATATATACTCAAGTAGGCTATATAACCATATGTATGTGTGAGTCTTGTTTGGAGGCAAAAAGTTATTTGAAACTTATAAATCAACATGATCTAAATGATTAATTTTCTTGTTGATAACTTACTCATCAGTTGTGACAAACCTTTGTCCAAGGTTTTTTTTATTTTTTATAATGTCAAGTAATGGGATGAACAAGTTATGCACCTGATGGTTTACCACAAGACTGTCCGTAATAGTTGCGAGCTTTAATTTGCAAAGATCTGAGGGGCACTGCCACTGCCCCTGTCACTCTGAGACATAAATTGACAAGTTCCATGTGCCTGTAATTTCACCAGCAACCTTACCCTTCCAAACTGGAATGCAAGTAATACTGCTTGACGGCAGAAATAGGTGGAGGGTGGAGATGGAACTTCAGCATTACAGCATGACAAATTTCTCTGATGTATACTTGAACTGCCCTCTACATATTGCCATCCAATACTCGCTGTACTAAGTTTTATAACATCAATGACATTCTTTGAAATTTCTTTTCATTCTTTTTGATTTTAATAAAACTTAATATGATTTACCTAGTCTGTAGTTCGGTTAGTGTAGTATCTTTATATTCAATAAATAAATATTGAGTATAATTTTCTTAAAATTTATTTAAATTTGCAGGTAATGGAGTACATGGTGGGAGGTGACTTAAAATCTTTATTAGGAGTGTATGGGTATTTAGAAGAGCCTATGGCAGTATTTTATGCCGCTGAAGTCACTTTAGCTCTGGACTATTTACACAAACACAATATTGTGCACAGAGATTTGAAGCCAGACAATATGTTAATTGCAAGGAATGGTCATGTCAAACTGACCGATTTTGGTCTGTCTAAAATTGAAGTTCACAGAGGTTTGTCATTTATGTATTGTTAAGGTAGCATTCCAGGCCCTATATAGTTCTATCTATGTATCACTGCAATAATTTGAGTGGAACTGTAGGATTTTCTTATTCTTCCTTATTTTCTTATTGGACGGCTGGAACTGTAGTTATGATGCTACATATCGAAGTAGACAAATTTCATATGGCACATATTTAAGACTGTTTGGCATTACGACACAAAGCGAATAAGGCCAAAATGAAGGGGTGGATTTTATAATATTGTACTTATTTCAGTTTATTTGATAGTGACAAGTATAACTTTTTTTTAAATTATGATGTGGTATGGTGTAATCGGCTGGTGACCACAACTCGAGGTGCCTATTTTGCGATTGATTAAATAAAAATATAATGGTACTATAAAGTCAGTGACTTTATCAATTTACAAATATGTTATTTGATTTCAGACTTAGAGATCTCAGACTTTGTGAACCGCACTCCAAGTCTCAACCTGCGGACCCCTGGCCAACTCTTGTCATTAACATCACACCTATCATTTGGTTCAGGAGGAAGAGAGACTACATACCATTCTGATGGGTCTATAGAACCTTGTGAGAACCTCCTTGATGAGCTAATAGAAATAGAGACTAGTATGAAATTATGCTGCTTTTTTAAAACAAAAATATTTTTCTGTGATCCTTTCAAAAAAAAGATATGTGAATGGCATATAATTTTGTTGATTTGATACATATCATGCATATGATACAGGTTTTACAATTATTTTTTTTAACATAACACTCATAGCCCCACACTAGGGAAACCCTGTATCGCAGGTCCTGGACAGCCACATAGACAACCACAAATTACACCGAAACTCATGAGATAAATAAATATAGTTCATACAAATATTTCCCCGGGCCCGGAATCTAACCCGGGACCTCTGTGTGGCAATCCGGCATGGTAACTGTTTGGCCAGTGTGGCAGTTGAGTATTAATTGTGTGTTGATTATGCGTTGTGTCCATTGTAATATAAATCAAAAAATCAAATAGTTTTCCTTGTTTTATCATGTAAAATGAGCAGAAGGTGCAACTGACTAGGACCTTTTGTATGTGCTGTACATTTGAATATGAATTTGAGCATAATGTGGTTCTGACCAGATGAACTAACTTTTTGCAACAAACATGTCTATGCTCGCGTCAGTGTAACTCAGAGGATTGACTGACGGTATTGTATTACAACTTTTACATGTAATACACACTTTAATACTTGGCAAATATGAACGTACTCACTAATATTACACTGAAGTATACAGAATACTGCTAGTTATTACCCACCATAAGGCCTACCGTTCAAATTTCATTCTTTCTTCGATTGATAAAACAAAGAAAGAACACATCTTAAATAATTTTTCTACATTTTAAATAATTTGTTAATTAATCTGCTATATTATTAAAATTGTACTCAAATTCTAAACAGCAAAATATATTTGTTGTAAGAAAGTAGTACAATCAATAGCTATTTGTGATACTCAATTACAAAATTGTAATATTACAAAGAGTGTTGTTTGCAGGTAAAATGTTTTCACCCTCTATGGAACATTCTCAATTATCTGGAGTACATCCTTTTATGAGCTGTGATAGTATCATAATTCCTAATATAGTAAGTATGTTAGCTGTTTATAACTTGTAAAGTCTTTATTGTTAAAACAAACGCCGGTTGCCTAGTTAGTATAGAGAACTGTGTGTTCTTTAATAAGTAACTGGGTTACAGATGCCATAGTTCTTCATTTACTATAACATTGACAAGTGTAGGCACAAATCTATTGGAAAATACACGTATGGTTACGCAATGAGTATATAACCAGAAATAGAGAAGAAATGTTATTTTATTTCTTTGAAATGTTATTTTATTCAAGTATTCTGTCATATCATTATGGCATCGAGTATTTAACGAAACGAAATAAGGACCATATATTCCTGGTAACACATTAGCGATACAGCTCTTATAAATATCAACTCCCGTTTGCACTGAAATATAGACAGGCCAACTACTAACCTGTGTGTAGGTCTCTGTATATTCCAAAAAATATTTTGTATTTATTGTAATAAAGATAATATCTCTAACAATGCCGTGCTGTTCTATCCGGTGGTGTGGGAAAAACAACAAAACATCTAATTACAAAACAAACGGAATCACATGTCATCGGTAATTAAATATTAAATATGTAATTTTCGTCCATTATAGCAAAGCTCAAGTTAACTGGTCGATTGAAGTGAAACAGTTGGCGACTCCCATCGACGACACCCTTCAATAGTTTCGAACTCGAGCTAGTCAATCGGAGCGCAGTTGTCACAGTATTGATATGGCAGAATAGTTTTCAAACAAATTAAATGACATTTCGTCTATTTCTGGTTATATACTCGATGCATTACGGTGACAACTGCGCTCCGATTGCCCAGCCCGAATTCGAAAAAATTTACTGGTGTCGTCAATTGTTTCACTTCAAATCGACCAGTTTAACTTGAGCTTTGCTATAATGGACTATAATTGAAAAAATACATATTTAATTATAATTACCGATTAAATGTGAATCCGTTTGTTTTGTAATTAGATGTTTTGTTGTTTTTCTATTTATAGAGCCCCCCATTGTTAGAGTTATTTTCTTTATTACAATAAATACACATTATTTTTGGAATATATGGAGACGTACACACAGATCAGTTGTTAGTGCTTGTACTATTTCAGCTTTCTAAATTGTGATTTCTGAGAGTTGATATTTAAAAGTGATATAAGGCCCATTAACCTGAGTTGCCAGGGTTGGATGGCCCTTATTTCGTCTCTATTTCTGGTTATAGTGTACTCGATGGATTTACACTTTTAACTGTATTGCAAGTGCCGTATCTAGGCGTTGTATTTTTACGTCTTTATCATATTTTTTAGTTATTTATACGTCTGCATCAGCATCTGAATATCTGAACAAATTAATTTACACTGTCGCCGTAACCGGTATCTATATTTCAGTCTCAATCTCACGACTCAGGATCAGATTCTCTACTCTCATACCACACATGTGAGAGCTCTGCAAGCAGTTCCAGTGATAATTCTAAGAGCAAATCGTCAAACGAGAGCAGTAATCATGGATCGTCATTGGAAGAGTCTGCTGTGTCGTTGGGACAAGATCACTCCACTTCACCCCTTTGTAGGGGACAATCCTTGAAGAGGGTGCCTAGGTAAGGTGTTGTATACGATACATTGATAAATTAATTGATTTGTTGATTCAAAACTGTTTGTTCAGGTGCCTATTGTGAATAAAATCGAGTCTGTTACCACATTCAAATATTAACAAATAGTTATTTTATAATTAATTTAAAATTATGTAACTATAATAATAACGTATATAATTATAATAATAATAAATTATAATTTATCCATAATATCGTCGTGGGTAGTGCAAATGCGCGTTACATACGCGCGTATCTGATGTAAACCAAATTTTACAGGAGAGAGATTTAACGTTCTTACTTTGTAATTTCAATGGCTACTACCATGGAACGACTTTCATTTTTGCACAGTAAGCCTTCATTTATGTCGTCTACGGACTGGTAACAATAGTTTCCCGTAAATCATGCAAATTTTGTTGCCGCAACATATATGCGGATTTGATTTGGCCAGTAAATTACCGAAATGGAAACTTAGAATCTAATGCTGGTTACGCGTAATTGCACTATCCCCGACGATATGCGACATGTTCATAATTATCAAAAACCCTAAATAAATAAGAGTACAAAATCGGAAGTACGAACACTTCGGAATACCATTAGTGACCATAAACCATATTTAATAATTAAATTTAAAATCATTTAATTAAGTTTTAGACTTTTTTACGTATTTTCTGTCACAGTTTCCGGGCCAAAAAAAGGAAAAGGATATTAGATAACGACGGTGACACACCAACTGGAGTAACAAGCTTGGTAGAGGCAAAGGAAAACCGTAGCGGGCTAACGCAGGAGATTTTAGCTTTAGAGCTCAGTCAGAATACCCCTAAGAGGATGTCCTTACATCCTACACCTGATAAACGGAAGAATCCAGTCAAAGGAGTGTTGAAAAAGAGGTACTTAAATATATTCACATTTGGTGTAATAAGGTCACATCAGCAAAATCACAACTTTTCAGAGAGGCTTAAAGATTCTATGAACGAAATGAATTGATAATTTTTTATGCTTATTTAAGAGACTTATAAAATTTCACATATATAAATAATTTATTTCATGTAGTCTGTAGTGATAAAAGCACTTTTGATGGGTGATCACATGTGGCTTTATTTTATAAAGATTTGTTTTCATACTAAATATTAATTTTTGTAATATTAATTTTTTGAAAAGAGAGAAGGTTGTTTTGTGGAATTCATTATAATTTGCAATAATGGTGTGTTGGATGTATTGATTGACATAATAGTTTCCCAAAATGAGGGACCATTTGTGACATTTGAGACAAATGAGGGACCGCCCCTAGTGGGCGCCGGCGCCGTGGGGACTCTTAAGCAATTGGGGAGTGTTGATGCTGTCCAAGGGATGCTACCGCATTTGAAAAAAAAAACCTGAATTTGCTATATAATAACTACACTACATATACATAATTCTTTGCCTTGTGATTTTTTGTGTTAAGTTTTCAATAATTTTTTGTGGTGGTGGCCGCTGAAATTTTTTTATCTTGCCTAAGTGGGCGGTGAGCCAAAAAGTTTGGGCACCTATGATCTCCATCATTATTATTTTTCCTTTTAACGTGCATGAACCGCTCTATGCATATTAAAAGATTATATCGTATTTACGTAGCGTAAAATAATAAAGTTATAACTTAAGACAATCACTAGTACATAGTAGCAGTGGAGGTCAGTGTGAAAGAGTTCGCATAGGGAAGTACTGACTGCCTCTTTACCCATTTCTGCCGCAAAACAGTAATGTGTTTCGGTTTTGGAGGGTAAGGGTGTTGGTGAAATTACTGGTACACTTTTCAACTTATGTCTCAGGCTGACGGGCGCGGTGGCAGTGCCCCTCAATTCTTTGTAACAGGCGACATGATACAATAAAAAAAAGTATCTACGATTTTCTGGAAATGACTTTCCAGGTGGGTATCCCAAGACGACAGTCACCACTTCAACGTCGGAGTAATATTTTCCACGCCAGTGTCAAACAACAAAAGCAAGGATAACAAGAAAACAAAAGAAACTCGTTTCAATCTTCCAAAAGACGACTTACCGTCAAGTTTTAAGGAGAAGTCGATAGCGTTCAGCAAACATATCTCTACTAGCTTGGAGATATTTCCTTCTAGGAGAGTCAGTGTGGTATGAGAAATTGTTTCGTAATTATGACATTTTGTCGTAAGTTATGACTAGTGATTCGGATGTTTGAATGCTTTTCTACCTATAGTTATCTTTTGAACGCGCTGCCGAAATGTGGAAGCGACTTCTTAAAATGTATATTTTCAATTAAATTCAGGTATGGCGTGATATGTTTTATATTTTAGATACCTACATGCGATTTTGTTCTCTGTAAATAATAAAGGTCTGATGATGACTTTTTGACAGCTAGAAGTGTCGAAAAACGATAGTTTCGGTAAAAAAATTTTAAACTCCAAAAAATATTATATATTATTTACAATGTTTAACATTTTCACTGTCTAAAAGTTAATTTGAATGCACTGATTTATAAAAATGGAAAGCAGACCAAACGTATTAATAAAACTGCATTTTACGTTTTATTCTTGGAAAAGGATAATGTGTATGTGGGGGTGGAATTATGTTTAGTCTGCTTCTCATTTATTTATAAGTCTATGTTAAATTGTTACATAATATTATAAAAAACGTTTTAAACGTTTTTTGCTTCTAATATTGTACTTATTAATTTCGTAAGGCGGACATTTTTCGATAGCAAAGCGCATTCCGTGTTAGCGAGCGACCACATTGTAGGTAAATGAGCATCTGATTCCGACCACTAGTTACGATGACGTATCTAAATGCAGTGTAGTAGGGATGCATATTACGTTTCGATTTTCGTGAAGATTGATTCAAAAGTGCACGATCTAGCGATTTTGTCTATATATTATATATATTAAAAAAATCGATTCAAAGTAAAAAATCGTGCATCCCGACATTGTAGCCGCTAGCGGTCGCAGCGACTAAGACTTGTAATCAATATTGTTCCTTGTTGTTTTTTCTGTCTAATTGTATTGCGATTTTATATAAATATAGCATCGAATATATAACCAGAAATAGAGACGATTTCATTGGTATAATATGCAAGGGATGCATATACAACTCACGAGGTGATTGGGCCTTATATCACTTTTAAATGCCAATTCTCGTTTTCGCTGAAATCACAAATTAGAAACCTGAAATAGTACAGCGCCTACAACTGACCTGTGTGTACGTCTCCGTATATTCCAAAGATGTTCTGTATTTATTCTAATAAAGATAATATCTCTCAACAATGGGGGCTGTTCGATTCGTGCGGGAAAACAGCAAAACATCTAATTACAAAATTAATCGATAATTAAATATTAAATATGTAATTTTGCAATTTTCGTCCATTATAGCATAGCTCAAGTTAAACTGGTCGATTTAAAGAGAAACAATTGACGACGCCCGTCAATTGTTTCGAATTCAGGCTGGCTAATCGGAGCGCAGTTGTCACGGTAGTGATTTGGCAGAAGTTTTCAAACAAATTAAATGACATTTCGTCTCTATTTCTGGTTACTCGATGAAATATGGAAACCAACAAAGTGGCGAACAGCTTTGCAGGTGCTCCTATGCTGCGCACGAAGGTGATTAATAATACTAAATGAATAATTTCATTTTAGGACGAAAGAAACAAATCTCCCACAGATCAGTGTAAAACTCCTCTTGCCACTGCGCACACGCCCTATCGAACGCCAAAGAGTGTGAGGAGAGGTAACCTCGTTTCAGAGCAGAGGATTCTTGGTACTCCTGATTATTTGGCACCTGAATTACTTATGAAGTAAGTTGTTTACAACTAAACTTTTATTCACATCTAGTTATTTGAGTCCAAAAAGTTTATTTATTTGGAACACTAACAGAAACACATAAAAATGTTTTTTATAAAAAAAAACAGACCTAGATACACGTGTACTATACGATATATATTTTTCCTGGATGCCACTCGACACAAGCAAAATGAACCGTATAGTACAGGAAAAATTTGAATTCAATCTGAGGTAGTATAGATTCTTAAGACTCTGCGCCCGTGTGCGCCACATATCCTGCGCCTTAGGTAACACCGGCACTGTAACCACGGTTTCCTGTTATTGTGTCCTGTGTCGACAACCGAAAGTTGTCGTTGACTTAGGTGAGAAGCAGGCTGTGTTCACTCTCTTTTACATTATTCAATTGATTTTTTCAGACAAGGCCACGGCTGTCCAGTGGATTGGTGGGCGTTAGGTGTGTGTATGTACGAGTTCATGACGGGAGTCCCGCCTTTTAATGATGAGACACCACAAGCTGTGTTTAAAAACATTCTATCTCGAAGTAAGTGTTTGAAGATGTTTATTTGGTTTTTAATTAACATTTTAAATAAGTTTGGAGAAGTACGAAAAAGTGAATTACAAAAATTTTATTTGGTCATCAACAATGCGTTTGTTCTTTATAGACATAGAATGGCCAGAAGGTGAAGAGGCGTTATCACAAGAGGCAGTAAGTGCAATTGAAACTCTTCTTACGATGGATCCCAAGGACCGACCGGCGGCAGTCGCTGTAAAGCAAATGCCCCTATTCAAAAATGTTGATTGGGAGAACCAGCTGAACACAGAACCCCCCTTCACGCCTACTCCTGATGATCTGCATGATACAGGATATTTTCAAGGTGAGTGAAGAAATTTTAGTGCACTACATTAAATTCGTCATCCTTCGGATTGAAGGCTTCTTTCGTGACTTTTTCGTAGTAAATTTTAAAAAGTTAGTAGACTTTTATAATTTTGCATTTGTTGAAGGTTTTGTCCAACACCTTTCAGCAAGTGTTTCCCTGATAAGCGATATAGAATAATATTAATACCTGTATATTTTTTGAGAAATTACTCCAATATTATATTATTATACACGTAGTGGCCACAGTGAAGCAACAGACGCTGGTTCGAACGCAGTCGGATCGAAGGAGTTTTTGTTTGTGTTCGTTCGATCTTTGTATCAATAATAATAAAAAAAGAAAAAGTAATGGATAATAAGCCAAATTGCTGCTCTATGGTAAACTCAAATTTGTTTTATATCGTTGTTGCAGCTCGGAATATTCTTCAACAACTGCATGTGTCCAACTTCGATATATGACAAGGCAGTTTCAGGTACGGCGAGTAGAAAAACACTTGGTAGCATAATAATTCAATAATAGATACTATGTGATAATGATAACACCACGTAATTAGTGTTTAAAATAATTGATCAGAGTATTGCCATTAGATGGTAAAACGCGTTAAGAGTACCTATAGAATTTTAAGCTAAAACTGGTATAAGTAACATATTTATGTGGAGGATAGTACCTCAGATATTATAATGACCAAAGCAGTTACTCGATCCCCGTGGTCGCGTGTCTTGTGCACTGGTTTTCATGGTGTTGCCATCTCCGAGGTCCCGGGTTCGATAGCTGGCCGGGTCAATGTAGAAAAACTAACTTTTCTAAATTGTCTTGGGTACCGTCGTTATATCCGATTTCCATAACACAAGTGCTTTAGTTACTTTGGGATCAGACGTATGATATTTATTTAGTTACTATAAAAATAAACAAAAAAAAGTTAATTCTCGATTAAATATTCCAAGTTTCTGAAGTGTTCAGTCATGTAATATAGATTTCATAAGCGATTATTGAGATATTATAAATGAACAGTATTTTGCCTTAACACACGCCATTTTTCTTAATCTTACCGCAAAATAGTGCTTACATCGGAGTGTAACGAATATACTTCGTATTTAGCTGGGTGGACACATGGGGAGGGTTAACAAACTTGATTTTATCAAAATCTGTACTTTGCGGATACGGGGTGCATATTTCACAGCTTAAATGTTTCACAAAATAAAGAAAGGTTACACAATAAAGAAATCTATAACACCAGTCAACATTTGTGTTTACCGGGTTTTAATGGACATACTAAGCGAAAACGTTTATTTTTTGTATTGCTATTATACGAAACGTTCAGATTTAAGTTCCTGCGTTTTGCCATCTGACGGCAGATTAGGTTTCATTATGGCACAGCGCAAACGTGTCTTGTGTTGGAAGCAAGCAACCGTCAGCTAGAAGCGAATATTCTATTTTCATACAAATTGTGGTCAAAAGACCACTGTGTTCGGTTGCCGCAACTGACAACTATGACCGATTGCCGCAACATACGACTGTGTCCGGTTGCCGCAATCGACGATATAAAAATAGAATATTCGCTTCTAATTGCCGGTTGTATCCAATAAATACACGCGTTTGCGCGGTGCCTATAAATAGCGTTACAAAGTTGTTAGGTCCCAAGAGGTCGCAAACAACAATGCGATGAATCATGGTAAAGGGTAATTGCCGAATGTCTGCATGTGGCCTCTTATTAAAATGTAAGTATTAACGTTTATAATTTGTTTCCTTTGAATACTTACAATTATGTAACGTTAAGACTGAGAGAGCTTCGTGATAATGTTTTAGATAGTTGTTGTTGAGATGTGTTTGTTATGTAATTAATTGATGTATTTTATCCATATATTGTATAGTTACACTTTAATTGTATTTAAAGGAATTTTCAATTAAACAACAATTATAAAATTTTGCATTTTTGTTATTTATATTTTCGACAAAATTTTTGTTATGTATTTATTTACCTACACCAATTTATTAAGAAAGGCAAGTTTCGGGTTGTCTTTCTCAAAATAATTGATGATTTGTGTAATTTTTGAAATCGGCTCAGCGATTAAGTCCATGAATAAAATGTCTTACTCAATATTACAAAATTCTTATTTATGGCCGAATTTGTTATAATAATGTATGTAAGCAAACGTAGTGGCCATAATAATGCCTTTGAACATATCGACATGTACATAAGAAAAAAGGAACATCAGCAACTTAAAAAAAACATATTAAACATAGTCAATAATCTCTAGGAATCATGGCATGTTGATTTCGTATTGTGACCTTTATTTGGAGTTCTTTTGTATCCAGGGCAGGAAAGCGGTGACACGAGTGTAGACTCCGGGGTACTGTCCTTTTCCACAGCCGATACCCCACGATACTACGCCCACTTGGGTCCAGCGACCTCCTTCGTTCACCATCAGTGGACCACCGCTATCACCCTGTGTTTACCAAAGTTACTATGAATGATATTTGCTTAAAATATGATTTACAAAAGGTGGTACAAGTATTCATAATAAAACAGTCCTCCAATGATATAATATCATTGATAATATATATTTTTTTGTGAAATTACTTATGTAAGTGATCAAATTTATTGAGATTTGTATGTAAAGAACTTAATGGAATAGATATAGCCATGACATTAGTACGTTTTAATAGACGATTATTAATTATCATTTTTATATCGGAGGTTAATGTGTTATATATTCTCTACTAAACATTTTTATTATTCTCGTCTCCTTAAATACGAAGGGGTAAATTCTTGAATTTACTAATTGTGTCTATATAGCGGCTTGACACATTATTTACCTACTTAAGGAGGAACTTTAGCACCCAAACAAAATTATATACGCAAACGTAGTAATATTTTTAGTACCTTAAGATATTATTAAATAACTATCAATGGTCACATACTATTTGTCTAATTAACAATGGTCTGGTTTACTTCCGTCGTTGACAATTGCGGTCAATGAGTATGTAGACGAAAAATTATTATACTTGTAAATACATATTTCGGGCAGTGTCATTAAGGTTGTGATTGATTTAGTTTACTAACTATCCTGGCTCAACAAAACACAGAAGATTTTGGACTCCAACACCATTCCAATGGACTTATTTTATGCGACACTTCATGCTATTCTGCCATTTAGAAGGCACACTGGTCTCTGTTATCTTTGTCGCTTGGTGTCCAGGACTTCCTACTGGGTTTTTTCCGTTCAGTTTTTCAATTAACCATTTGAATACTTAATGTACTCGATACTTACACTGCAAGAATCCATACTAGCTTTACCAGCGCATAACATGTGCTCGGTGATGCCTCCCGGAGCCGCAGCGCCGTATTTCATTCGACATTCTGCATTTGACCAGACGGGAATTGCTACTTCTTGCAAGATTGATGGTTGAGGTCCGCCTTAGGGTAGAAAATAAATAGCGTTGTAAAGCTGCGGTGAAGAAGGTTCTAAAATCTCTCACGAGATATTACTAGCGGCTCAGAATGCCGAAAGATCCAGTACAAAAATCTTTAACAAAAACACAGGAGAATTTCGATAACTTGACCCCCTAGCTCAGTTGGTAAGACCAAGACCGATACTATGGTGCAGTATATTATATGGTCGTGGGTTCCAGCCCCACCGGGTCGAAAAAGTTTTTCTATGTGTTCGTTCATTGTATTAATTGTATTTAGCATTGTAATATTATAACAAGTATTAAACAGACGAGAAATCATTCACTCGTATTGCAAATATTTCAATTTTTTTTCGAATGTTAAAACATTACTTAAGGAAAACTCACTCTCTCGCAAGCTTCCCCAACCGATGACCGTGGCGATGAGCCCAGTGTAAGCCCTTCCTCCACCGGGAAGGCAAATTGGCCGAACGTTCTTTGTAAACGGTACGGCCTGGTCTAAAGTAAGGATGGCAATATCGTTGTACTGAAACATAACAAATTAATTAATAAAGCAAAATTTTAAATCCATATATCGTCCTAGATTTAACTGGATTTATTTTTACCAAAGTACGCATGTCAAAACCACGGTGTCTGACAACTCGCTTGATTTTCCTTTCAATATGCATAGTCTCAGAATTTGTTCGGATATTATGGTCACCAAGTCTTGCAGTAAGACGAGCTACATCCCATGACGTCATACTGAAAAAATAAAGTTAATTATATAAAATATAAACGGTGGAAAAGCAGTTGAGTTATAAGGAAGGACTGTCCTTACTGAGCAACGCAGTGGGCAGCCGAAAGGACGTGTCTGTCGTCAATCAGAGAACCACCACAAAATTGACGGCCGCCGTTGAACAGAGCAACGATCCAGGGCCATTCATTCATTTCTGCGTTGTGGCCGCCAACGATACGCTCCTCATCCTGGTAGTTGCTTTCGTAAGTCTGTAAAATTGGAATTCATTAGGTACAACCTTTGAACATCAAAGCAAAGTGCGCTTATGTGGAATACCTGCGGTCCGTTCTTTCTACCACAAGATCCGTCAACAGCTTGAGGTTGAGTTGTCGGCTTACTGGGTAGAGTGGGGTACATCGGTGGCCAAGTCTATAAATAACATGGTCTTTAATGCAGTCTTCGATTTTGTAGAATAATTAGAGGATTTAAATTTCTTGGCGCTATATACCTGCTTGGTCGTGGGCTTGGTGGTGGCAAATCCAGGAGGTCTCGTTGCCCATGTGGTAGCTGGGGTGACCACGGGATCGTGAGATGGTAGAGTGATGCCAGCAACTGAGGAAAATACCAAATATATTATATTAGAAGGTATATTTCAATCAATACCAAGCGTTCCTATAGGATTTTAAAAATAGTACTAAAACTTTGATAGTATACAATGTCCAATATTTCATAGACGCTCTCTTTTAAGTTATCTGAAATAAATGTAATTCTACGTGGGAATTCCGAACTACGAACAACATTCACGTTCAAACGAATGAGGTCAATTCATCGTATTGGATGAATACTCATATCAAAGTCCATGTTGATGTTCTTCCGAATCGTCGATTTAGAGTGGTTTTAGCGATACATGATCAGGCCCTGTCAATGCATTTTATTATATTGGCAATTACTTAGAGAAGGTGGATGCGTAGGCGCAGTATGGTCCGGTGGATGAGTTGGCAGAGGAGGAATGGTTGGTGGCCACTGGGCAGGAATTTGACGCATGTTTGCGCCTTGGCCGATGCCCCATGTTGATGAGAACGCCGACACAACGCGGCCTGGGAAACTGAAATAAGTAAGTATAAGTTATAAGTTATCTTTTATATCAAGTCTATGTAAAGTACCCGCAATAATTTAAATTTGTTTTGCGGTCTTAGTTAGGTACTTGTTCAAGGGATTTGTACGATTTTACAGAATAAATTGATTTTGGCGTAATACTTATACAATAATTCTGAAAACCTTTGATACCTGAACTAATTTGATTTATAATTTAATAAAATTAAAATTTTTTTAAAGTTGATATTTTTTAACCTACCCAGATAATTGCAGTGGAGGAAGATGTACAGGGACAGCAGGCTGGAGGAACCCTAAACGCTGCACATCAGGTTCCTGCTGCGGAGGCGTGCCCACTGGCTCTGTGCAACACACTCCAAATACCTGTAGTGAAGACTTAACGTTAGGTCTTGCTAGCTCCACCCTCCTATTAGTTATGGGTTTAGATAGCTCCGAAGATAGAGAAGACTTATGTGTTAAACCTACATATTAGCGTGAAATTTGGAAATTTTCTTTGTAATAAAAATGTTCAATGTTTTTGATGCTTGTAAAGACTTCGGTCCCTTACCTCCATGTTATCCCCGCTAATATAACTGCAGGTATCGTAGTGCCCCATCACCCATCCGTCCCACCCTGAGAGGTCGGCCACCTTGAGCAGCGGATAGCAGTCGTGAAAACTCTTACATGTTCCCCTCTTGCCCATTGTTGTTTCACAATCCAGGCCGAAAGCTCCTTCATCGTGCTGTAGAAATTCATCAATTTATTTTGTATGAAGTTAAACTGGCTTGTTCGCCGAAGATTGTCAGACCATACGTTGCCTTTTGTTTATGATATCAAGTGATGAGACGAATAGGTCACGCGCCTGGTTAATAGCAGTTGCGGTGCCACTCGGAACGTTAAGTCGCGTAGATCTGAGGGGCACTGCCACTGCGCCCGTTACCCTGAGACATAAGTTGACAAGTCCCATGTGCCTGTAATTTCACCAGCACCCTTACCCTTCCATATCGAAACGCAGAAATACTCACATTACTGCTTGGCGGCAGTAATAGGTAAGACAGCAGTTTCCCGGACGAATTCTTTCAGGAGGAGCTCTACTGCTAGAAAAATTGTAGCGCAAAAGATTTGCCGCCAGTGGAAAACATGATTTTAAGTCTCCTGTGCTCGTGTATAATTAGGTTAGCTCGCCCTACCCTTCAATCCGGAGCACAGCAACACTGCTGTAGAAAGAGGTCGGGCTCTGGTATCGACCCAAGCGGAGTCTAAAGAGCCAGAAAACCCTAACCACAGGTGTATTTATCGACTTATCCGAAGAACAGGGTCCGATGTGATTATATAGCGAAAAGAGAATAAGGACGTTACGAGAATAATTTCGTTATTCAAACTATGGCCTACGTAAAGTTGTTTTGAGAATTTATATATCTTATTTCGTTTCGGAAATATAAAATCGAACAACGGTCGATCTGACATCCACAGCGAAGAAGAACGAACGAAATGTACCGTGCCTTGAAAACAAGCAGCCTTGCACATAAATCTTTGTTCTACGGATGAGTCGTTATGTTGAACTCAAAGGTAACACCTGCCACATTATAACGATAACAATTTAATGACCTCCGTGGTCGAGTGGCTTGCACACCGGTTTTCATGGTGTCGCCATCTCTGGACTTCGGGGTTCCTTCCCCGACCGGCTCAATGTAGAAACTAACTTTTGTATATTGTTTTCGGTGTGAGTGTTTGTGGTAGATACCGTTGTTGTTTTGATTGTCCCTTGAAGCCCTTGTGTCGATTCCCATAACACAAGGGCTTTAGTTACATACTTTGGAATCAGAGCAACGTATGTGATGTTGTCTTATATTTACTTATATGATTATTATATATTTATATTTATTTATTTATTTGATTAAATCAGCTTATTAGACTCCACTGGACATGTACCATTCTGAAGCAGAATAATTTGCCATGATGATCGTAATTTATATGCGGCGATCTGGATTTATTACATAGTAATTTTCTACCATTATCACAGGTGGTCCTTTTTGTAACTTGAAAAGCTCCAAGTGTGTAAAACATTAATTTACCTGTCGTGGTCTGAGCAACCAAAATTGTTTCCCTTCACGAGTGCTATTCGATTCACCACTGTCGATTTCTCGTCGCACTCGAGGTACAGCCGCTGTAAAAAATAAATACAACTTATCTGTCGAGAATGCTAAAATGAAAAATTAAAACAAACTTGAAATCTGATATTTAATAACTTGTGAGCTGTACCGTGTAAATTTACTTTGCAGTACAAAGTATATAAAATCTACGTAAGTAAGAAAGGCAAACATAAATGGTAAGGTATTAAGATGTAATTTGGCAAGGCATAGAGGACTGTATCTAACAGTAATTTCAATTGGAATAAGTACCGTAAGATCGTCAACGCAGTATTAAGTTTAAAGTTTTTTAAACCCGTTCCCCACCCACAAAAGCCGTCAGACGACTCACAATTAAGGTTAATTTATATTTTGTACTAAATTGGCAAGGAGATCAAAGCACAGGCGATGTAGTATATTATATAAAGTGGTTAAAAGTTAATCAATCTCAGGGTTTATTTATCGACCACCTTTATGGCCGTAATGCAATAAATACCATATTGGGGAAGATAGGTACTTTATTTTTCGTCGTACCTATATAAAGTTTAAATTAAAAAAGTTTAGTTTATGAAAAGTGTTTTGTTGCTATAATTTTTGAAAATACGCACTGTTTTTTTTGGAATTCTAATAAACATATTGATTTTTTGTTTTTGTCTTAGTATACTGAATCACAAGTCGTACAAATTGTTATTCACTAGACGAAAAGAATTTGTCACCACACGCAGTACCCAACCGCAAACATGCAAGCGATTTATTGTGTATCGCTGCATAACGGTTAAGCCTTATTGTAACGTCTCCTTTGTGCCAAAGTGGTCCATACTTGTATTGTTTGGTTTAACTCTCTAATCTGTATCTTACTTACAGAGGTAATTTTTATTGATTGTCTTTCCCAATGAACCCTACCAGTTCGCATCCTTAATGGCGTTTAGACCAGTTGTCATCCACAAAGGCGTCCAGAAGAGATGGGCAGTTTAATTTAAATTGAATCTGGCACTGCATTACCAGCAGCACTCCAGCGTCCTTCATGTTTTTTTTATAACATCAAGTGACGGGACGAACAAGTCGTGCGCCTGATGGTAAGCTACACGCCTGTTCATAACAGTTACAGTGCCATTCAGATCTTTAAATTGCCAAGATCTGAGGGGTACTTTCACTGCGCCCGTCACCCTGGGATATAAGTTAACAAGTC
Organism: Hyposmocoma kahamanoa; assembly: GCF_003589595.1. Taxonomy (NCBI): domain Eukaryota; kingdom Metazoa; phylum Arthropoda; class Insecta; order Lepidoptera; family Cosmopterigidae; genus Hyposmocoma; species Hyposmocoma kahamanoa. The sequence goes on from NW_020653851.1 coordinate 14,785,456, forward strand.
CCATGTGCCTGTAATTTTACCAGCACCCTTACCCTTTAAAACCGGAACACAGTAATGCTGACATTAGTGCTTGTAGTGTAGTACTGCAGGTAGCAGTACTGCCCTGGACGAGCTCTTTCACAAGGAGCTCTACTGCTACTAAAATGTAAATGTAAATGTAATAGAATCAACAGGCACACAACCAGGTCTACTACATAAAACATTAATATTGTTTTACGATCCATTTCCATGATCTCCACTCGCGAAATAAATTATTTCATGACAATAATGTTGTATTGTATATCCATATAAATAAGCTCGTCCTGCAAAAAATGTCGCGTAAACAACCGACCTTGAAGATATATACACAACTCGGGATCGAAGTGTATAGTGATTAAACCTGATTCCTATGACACTTTAATGAAAACATACGAGCTTTAAATGTTCCGAGACTTTACTTGTCAAGGACGAAACAGGGATAATAGATCAGGGGCTCTGTATAACTTTGATATCGTGCCGAAGACTATCTAGACGAGTTCGCATCTTAACAATGTTTACTAGGAACCCTAAAACAACCTTGGCATTGCAACTGTCGGAATAAAATAAGTAAAATCGGAAAGAAACTTGCTAGAGTTGACTTTTGTGAAGCTGTAAAGCTTTACAAAAAGTCAACCCTCGCAAGTTTGATGTACGAAATGCGTAGGTTCACATTTTGTATTGTATGGAAGTATATGTCGAGTTGTCCGTGTAGCTATTTTAGTAAGCATTGTTAATGCCTTTCATTATCAAGTTTAGTAAAATGCTTCCTAAATACCACACCGCCGCGTCGCCCTGCTAACATTTGCGGCAGACCATGTTCATGCACAGGTTTTTTGTTTAACGTCGGCAAAGTTTGGACGTAATCAAAATGGAATAGGTTTCTTGAACAATGATTGTACTCGGGATTCCGGGTTCAGCATTCTAATGTAAGGAAATGTCAGTGTCGCCGCTTCAATCTCCAGTCTCTGATCTAATTATTGTCCTCGAGCCGAATAAAAAAAGTATAACCAGCCGTCGAACCGCGCTGCGGTGCGGACAATACTTTGATTGATGTGGTCGACCGCGAAGTGTGGGCGTATGAGCATTTGCATTGAATCGATCCCATAGGTATTCTCCGAATAATGGCCCACGTGCGTAAGACCCGCTAGCAGAGTACAGGTTGACGACCACTCAAATCTTGGTAATCTTACTTTGGAGATCGTCATTTACCTACTTAACTATCTGACTTGCACCGGTATCATTCACTCATTCATAATTTCATTCTCTTCCAGTAAACAAAAAAAGTCACTTTTAAAAATTATACATATCGATATTTTTATTCGACTTTTCGTTGTGACCGGACATCTCAGTTGCAAATTTTAAGCTTTCTCTAGCCTCAAAACCTCATACCAGCGTAGCGGTCATTGTTTTAAAGCCGGCACGATAAGAATACTTGAAGACACGCCATTTCTTTTCGATAATGTAAACAAATACCCTCGACATGTGGTTTAATGCGAACGATTTCACTTTTCGTATTATCTATCACAATATTGCTGTTTTAAGCACTTTGGATATTAGTCATTAAAAATGTTGTATTTTTAAGAATAAGAATTTTCTAACTCCTTTAAGTATTTTCTTACTTAATTAGAATTAGAAAGCACGTCTCCGATTATTTGGAATTTTAATAATTAATTGTTCTATTCTCACCATTTAAAATAACAGCGTCTTCAGTATAAAAACCGCCATCCTTTGTAGAAAATCCTTGGTCTTTCGTGACGCTGCCACAGGTAGACGCGGTCAGGCCCAGCCAAAACAATATTAATTTGGTCCTTAACGACGACATTGTTTCTCGAATCCCTACTGCATTCACTTAAAGCAAAGATCGTAAATACAGACTTGCAAGACGTAGTCCGTTTGTGCGCGGTACGAGGATGTGGCTCGCAAGGAGTCGCCTCGCAAAATGCTTCGGCCCCTTGAATCCGCGCCTTTTAATATTTTTACACTGACGCTCTACATTGGCTTGAAAAGATAACAGAGCTTTTTCTCCTTTTGTACAGAGCTGACATTTACGTTACAAATGAGCTTTATAAATTATGTTAATCATCTGGTTCGGTACGCCCAAATTCTGATTTGATCTCCGATGGATGGTGTTTATTTTTGAGCGTTCACACGGTATCAAACAAAGAATGATTAGCTTTTTAGGAGATCGTTGAACCTGCGGGTGGAATTTGTTCATTAAGGTGAGTAATAACGGCTAATACGAAGTGGTTCTGCATGCGTTAAATGGGAGTTGTAAGAGGTCTTAAATAAGGTCTGGGGCACTGTGTCTGACGGCATGGAGCTAATCGTTGTCGCTACACGCCCGATTACTGAAATTTAAGTTTCAATATCAGTAGTAAACTTGCTGCGTCAAATTTTTTATTTTAACGTAAACGAACTTGATCCTTTATTACTTCAATGTTTTTTTATTATACGTTGATTCAAAACGCACTTTTTATAAAATGGACTTTAGCTTGGAAGACAATAAACTGTATAATTGCTTCTTAAAATTAAAAACTTCAAACTAGTCAAATCGTTTGGGCAAGTAATGACATTTTTGTACAGGAAACTGGTTTACTCTGTGGAGATGCGTACATGCATAGCAAGTTAAAATTTAAATTAATTAGAAGATGCAGTACGCAACCATCCGCTGCAGAAAGTCGGTAGTAAATTTTTTCCAGATTTGTTTTTATGTCGCCGAATGCAGATAAATTAAAAAACGCTCTTAATTTATGACCAATTAAATTAAAGGACATTGATTGAATTTGCGGTTTAAAAAGAAGATTGGATGTGTTTATGTGTATTTCTTTCGATGAACAACATTTATGATGTACATTAAGGGGTGTTAGCTTCAGTCCTCATATAGTTTTTTATTTGAATTCCAATAACAGTTTGTATCTTTTCATTATTAGCCAAACTGTTTGGTCCTACACTGCCACTGTTATGACCAATAATTTTACTTCCTAAACTTACTAAATTGTTATACATAAAGCCCAAAAGTAGGTGACCTTTTGAAATTTATTTACTTATATTTTTTTAGTAAAGTGAAACAAACAATTACGCATGTACCAGAATAAAAAGAGAAAGCAATACTAATCAAAATTTTCTTCGGCATGATTGTGTAACTCCTTTTTATTGATATTTAATAATAATAATAATAACAACGCACACACTCAACATAGCCCCGCACTAGGGAAACACTGTGTCGCGGGTGCCATGGACACACACATAGACAACCACAAATTACACCCAAACTCACGAGAGAAATAAATGTAGGCCATACACATATTTCTCCCGGCCTGGGAATCGAACCCAGGACCTCTGCATGGCAGTCCGGCATGGTAACCGTTCGGCCACAGACGCAGTTGAATTTGATTATTGTTATTATATACTCCTCTTATATTTATAGTAATCCAAGCACTTGCGGCATTTTGTCATATTTTGTCAACGGCAAAAAAATCAGATTGGAATGTCGAATATCGCGAATCGATTGAACAAACGTGATTAGATTTGGACACGTACCTACGTTATTAGAGCCATTAATCTTAGGTTCCGTTATCCAATGAAGAGATCAACAGAGCGTTGTATGAGATGTCACTGCAAGTTAGGTGTGTGCCGATGTAAGTTAAACTCTGAAATGTTCTGTACCTAATGCTCTCATAACTTTTTCATACCTAATTATGCAAGTATATTGTTTGACATTCTGGAATTCGTTATCTAGATCTACATATCAAGCAATCAGAGATTTTCTGTAGCCTGGTGTAGTTTTTCCTAGTCCCATTTTTTATTGTTATGACTCAATATCTCACTTAACACAATATAGCTATTATTAAAAGTACCAGCAAGTGGGTGATGCTCAAAATGACAATAGCTGTGTTTATTGCCTCTCACTGATTCATAAGTGGGGCGCGTATTTTGTTTTTTTAATTATGTCTCTCCTTTAGATTGTTCGCCTAATGTAGAGACACAAAAATACTTGAGAACAAAGGCCTCTCCAAAAATTCAATTTGTTTTTTTTCCACCCTGTATAATAACGGAGTTGCAGCCGTATTTTACTGCCACTGGCGCCTTTATATAACAGTGCTCTCTGTCCGACTCGAGCTAAAGTAACTTATCTGAACAAATCTGAAAACATAGCAAAAAAGAAACATAGAAATGAAAGCTTGTAACTAACCCTTTTGTTTTCATTCGCACCCATTTCACACCTGATGTAAAGGGGGATCATTTCCCCATTTGTTTTTGATCAATCATCATCTTGTGTTTGATCAAGAAACCCGTAGGTAGAGAATACTGCTCCCTTATTGTCCACATATATCTGGACAGGAAAGGCGTAGAATTCTCGTACGTAGTGTTGTATATTATAATCATAGTTCAAGACTCTAGCAGACGCATTTGCAAATCATCCCCGCGTCGCGAAAACAGATGCTCTACAAGCTACTAACGAAGCTTCTAACGTCAAAGTCCGTCTGACGACAGAGCACCCGCGCTTCGGGAGAAGTCGATGTCAAATTCTTAAGTTAGACATAAGTTTGGTTCCCTGGTGACGGAAAGCAGACAGAACCTGATTTGACGTTTAGTGACGTTTGTGACGTTTTTATTTACGTATAAGTTATCCATGGGAAAACATAGCGTTATGTTCCACAAAGTCTATTGTATTCTTATTGTGTACTTAAGTTAAAGTTTATTATTCGGATTTGATTAATGAATTAAGGCGCCTACGTTAAATAGATGATCTTCGCATGCAGACATCGTCTTGTAGAGATTTTTTATCACCCAAAGATCGTCAACCTTGTTCGTATTTGGAGTAACTGTCGAAACTATTAATGTAATGGATTATGAGTTACATGCTTTTATGTTTGTCTGTACTTGTTTTAAGTGGATTTTATACTGTACCTTACTTTGTCTTTGTGATGGTTGAGAACTAAGTGGCTTGCATTGATTGACTCATTCTCATTGTGTACCTGCCTTCTACAAAAATGGTCAAATGATCATGGATAGAGTTTGAATTCGCAAAACTTCGTTCGTGAAGGTAGTAGCTGCATAGATGTACAGAAGGAAATAGCTACTTAACATTTAGAGCTGGTAACTTTTGTAAAAGGCGTACATATCTGTTCGTAATTCTCACATATCTTGGTGCTTGCTGAAACATCTTGCAAACAACAGTCAAATATGTGGCGTACCTATCTATTTTATTAACGTACTTACCTACAAATCTTTCCGAATTGAAAATCAACTTTCAAATAGTATTACAATTAGAACCGTTAATAGATAATAATTACGCAACCCACTCATAGCCCCGCACTAGGGAAACCCTATGTTGTGAGTGCCATGGATAAACACATAGAACACCACAAATTACACCCAATCTCATGAGAGAAATAAATGTAGGTAATACAAATATTTTACCCGATCCGGGAACGAACCCGGGACCTCTGCGTGGCAGACCAGTATGGTAACCATTCGGCGACCGAGGCAGTCAATAGATAGAAAGCAAAGTATCTACAATAATAGATACGCAAACACAACAAACTGAATTAAAATAACCAACTCCGTGGTGGAGTGGCTTAAACACCAGTTTTCATGGTGTTGCCATCCCTGAGGTTCCGGGTTCGATCTCCAGCCCAATGTAGAAAAACTTACTTTTTTTATATTGTCCGGGGTTTCGGTGTTTGTGGTACCGTAGTTGTTTTCGATTTCCGTAACACAAGTGCTTTAGGAAATGAAACTATTTTTCCGGATTTAAATCGCGTATAGTTGTTTTTTTCAAACAAATCAACGTTTCGGGCCCTTGACAGGTCCCATAGTTACGGTGGTCCTGACCTGTAAAGGGCCCGAAACATTGGTTTTTTTTAAAAAACAAGTATACCCGATTTAAATCCGGAAAAATAGTTTCATTTCCTATGTGTAACAATCGCGAAACCCTAAGTACAAGTGCTTTAGTTACTTACTTTGGCATCAGAGCAATGTATTTAATGTTGTCGAATATTTATTTAATAAATAAAATTTCGTATGTCGAAGGATTTGAAACGAAGGGACTACGTTTTCCTAAACCTGCCACCAGAGATTTTGTCGCGATACAGGTTTTTTTATAGTGTCGAGTGACGGGACGAACAAGTCGTGCGCCTGATAGTAAGCTACACGCCTGTCCCTGATTTTAATCAAATCGAAATTCAATTCAAGCGAAAATCAAATTCAAATTGAAATCGATCCGATCGACCAGCCCATATGCAATATTATACGTCTCGACTCGGAAAAGACGCAGTTTCCGATCGGGAGAGGCAATGAAAATCAAGCTGCAATACTTTCAAACCAGAAACAATACCTTTTTGAAATTTTATTAAGGATTGATTGTGGTATGTTTTTCATTTAAATTAAGAATAAATCAGGTAAACTGAAAAATTTAAAGTTTTCTTTAAATGTGCAGTTAATTAGTGAAGGTTTTAAATTATGCGTGCCAACACCTTATTTATACCGATCTTTTTGCAGTAAATATTTTTATTTATGGTAACTCTTTGTGGGAGGTTAATCATAAAGGACGGAAAAAAGTATGACTAATAGTCTAAGCGGTTAACATTGTAACTGGAAAAATTTGCCGATCTAATAACATTCTCATCGCCTTTGCTTAAAAGTCATGTCTAGGCGCAATTCGTCCTTTTTGTGTCTATTCTAAAATTATGTGCACCAATCTTTATCAAGAATTTTGTCTTGCTAAGAAATAAGGAAAAGAATAATTATAACTTTTTTTTTTTAAATACGGATCTCAACAGTTCGTGGAATTACATTAATTTGCCAAGTTTTATGGAAATCGGTTACCGGAAAGTGCGCGAAACCGGACTCATCTTCTAGTTTGCCACCGTTAGAGGTGGAATATTTCTTCAAAATTAAATGAGATCAATACTGAGGTACCCTCTTTCTAACAAAAAAAAAAACATCAAAATCGACTCACAAATGCCCGAGTAATCGCGTAACATACACACACAAAAACTACAGTCGAATTGAGAACCTCCTCCTTTGTTGAAGTCGATTAAAAAGAAGGAGTAGTTTCGTTTATTTTGTATCTAATGTAGATTTCAATGCCTTTGTCAGTAACTAGATAGTATAAACTCGTCACTAAGAAATGGGACTTTTCACCGTCAACGAATAAATACGTTGTGCATTGAGTCAGTTTAATTTTTGATACGTCGCACTGCTGGATACGGGTATCCTCTCTAATAGAACAATGAGTTAATTTAAACATTAATATTTTGTCGTAATTACGTTATGTACATACTTTGTCATGAGTACATAAAGATAGTACATTGATTGGATTGGAGTGACTTAAGCGATGAATGAGAAACAGCGTTTACCTAAGATCATTGCAGCACTTAACTACTCGTATTATATATAATACAAATTGGCTGCTTTTTCATCTAACCTAACCTACAGGATAGAGGGTGAAACCAAGCAACCAAGATTTATTAGGAGATAAATATCAAAAGACATACTGGTATTGATGTCATCAATCGTTAAAAGAAAAGACCAATAATAAAGAAAGAGGATTAAATACATATTAAATATTATTTTTGAATACCAAAACCTAATAATAGTGTTACCTTGAATGCAGTTCATTTATAATT
>NW_020653851.1:14828107-14848542 GCF_003589595.1 Hyposmocoma kahamanoa
ATTTAAAATGTTTATTTGACCATTTGTCACTTAGCTGCGTTACTAAATTAGAGGACGGGAGAATTCATGTAGGTAATGTGCTTAAAGGTTGTTTGTACACTTCGTTCACGTATCGTAATTCGTAACCTGTAAGAAAACAGCTTATTTATTTCGACATTTTTATAATGACCGTTTGATGTCTTTGTCTGTTTAAAGTCCGGTCCCCCATTTTTCCATAGTTTTCAATGTAGAATGTCCGCCATAAATAGCGTACCTGAATTCAGGCTATAACTTATTATTCTTTTTACTTGTTAAATAGGTAACAAATTGCTTCCCTCGATTTTCAGATTACGAGCAGACGAAGATCAGTTCCACTTAGAGGTGGACATGTCTGCACCTAAAGTGTTCGTACAAGGAACTTACGCTGCAGAAGGGACCTACAACTTTCTGCAAGTTAAAGCTAATGGCGGATTCAATAATACGATGAGTGAGTGATAATTTAGATTCAGGTGTTTATTATTCGCATTAAAGTTTCCTGTAAACTTGGTATGTACATAATTATCCTTCAAAGAATAATGTAGTTGTATACATATGCTCTAAACCTTTGTGATATTATCTATATCTACACAATAACGTAGTCACTTAGAAGTAGCATTTACCTATGTATTATCTAGATAGATAGGTACCTACCTACTCATAAATTATCACAGGCCAGGGCGTAGCTAGGTAAGCTCTGCATTCCAATAAAATATTATAATTATCCATGTGTATAACTGTGTAACTACGTGTATTTAACATAAATTTGCACAGCTTGTACATAAAATAGACATGTGCAGTTGATATGCAGTAGGTAGGGGAGCGTGGGGGAATGGGAACCTACTAAGGAAAATTGACAATAAAAGTCATAGTTTATGCAATTAAAATTTTTATTAGTTATGAACATACGCTTCATATATCTGGGTACTAGATAATCACAGAAAAAATATGAAACTAAGATAAAATATTTGGTTAAAAAAGAAAAAACTAAAACACGTCATTCGCTCTCATTACCCCACAGTTCGGGATATGGGAGCCGATAAAAATCCCGTATGTCAAATGGGAGCCACTACTTATATATAATCAGTCTGAAAAAAAAATTAATGTAATAAAATATATAAGTTACAAAGTAATGAAAATAAACAAGAAAGTGTTAAAGGAATCCATTGAATATTGCAATATGATAAGGAAAGCCAAATAGCTCTCATTACCCGCGTAACATCGAATTGAAAAAGGAATAAAACAGTAAAAACATTTCTATTTTTATTGTGATTTCAAGCATAACTTCTAAAATTTGATAGATACGGTGACATAGCTAGTGTAAATACCATGGTATCATGTATGTATTTTAATGCTTACCTGGGATCATGAAATTTAGCAAATTTTATAAGCGCGGAGCGAAAAACACACAACCATCTCATACGACTAAACGCGGGGTTCTACGGGGGCGCCCACGGGACTCGAACCTTGTCGAACGTTAACGAAGACATAGGAGTGCCGTTTGCACATATACGAACATTGGGAAAGTCCAGTTTAACACCGGTCTCATTACCCGCGGGCTCCAAATACCCCACGTTCCCCTACTTGTTACCTATTTAGGTCCTAATACTACGTTAATTTTTTAAATTTAATTTATCTTTCTGTTTGTAGCTGAATTGGTGTACACATGGAAATTAGATGGCAAGCCCGAGAACATCGGTGACAACACGTACTTGAGGATTGAGTCATTTTATATGCGACCTGACGTCGGCGATATGAAGTCGTATCTTAGTAATGAAAACCCTGATACTAAGGAACTAAGTAAGTGGTTTACGATAATCATTTTTAATTATTGTTGCATTAGAGATTAAAGACAATAGTCTTTAATGATTTAGAGAATGATTTTTTTAAATTATTTTAATAGGCATAACAAACAGTAATTTCACATAAAAAATAATTGAATATTAATTCAATATAAATTTATTTTAAAGAAATCAATACCATAGGTTAAACTTGTAACTAAATGGATACTATAGGTACATACATAGTTTTTATTCTATGTTAATCAATCTGCATTTTGTTACAGCGGACTTGGGGATCAACTTTGCGAATGCAAACTGGAAGTTGGTCTATCGGGAGTTATTGCCTTACGCGCAATCTAATTGGAATAGGATTGGCATTCGAGTATCTAACAAAGTTTTCTTAAAAGTACCATACTCTAAATTGTTCCCTGCTACTTAAATCGTGATATCTACTTTTATGATTAGGTATATATTAATGTATTGTGTCCTTCTTATACTTTTAGTTGCACTGAAAGTTTGATTGTAAGCGGTGATTGTGACATTGATTTTCAATTTTCTACTTCATACTGACTTATCAGAGTCACGTGTTAGTGTGAGACCAGACGAGCGTAATTTTGTGAGTTGTAAGTTGCGTTTATTTTTGCGCTCGACCGAAATTCAGTTGGAGCGCCAGACGAACGTATTTCAATGTGAACATCTAGATCAAATAGTTAAGTACTACCACATGCCAATATTTTTTTTTCAACAATTATTAAGCCTAGTAAAGCCTTTTATTACTAAGTCAGATACAAATATGAGATAAGCCATCAGTCCAGAGGAAAGACTAATAATAACAATCAAGTACCTAAGTTGTTTAATTATTTATATTTTAATCTCTGTATCATTTTCGCAAGAAACGTTTACACTCATGCGCATCTTATACCAAAGTAACCATAGAACACTATACTCACCTTCCCTCACCCCTACCTCCGGCCGCGCCAGCCCGACGCACAACGCGATCGAAAGTCAGTCGTCATTACGCCCGTGAATCGGCAGATAACTCATTTTGTGAAACAAACCGTACTTTTATATGAAACCAAATGCAGCGCAAACTGCGCAACTCACAAAATTACGCTCGTCTGGCTTCACACTTACCGTTACCTTAGTATGCTAATTATTATTTTTAGCGCATATGAGTACTTATAGAATATATCTTTGACATGTAGGTAATGTTTGGCTGGGCATAGTGGAACTTATTTTGTTACTGTGAATTTCTATACCTCCTGTGACTCCACGTAATATGTAAGTAAGTTATGAATTTATAATAAAATACTGTTATAAAATGTAGTGTATCTTATTTCTCCATTGGCATTTAAGGCATTATTTGATTTTTCTGATATATAACATATTTACGCACTCGATTCTATATTTCGCGAAGTTAACAAAGTTGCGATCCAGGGGGTTGACTCCCGTTCTCCGTCCGACATAACTCCGAAACGATTACTGCCAAATAAGTACCTAATCCTCAACCAAATTAAAAGACAATGTCAAGTACGTAGAGGGGCTCTATAAATAATAACAACCGTATAAGCGAGATAGATTTATGCACGGACAGAGTAAACGAGAAAACAATATTGTTTTTTATCCCTTTCTATGTATGCGGCTTTGGTTGTATGACTCAACACTCTTTGAGTCCAGCAAATCCTTCCGACTGTTTGATGTGCATCGATTTTATGTGTTTGTGCTTTTAAGAAGTGTTTTACAAAGTTACTAACCGTTCCTTTGAAGTAATTGACAATGATTGCAGCTCACAATAATGGAGCATTGTTATATTTTAGGCTTAATAGCGAAACTGGAAGGGTCAAACCTCGTAACTTAGATTTTCAACTAAGATTTAATGACAAAATTGTAAACACAGACGCAGAAGTTGCTAAGATATTTGAAAATTTTTTTACCGACATTCCAATTTTGACTACTAATTCGTTAAATTCATCTCCCACGGCCGCTGAATCCTTACTAAAAGAAAATAATGCAGTTAGTATCACTAATTTAAGGTTCCGTCATGTATTTCCAAACGATATTGTTAAAGCCTTTAAGTCTATAAATATAAAAAATACTGCTGATCTTGATGGTCTTTCAGTCAGAGTAATTAGTTCTATAGTTGATTGTATTGCGCCTTACTTAGCCTGTGTCTTTAATAAATGTGTTGATGATGGTGTCTTTCCTGACCTCATGAAGCAAAGTAAAGTTATTCCACTTTTCAAATCTGGTAGTATTTCAGACCTATATCAATACTACCAACTCTCAGTAAAATATTTCAAAAAATTATTCTAAATCAGATGTGTGCACATTTTTATAGTAATAATTTAATGTCTCCTAAACAATTTGGTTTCACTCGGGGTCGCTCTACAACCGACGCTGGTGTAGAGTTGATTAATCATATATTTTATGCATGGGAAGTCTCACATGATGCTATTGGTGTATTCTGTGACCTTTCCAAGGCTTTTGATTGTGTGCACCATGATACACTGGTCAGGAAACTTCGCCATTATGGTGTGGCGGGACGTGATCTCGACCTTCTTAAATCGTATTTGCGTGGTAGGGTACAGAGGGTCGATGTTAACGGTACGAGATCGTCAGGGTCTGTAATTAGCATGGGTGTCCCTCAAGGTTCAATTCTAGGCCCATTTTTGTTTTTAGTTTATATTAATGATTTACCTAGCCTTATGGAGGGTATAAAACATGAGATAGTATTGTTTGCTGATGATACTTCCTTATTATTTAAAGTTAAAAGGCACCAATGTTCCTATGACGATGTGAACAATGCTATATCTAAAGTAGTTGATTGGTTTGCTGTTAATAACCTACTTCTTAATGAGAAAAAAGCAAATTGTGTGAAATTTAAATTACCCAATGTTAGAGAGACGATTACAAACATTGTAGTTAGAAACGAAAAATTGAATCTTGTGGATACAGTTGTATTTCTAGGTATAACGTTAGATGCTAAATTGCAATGGGGTCCCCATATAAGTAAGTTGTCAAAACGGCTCAGCTCTGCAGTGTACGCGATTAAAAAAATAAGGAAACTTTCAGACGTCGAAACCGCTAGATTGGTTTACTTCAGCTACTTTCACAGTGTAATGACATACGGCATTTTGTTTTGGGGTAATGCCGCCGATATCAATAGAATCTTTGTCCTGCAGAAACGTGCAGTTAGGGCAATTTACAATCTGGGCCCCAAAGTATCTTTGAGAGATAAGTTTAAGGAAATTAACATTCTTACACTAGCCTCACAATACATTTATGAAAGTATAATTTATGTTAAAAGGAATAGTAATTTCTTTATGAAAAATAGTGACAGACATAACATTAACACGAGGAATAAAAATAAACTAGCTTTTCTTGATAGTCGTCTTCACAAAGTCAAACAATCATTTAAGGGGCAATGTATACGCTTCTATAACAAGATTCCGGTTGATATACAAAATTTGCCTTTCACGAGGTTTAAAACTATAGTGAAACAAAAACTTTATACTAAAGGTTATTATACAACTTCTGCGTACTTGGATGACAAAAATCCGTGGTAGTAACCCGTTTAGCTCATGGAGGTAGTCTCAATCTGATGTTTCAAATAAAAAAATATTGTAAATGTTATTTACAAAGAGCAACCCCTAGAGTTTCTTGCTCATTCTTCTCAGGGGAATCTGCCTTACGAATGAGCGGTAGAGTTTAACCATTGTGACGATTTCAAGTGTAATAATGCTTACCTACGAAATAAAGATTATTTTGAATTTGAATTTGAATTTGCTGTAAAAGCCGTACGGAACGAAAAATTCCCAACATAGCCTTTCACACATAAGTTTTAATTTTTCATTACAATCAATGTATTTTCTTGTATGAATTACTAGTGAAATACTCTTACAAGCCTGGAATATTACGATTTCATGTATTTTAGATGATATTTGAAGTGTTTTTCTTGACTGAAACATTTTCATTGCATCGTATAAACCTCCTAAAATAAGGAGAATATCTTACTTTTGTCAAATATGTCCATCTCGCTTCTACCAGCAGTGGTTATGATACACGGGAAAGAGAGATAAAATCAATAACGTATAAATTAAATTAGACAGGCTTAAGCTGATTTTAGGGATACCGTGCTTTTGTCACTATCTTTTCCCCTGTTGAGGTTCTATACCCATAGATCATAGATTTATACTGGCCGCTTAGTTTTGTTTATAGCTGTACGATGACAAGCATTGTTTTTCTGTGTTGTTTCTCCATCGTCTAAATATGTGGTTGTTCTATTTCTGTTCTGGTGAATGTATATTATTATAACTGATATCTATCGTCTTCTTCGCCATTCCAAACATTCCCAAGTTATGGGTCATTTTAAATATTGATTTTTTTTTACTTTTAAATACTTTTTCAGTTCGAAATATTATGTACACTAAGTTAATATTGTTCAAGGGCCATTAAAAAAGTAATGATTTGTCATAATTGTTTTATTTGGTTATTAAATCTCAACCAAGCTAAATGTGATCTGGCGGATTCTCCCTCCTTAGATTCGGCAGATTTCATCATTATTATGTACCTATTTATACGTCTCACTGCTGGGCACGGGTCTCCTCTCAAGCGAGTGCTTAGGCGACAGTTCAACCACACTGGCCCAATGAGGGGTGGGGACTGCATACGTTTTCCGAGGATTTTGAACCTTCTTCAACGTTTCATAACGATGTTTTCCTTCACCGAAAAGCTCATGATAAATTTCCAATTAAATATTGAGTTCTTAGGTTTCCGCGATTGTTACACATAGGAAATGAAACTATGGGTCCGGATTTAAATCACGTATATTTGTTTGACTGACCATGGTCAACCGTGACCATGGGACCTGTAAAGGGCCCGAAACGTCGGTTTGTTTGAAAAAACAAATATACGCGATTTGATTCCGGAAAAATAGTTTCATTTCCTATTTCCAATTAAATTTCGCAGAAATTTCGAGAAACTCAGAGGTGCGAGTTTGGATTCGAACCCACGACCCGCTGCTTGAGAGGCAGTAGGTCAAACCACTAGGCTATCATGGCTTCATTTTCATTTCAATTTCTTTAACGGGGTAAAATTTTAAAAGTAGACAACCCAGAATTTATAGGTACTCTGTTGGTATCCCTTTTCAGTATACGCGAGAAACTTCTCTATTCTTTTTTTTTATTCTTCCTCTACGGTAAAGTATGAATCTTCATACGCATTTAATTTGGTCGAGTATTACTTATGTGACACAATTATGTGACAGCAATTGTTTCGGACGGATGTCGGACGTAGAACGGGAATAGATCCCCAGTAAAACCAGCAGCTTTGTGCCAGCAGCTATAAAGCAATTTTTAAACGGAGAACAATCTGACAAAGGGAAGTTGAGTAATTTTCAGACGATGTGAGTTTGATTTGTCAGATTTGACATTTCTTTTGTGATTAACATCAAGATCTTTTTAAGCAGATGGCCTTGAAGCCAATGCTTAATAAATTAAAAAAAAAATTAACATCAAGTTGACAGTTGACATGTGGTATACGGTTCACAAAAAGATATTGTGGATGTGTTGATATTCCGGTAAATTACATGAAAACAGAATGTTTTTTGCGAAACTTTAATGTAAAAATCATAATAATGTCTGTAATGATTAAGTATTTAGTGGCCGGTTTAGTGCGGTATTGGTTAATCCACACGGGCTACTGGCATACTATCTCTAACCGAGTTGAAATTGCGACCCCTCTAAACTCATGGAAGAGGTTAGTCGAAGGCGTTTACCTTTACGACCGCAATATAAACCCTTATGAGGGCGACTCTTTCCATGAATCCCCGATAATGTTGCTCTTGTTCCATTATCTGATGAAAAAAATGCCATTTTTGTTGCCTCTTCTGTTCACAACACTTGATCTCTTTACGGCATACTTGCTATTTAATACTTCCAAAGCATTTATGAGAATATTCAAAAGAACGCAAAAGGAACAATCGGAAGAAGTCGCTGAAGAGTCTAAGACAATGATGCTCGATGATTATCAGTTTAGACAGGCTTCAGAATATGTTTCGTCAGTGTACTTGTTCAATCCGTACTCTGTTTTGAATTGTGCTGGAATGACTACGACAGTTGTACAGAACTTTTTGCTGGCGGCTTCTTTGTGTGGTGCTTCAAATGGATATAGGCTCTTGGCATGTGCCTTTATAGCCTTTGCAACCCACCAAGCCCTTTACCCAGTACTGTTAATAGTACCAATTGCAATTTTAATAGCAGAAGTCAATTCTGGCTGCAAGAAATGCTCATATATAAGAACTTTATTGGTTTTTGTACTCTCCTGGGGATTTCTTATATACATTTCTGCTCATATTATGGATGGTTCTTACCAATATGTGTATAATACTTATGGATTTATGTAAGTTTGCTAGTGTTTATTTGTTTATTGCAATTAATTACTATATATTTGTACACACATTGTGCTATTTATGCATGGGGCAATTCAAACAGATTACAATCATAGTAATAAACATAATTGTTATAATTTGTCTCCATTTCGCTTTGGTAATAATATGAATGTTTAATGTTATGAAAAAAATAATACAAATGGATACAATAAAATAAATATTCTAGTTAATGGCATAAATTTAATAGAACATGTTTCCTCTTACCTTTATCTTTTTACTCCTAAAACGTCAATTTGACATTTTTTTCATAAATGAAATGACAACATTTTTGGTGTATTTGTATTTGTTTATTTAAAATAAGGAATTTCCGTTTCAGATTGACAGTGCCTGATCTGAAGCCAAACATAGGTTTGTTCTGGTACTTTTTTACTGAAATGTTTGAACATTTCCGATTGCTCTTTGTATGCGCATTCCAGATCAATGCATTAGCACTTTATATAGTACCACTTACATTAAAATTTAAGAGGGAACCCGCATTATTGGCCACAGTGCTAATAGCTCTGGCTACAATATTCCGATCATATCCCTGTGTGGGCGATGTTGGTTTTTACTTGGCCCTCCTACCTATGTGGAAACATCTGTTTACATGTAAGTATTTTCTGTGTATTTGATGACAGGTTATGTGTTTTGAGCTATGAAATAATGGTGATAGTTTGAACTTTTGATATCGAGGTAAAGTTCACAATAGAAGATATTATTTCTTCTAAGTATGATATAATTCAAATTGTCAGATCTTATGTTCTATATTCTCACTATATTGTTAAATAGAGAAAATATAAGACAGATTTGAAGATAGTTTATATCGTCGCCTTAGAGTGAATACCTCGTAAGTGATTTCTATGTAATTTTTTCGGACGAAGATAAGAATGTAGTGTTGTTTCTAGTTAGCATTTTAATTCGTTAAATTATACCTCTTTCAGACACTATATTTTTTTAATCATATATTTGAGCAAGAAGTTGTAAGTTTTTCATCAACAAAAATCAGTAATTACAAACTGTGTGTGAGGTATTCACTCTAAGGCGATGATATGTACCATAAACTGAATTTCAAGCTTCTAATTTCATTTGCACAAGAGATCACATTATAGTATCAACACTGGAAAAGGTAAAATGTTTAACACGCATTTAGAAAATGTTACAGGATAATAATAATAATCTTTATTTCTCTCTTACAAAGTTGCGTGCGTGCGTGCGTGCGTGCGTGCGTGCGTGCGTGCGTCCGTGCGTGCGTGCGTGCGTGCGTACGTGCGCGCGCGCGCGTGGGCGTGGGCGTGGGCGTGGGTGCGTGCGTGCGTGCGTGCGTGCGTGCGTGCGTGTGTGTGTGCATGTGTGTGTGCGTGGGCGTATGTGTGGTCTGTTATATGTGATTTTGTGTTGGTGCTACGTGTTGAGTGAAGCAGCCTTGGTATGGAGGTCATAGAGTTTGAATAGCTAGGAGAACTTCAGTGGACTGATAATCAAGACTGAGTAACCACTTTGTAATTTTAGTCTTACATTCATTTTTAGTTAGAGGATAGAAGGCAAGTATATTGTTTAATTTATTATATAAATAACTTCCAAGGAAACAGAAGAATTTACCTGCGAATTTAGTACGGAAAGTTACTGAGGAGCACACAGTGTGTTTCCTTCTTTTATTATTGTAGGTTGCATCGTAAGATAATTGAGAGTGCTTGAACAGAGTGACATTCAAGATAAACAATTGGCGGACAGTTAGGACTTTACAGTGCTTATAGAGCTCACTAGTTGGATAAAGTTGTGGAAGAAAATGACACACTTTGAGTATTAATCTTTGTGCTCTTTCGAGAGGAAGCAGGACACAGGAGAGCTATTTAAAGTATTTTTTTAAGAAAAAGAAAACGATTTTGTTTGTTATATGGAGAGCTAGAAAGTTTCTTCAATCCAGAAAGCTTTTCCATGTAACAAATAAAATTAGAGTTATAATTTCTTTTTCCTTAAAAAAATTAATTTAAATCACTCTCCTGTAATATTTTCCAAATGCACATTAGACATGTAACCTTTCCAGCGTTAATATAGATTATGGTAGAGTCTCAAGCAGTAAGTATAATTGTAGTATAATTTCACCATTTAGCACTAGTTGAAACTTATAACATTATAGATTTACATTTAGCATTGGTTTGAAAATGAAATATGGTTTCAATGAATATTTTCTATGAAAATCAAATTTCGATTTTTTATCATGTACAATGCATGTGACTATATCCCGAATGAATAATATCAAATCCTCTATCTGATAACTTACTGATAAAATAATAATTAACCTAAATACATTATCACAAGAGTAATTTCGTGCAGGATGTACAATACATGTAGTATGAAACCAATATTGTTTTGTATTCCAGTTATGCAGCAAAAGTTCATAGTTGGGTGTGCATTCATCATCACATCGGCTCTTGGCCCAACTGTATGGCATTTGTGGATATACTCAGGATCAGCGAATGCCAACTTCTTCTTTGGAGTTACTCTCTCCTTCGCCACAGCACAGATATTCCTCATCACTGACCTACTTTTTGCTTACATAAAGAGAGAATTTACTTTAAAACATGGATCGTCGCGCCTAGTTGACGGAAAAGCTGCCAAATTAGTACTCCAATAATAGTTGCACGAAACAGTTTTTTGTACAAGTATTTGTTAACAAGTTCAAAGTTCCTTGCATCCAAGTATATATAAGAGCGAGTATTATCCAGTCTGAGTATCGCCCTCTCAATAATGAAGTGATTTCATTCAGAAAGTAACATGTTTGGGCAGATGACACAAAAGATGTTAAAAAAACAAAGTCACAGTTTCAGATAGTTTTATTGTGCACATTGTGTTGTTTGGATCTAATTTGTCTTAATTATTTATATAAAGATCGAACACAGACTCTGACTTGCAAGTGTATGCCAAACTAAGGCCACCTCTATATCAACTGAGCTAAAGATGTTTTCTTTATGTTCAATCTCTGTATTAATAATTATAACAAACTAGTGGAGAATTTCACAAAAAGTAAATGAATATCATGGTGGCATAACATCATGATATTCAATAAAAAATTATTTTGTCAGTTTCTGAAAAATGTCAGGGTGAGAGTGTAATGTGAGGTTGCGATTTGTCAAACTGCTGATAAAAATGACTGTAAATTATTTGTGTCGAATTAACGTCGTTTAAAATAGATAACATAATATTCAATTTGGTATGTACATATGTAATACTCGCTACTAAAGTTTTTATGGAATTTGGATTGTGAATAAAAACCTCTGTAGGGATTAACACATCAAGAGAGTTTACTGAAAGTGCCCAGTGTTGTGTGTGAAATGATTCCAAATGCACATAGGTAGCGTGTACGTTAGTACATTCCAAATGTACATTAGTCACAAATAACTTCAGCATTTCAAGGGTTTTAAGTATAATTTTTACAAGTTCAGTGTGTGTAATGTGTTATTTTTTTTATATGTGCACAAATATTTACGTATTACATTATCTATTTTTTTTATGATACCATGTGATGGGATTATAGTAATTAAAATGATTGAATTATATACTATATTTATTTCATGTATTCCTTTTCATATTGGTTGTATTTTTAAACAAATATAAAGTGACAAAGTAGTGTTTAAGTTGTTTCAATATAGGTCATTATAATATAGGTAGATTTTAGTATTGCCACCAAAGATAGGTACTTTATATTTTTATCTTCAATAATACCTACTTTATATTCACTGTTGTCTTGATGTTAATATTAAGGTAAATAATAATGAGTAATGATTTAATGAATGACTGTAAAATTAATTATTCAGTATTATAGGTCAATAAAATATTTTTTTAAATAATAATTTTTCCTTTTGGTTCTTAGAATGGTCCTACATACTAAAACTATCTGGTTGGATATGCGTACAGTTGTAAAATGGAGATAAATGTTTAGAAATCTTTCTGTATTGATTTTCAAGAACATTTCGCACACGAAATCAAATACTGTCATAACTTGTTTTGTGTTATGGAATTGAGAGGACACAATTTGAAAATAAAAATAAATACTTAATGGAACCTATATACGTATACATCTCGTTTATAAATGTATAAATGGAAAATTAAGTATAATTGAAAATAATCATATTCGCATTTAGACCTATTCAGTATATTTTCAGTACATTTAACTATAACGCGTGGTGAAGCGCGTCGTCGCGCGACGATTCTCGCATTAGCGCCCCCGGATCACAGTGTGGTCGGCGTCAGACGTGTATTAGTAGTTTGTGGTCTGACGCATCACTGCGCGCAAGTAAAACCGTTCAACTTTAACCAAGCGCCGACGCGCGTCGTCGTGTGTCGACACGCGATTCCATATTTGCACAACACAAATTTGTACCTTAATAACGGGAAAATTGAGATGAATATGCTATAGGCGAAAAACGTGACGCGTCGCGACGCTTCGACTCTGTGCCAATGTGAGTTGAACCTTAAATATATCGCACTAAATGCAGGACGACACTTTGTGCAGGACGGGGGTGGGATTTGCCGTGGAGGACGCTTGTACAGGGTCAAGAGCACGTCAAGCTTTACACTTAAGACTTACATCCTACTCTGTGCCGCTTATGATGAGAACCATATAAGAACGGTTCAAAGTGTAAAGTATCAAGCTTGATGTGCTCTTGACTGTACTTCTTTTGAACTTACTACCAAATAGACATCTAAAAACTGTCAGATAGTATAACAAAAACGTAAAAGTTTATTTTTGGTAAATTTATTGTTTTATAAGAAGTTACGAAACAAAAGTTGCTGTTTATGATATTAGTAATATAGCCCTACGAAGTTGTTAGCATTTTAAAAACAACCCTGTTTAACTACAAGTGTAAGTGTAACAAACGATATCAGTTTAATAATTAAAAAATAGAACATAGAACAGCATAATCTTACTTTGCGCATTTTATCTTATCTGATTACCGTACACAGTCCCTCCCAAACAGGCGTAGGTGTGTCAGTGGCATAGTTTCTGTTTTGTTTTACGGCAATAATTAGAATAAAACAATAGTTGTTAAATTATGAGGAAGTTTTATTTGCTGTGTGCGATCTTCTGTAGTAAGTAACTATTTCAAAAATAACATTAAATGTTTTATATTTTGTGTGATGTTGTTTGAATAATACTTCTATTTCCTGCTGACTTGTAATTATTATAAAGTGATAGGCACTCCCTACATATTACAAGAAATTACTGGGACAGAGCTGTACGGTTCTTGCCTTCGAATAATGCAATTTTTTAGATTTCTCTTTCGAGTTTTGTGTATTTTAGTTGCAGAAGGCTCCATCCCAACTAGTATTCCAAATCACTTGTTAGAATGTTACTGGCGCGGTGGTCCTCCATTGGGAGCTCCACGACGGCTCGATGTACTGCTTTCACTAATGAAGAAGCTAGAAAACAGCATACAATTAGACATGCGGATGTTCAGCACGTCTTTACTTCAAAGGTACGATAGTGTTTCCATATATTGTATACTACTTTATAAGTGAAAAAGTGTGACTTAGATTCGGTATAATTATATTTATAGCAAGAGGAAATCTATACAAACTTCAATAGGTAGAGTCATTCGGGGTAACCGAGCGCAGTGGGTAAATGTCAGGAGATATAATAAGCTCCGGAACCGTATAAAAGGTCTGTTTGGGTCAAATCAAGCTTGATGGCTAATTAGTTCCGATTTTGTACTTATACGAACGGTTATTATTTAAGCTTTTTTAAGCAAAAATGTGTTTTTGTTGTTTACATTCACAGATTTTTGTATCTCAGAACAGTGTAATAGCACCTATATTTTCCAAAGGTACAACCACATAAGTGACACTTTTGCCAAAAATGAGTTAATTACACAGTTGTGATAAGAAAGTCACGATTTTTCAACTGGTAAAACCCAATATTTGATAGTTTGCTTAGTTCGTGAGTTAGACAGTGAAAATACCAGGTCAGAGATAGCTTTTGTTAGTGTTGTGTTCGTTTTTTTTTTGTTGTGAGTGTTGTGTTTTTGATAAATCTTAAAAATGTATTCAAGTAAAATATATGAAAACAATTTACGTCTTTCATATTACAAGGTACCTACAACAATAATATACTAAAACAGTTTATTTGGTCCTGCGTGTAACTTTCGAACAAAGTTGGTAGGCGGAAATGGTATAGGTTAAACAAAATAAAATCAAAGACGTGTTTTGCAACATTGTTTTTTAATCTAATTTATTGTGTTGTTTCTGTGCAAAATGTAATTGTTATTGCGTTTCATCAACATGGAAAAGAACACTAGATCAAGGAGTAAACACAAATACGCTGGTGAATAATTTTATGGTACTTTTTTGTATATCACGGTTTGAGGTTATGTTAACCGGACTTTTTTTAATGTTCAAGCAATATGATAATAATGCTTGAAAAGTATTGTAAATGGTGACTTCAAAAAAAGGAGGTAGTTCTCAATTCGACAGTATTTTTTTGCTGTACGTTGTTCAGATAATAATTGATCACATCCAGATCATTGATCATAAATTCCTAGAGTCAGGACATAGCTAGCTACTTGGAGGTAGACTCTATGCACAGCTACATTAAAAATTATAAAAATCACTTCACTGTTTACTCAATGGCGAACATTCTTAAAATTTTTAAAAATGCCCGCAAAAAACAAATAATCAAAGTCGGCACCCAAAAAATAGTGAAAGATAACTACCTTGTCTAAGAATTTATAAGTACCACGAATTTTACGATCTGAAGCAATTGGCTTCTAATTTATATATTAATGCAAAAAATGATTTGAAGGTAAACCTGTAAAGAGGATGAAGATCAGACAGTTTCGTTACATGAAGACGAACCCTACAAAATATTTTCCAAATACGATTTAAAGTGAAGTGACGTTCAGTAGCAGTACAGCTCCTTGTGAAAAAATTCTTCCAGAGAGGTACTGCCACCTTACCTATTTCTGCCGCCAAGCAGTAATGTCAACATTACTGTGTTCCGGTTTTGAAGGGTAAGGGTGCTCGTGAAATTACAGGCACATGGGACTTGTCAACTTATGTTTCAGGGTATCGGGCGCAGTGCCAGTGCCCTCAGATCTTTGCGATTTAAACTCTGAGTGACACTGCAATTGTCATGGATAGGCTTGTAGCTTACCATCACGACGACTTGTTCGTCCCGTTACTTGATATTATAAAAAAAGACTTATATTACAAAACCTCCAAAAACTGCCCCACTGTTAAAACAAATTACACGAAAGACCATTGCCAGTCAATGAAGCCACAAAGAACGATCTACTGAAACTGTGCGTTTCAGGGGTTATTCCAGAAGAGTTTCATGGTTGGTACAAGTGTTTGAGTTCGGATGAGAATATTACCGATCGCAGAACCGGACATTTACGAGAGCGAGCCTGAAGAATAGTAATTATTTTGTAATCATTATCATACATACGACAGCTGATTCATTTTGAGTTCTATGTATAAATATTTTCATTGTTACTACTACAGGGTGAAAGTGAAAACATTTGACAAAATTTTAGGGATATTTAAAAAAATCGAAAATTGTTACATCCACGTTTTCTTAGACTCTTCTGTAAAGTACCTTACCTTCTGTACCTTTGTAATGTATAATGTATTCCCATGCCAATTATCTTGTGTCAAACTAGGGAATTCCCTGTACTACGGATAAGAGAGCAACGGAATTCATAAGTTCGTTTCTCAAATTGTCCTCTAAAGCGCCCACGGTGCAAACCGCAAGGCCACTGAGGTCTTCATTGACAGATAAATTCATAGAAATGTATGTTTTAAATTTCACTCTATAGATTGTAAAACTGACAATCTTTTGTTTTGTGAAGCCTGAGAGGCTATATGGTTCGTTTTTCTTCTAATAACAAACATTTTTCTAAAACAAACATGTTTTTTTCTGAACCGCATGTAAATCAAATGTTCCATTATCATTAGTAAATCTGTTAGTACGTATCTCATAGGTTACATTGACTTTTAAGTTAACCACTGCACCATTCAGGTATAGAGTTAAAATGTATTTGCATTTCACTCCTTTACTTTAATTATTTACAACAGTACAAGCAAAACCACATACCATAGCTTAAGCGTTAGCTTAGCAAAAATAGTCAGGTAAAATAACGTACCATATTGTTGTGTGTCAGTTAATGCCAAAGATTATGTAAATAATGCTATACATTTATAAAATTTCTAGATTTAAAAGAAAAGCCAGCCATTTCTTGTATATTGTTCTTTTGATATCCCTTTAGTTGTGCTATAAAGATTAATAACATGTGTACTGTTAAAACCAAGTAACCAAAAGTACTGTTCACATACTTCTTAGATTTGCAGAAAAATTACAAGACAAACTGACCCAAGAAAAGCCTCTTACACAACTGTAATAATCAATGTATTAATCAAGTACACTGTAAATGCTGAATCACATCACGAAACAATTATTTTATAGTCTTCAATTTTTAAAACCTATTATCTCAGATCAGCAATTTCTGCAGTTATGTGGTTGTACCTTTAAGCAGACAACAGTAAGTTGCTTTTTTTCGGTTATGAACAGATTTACGCAACATTGCTAACAAAATTTCAGATTATATTCGGTTCCAAACATTTTGCGATCCTTCAGTTGCAATTCAATGTTCAGGGGAAAATGTGCGCGTGTAAGTGTACGCATGCTCACCCTCGCCCCGTTCTGTAATATTATCGTCCGTTCATTTGTACATAATTTTAACATGCTTTTATTATATATTGCAGTGCCTAATGGTTATGCTGCTTTTTTATTATTAATATATTTATTTTGACCATGAGCAAGCAATGCACTCATATACTCCATGTGCCTCTACTTACCTCATAAACGTGCGCAGTTACCCGCAATGCGGGTTAAGTGATTTCCGAGTTCCGATTTTACATCGTTTATTGTTAATAGGAAAAAACCGCGTTTTAAGTTTTTGTTTTTTTCTAAATTTAGAGCCAAATAAATGCTTTATTTGAAAATAATACTTTTATGTTGCTAACTCTTACCTATACTTAATGTGCAGTAAGCCCTAAATTACAAAAGTGCGCTCACTTGACTGGAATGACTCTACCTATTCAGTTATATTAGCAGATAACTCGTGCCTGAACTGGCGTTATTAATTAACAGTGCGTTTGGCATAGAACCTACTCATCCATAATAATCCCTCAGAACGTTCATGATTTGAGTTTGTGTCTAGTTGATATTTGGTACGAGCTTTTTTAATGAATCCTCATATTTAGACAGCCTCTACCGCTAAGACGACTAGAAGTATTCTTCCGCTTGACGGCGCTTAGTTCTCAATCAATAATTTCCTTGTTCACATTGTCTGATTTACCAAGTATCCTTTTAAGGTGCACCCTTTGTTACGAAACGAATTTCGTCTACTCTTGTTACAAAAACATAAACAAGTTATGATTAATTAGGTCTTAAATGTATTATTGAACGTTTTCAACGTTTAATAATACATACGTTTTCAGTAGAGTTTGTAATGCGTTCATTACAAACTCTACTCAGACCTTTATTTGTCCACTTGTATTTAAACATAGATTGAGCTTGATAGTGTTTCCAGTGTATGTAATCGAATTATTATTTATGGTCGGTCTTTAATTATTTTTAATACAAAGATCGAACACAAAGAAAAATTCTTTATATCTGACAGGACTTGAACATGCGTCAATATGCCAAGCAAGGGCCCGGTGGCCTTATCTATCGATAGATAGACCGCTCTAGAAATCGAGTCAGCATACGTACCTTACGAATTTCTCTGTGTCGCCGTTACGGACACCTCTGAAGGATGTAAGATTATAGAGTTATTTCACAAAAAATAAATGCAGATCATGGCTTGAAAACATGATATTCAATATTTTCAATAATAGGGTGTTTAATTTTTAGTTTACGGCTGGACGGAATTGAAAGGGCTGGTACACTTGAAGAATCGGACTCCGTGTTACCGTACAGAGCAACTGCATTCCAGTTTCACAAGTATAAAATCCTTATGGAGATATTTCTTCCAAGTCAGAACCTTTTACAAGTAAATGAGACTCTCACAGTGGGTGAAGGATGTTTTCTGCATAGAATGTTGAGTTCAACTGTTCAACAATGGGAGAGAGGAGACGAGAATCTTGTGTGTCCTGTTACAGCTGAACAGAGGCAGAGTATGGTTACTCAAAGCTCGATCAGGTATGTTTATATTATTTTAAAATACCGTATAGGTACAACTTTTAAATGCATACGTATAATTTTAATAGATGTAACATATAGAAGATGAGAGACATCTCTCTTCTCCGTTGTCCTTTTATTTTCCTGCTACTATATCTCCATATTTTATAAATCGATTACATTTTATATTACGTAAAACTGCAAATAGAATTTATAAAACTTTATCTTATATTAATAATGTGTATTTTACAAAAGTGTGTTTTTTATTAAAAGGACATTTTGAAAATGATTTCAGGGTTCACAGCAGGTGTCCAATCGAAGATGGAGTCGTGCAAACCGAGTGGGGAACAATTTCCCCCGGAACTCTTATAGCGGCTATAGCATCATCATTACAAGCGCAAATAGTTTTAATTACTGACATACTAAATGCGAAAGTATTCCAGGAGGATGTGGCTGAGCCCCTACTGACGTCTGCTAAACAGGAGTGGATTGATAATATAGAGACATTAGACGAGCCACAAGTGGCAAGACAAACGGAAACTGCCAGCATTAGTAATATATGGGTTGCTACATTAGCTGGTATGCTTATTAATTCTAAAAAACTCTAGGTTTCTATTCTATCATATATATATATATATATATATATATATATATATATATATATATAGGTTTAAATTTTAAGAAATGAAACTGTTTTTTCGGACCTAAATAGTGTATATTTGTTTTTTCAAATAACTCAACGTTTCGGTCCCTTATCCCAGCTGACTGTCAGCCTTTAAAAAATAGTTTCATTTCCATTTTTTTTTATTACAAAAAAATTATCAAGCCTGACCTAAGGTAGAGTTATTAACGAAAGTTTGCTAATGTTGTTGCTAATTTCTGTAATTTAAATAAATAAAAGAAAAGAATCAACTACTGCTAAAGGATGAAATGACTTCCCTACTTAGACGTAATAAATTGCGATCTGAATTCTTGAGCATTTGAGTGCACATCAAACGTTGTGTTTATATTCACGTTCCAGGTGATCTTGCGGAAGTAGTACTCAATCAAGGACCCAGGACAGGCGCTGTTCCGCAAAGGATGACTGTTGGGAGCAATAGTAGATGGAATGATACGTTACTTCCGAGAAATCACTATTTAATTACACAAAACGCTTCTATAGTTGACTGGCACTTTACAGATGCTGAAATTTTAGCAGGCATTGACGGTACATTTTTGTATTATGTTTGTGTATTTGTTTAAATAGGGACAATAGAAAAGGACACTATTTACTCTGAAAGCAATAAATATCAAAAATGTTTGTGGTTCCAGGTCTAATATTATCACAATATGTGCCGTCCTGGGTCGAACAGAGAAAAACATTAAAACTATCGCAAATAATCGATATGTACTATTCAGATGAAGGCGTATCTTTTCAACCAACTGTAAAAGCGTGTAACAGACAAATGTTGTTTAATACAATCTTCAATAGTTCGGATCTATTGCAAGAGACCATGAGATTTGCTTCAATCTTGTCGTTGCAACAGATTACAGTGTATATTCCTGTGGAAGAAATGGAGAGGTTAGCTAATGCTGCGGTAACTGCGTTTGGAAATTACCTTCGTATGTATTCCTTTTCTATAGTGCCAACGTATGTTGTTATTAGGTGATCTGTGTTTTCGTATGTAAACAGAAGTAAATTTGAAAATTTTAGTAGCAGAAGAGCTCCCTGTGAAAGAGTTCGTCCAGGGAAGTACTGCCGCAGTAATGCAGTAATGCGAGCATTGTGCTGGTAAAATTACAGGCATATGGAATTTGTCAACTTCGGTCTCAAGGTGATGGGCGCAGTGGCAGTGCCCCTAAGATCTTTTTGATTTAAAGCTCTGAGTGCCACTGCAACTGCTAAGGACAGGCGTGTCGTTTACCACCAGGCGTACACTACAACTGCTATGGACAAGGCGTGTCGTTTACCACTAGGCGTACACTACTTGTTCGTCCCGTCACTTAATAATAGGGGTTAAAGTATGAAATTGCCGATTTGTACTGAAAATCT
>NW_020653851.1:14848942-14871661 GCF_003589595.1 Hyposmocoma kahamanoa
TTAAAAAAAACTTATATACGATTTAGAGCCAAAACAAAAAGTTTCACTTCCAATGTGTAACAATCGCCAAAACCTAAAAACTCGATAAGTGAATTGGCCGGTCACTGTACTCAGTTCGAACGCACAAAGAATTCTTAATACCTAATAGGTACGCGAAAAGATGAATTCAGTTAAATATTAACTCAACGCAATTAATACAATATTTCTATGGATGTAATTAAACATTGCATATAAAATATATGTATAACATATAAAACAAAAAATAAAATAAATAAATAAATTGCTTGTTCCAGCTTCGGTACTAAGACAGAATCAGCGAATGTGTCAAGCCAGTCACAGTGTGCCTGTGATGGATCTTATTGTGGCCACGGATGCTGCATGGAAGGGATACGATGTTGAACAGTTTATTTCGTACGTATTAATACATGTTTTTAGTAGTATACCTCTCTCAAACCTATACAGGCGTATAGAGACCACATATAGGCGTTTACTCGTTAGGATCGACAGTCGCGATAATCCGTCCGCTTATTACCAGTCGTCACCATTGGCTTTGTTCCCACTGGCGACAAATAGGAAATAAAAAGAATGTTACCAGGTGGTGGCAAACGGGATAAAAGATCTGTTGTTGCCAATGGCACCAAAGGGAATTTCAAATATTCCTGGTAACATAAGAGTTTTTTCCCATTTGTCGCTAGTGGGAACAAAGGCAGACGTGACGACTGGGAATAAGCGGACCCGTCGCTACTCCACTCACTCACTCAATCAATATATCGACATAAATATACACTATCGATTGGTAGCGTCTATTCGATCAGCCTGAAACGAAACTTGTGAAGGCAAATCGTACGGATATATAGGGGCCTTTTTTGATATAGCTTTTGTCTACAACATGGCCCAACATACCTTAAAATTTATTGTTCGGTGGTCATTATAACTTTATTAACATAGTTTCAAACTACGAACGTCGGGGCACTACCCAGAAAACTCAAACCAGGCTCTGTACTCTCTTGTTCTCCGTCCGAAACAATTACTGATAAATAAGTAATAGTTGACCAAATTAAAAGAAGAATGTGAAGTATGAAGCGTCATACGCATCGTGCGTGCGAATGACGCTTCATAGTTCACTTTGTCTTTTAATTTGGTTGAGTATTACTTATTATTAGGTAGAACGAGAGTAGACTCCCCTGAACCAATTTACTGTCCTCCTTTTCATAACTATAGTCGTCACCAAATAAGAGGCCAAATTTGACAGCTAAAGAAGGCGATAGTATGTAACTTTGAATGCGATCAACGTAACAATAAACAAACAATAATTAGCATAATTGACTTTAAAAAAAATACGTAAATTTTATTGAAACATTATACATATAATATGACAAATATATTTGAAGTACTGTTTTCGCACGAATTCCAAAATAAAATGCAATTTTGAGTTACTCCGAAACGTCCTGAAAACAGTTACGTCCTCAAACTATTTTTTCTTAAATAATAGTGTTGTAAGCAATTAATCGCCGAATTTCACCGAGTCTCTTCGATTTCTCGGCCAACATATTGACTTATGTAGTTGTTTTATTGATGAACATACTTGTTTACACTAAATTCTCGTAATAAACCATTTATGAATATAATAAAATCAGAATTAACAGAACTGGATACAATTAATCGGAATGTGGGACAATTTTACGAAAATAAGAGGAATTGCTACAGAATTGCAAAGAATTCTGTAGAATAGAATAGAATAGAATAGAATAGACATTTATTGCAACGCCACAACACATAGATACAAAAAAATATATTGATACTACTTAGACAAGCAAAACAAAACAAAAAGACGTAATTAACAAAATTAAAATAAAATGAAATAAGACAATAACAAACAAAGAGCAAAACAGAAAAATACTAAATATAACAACTACAAATGTTGTACTGTCATGTGTGCGGTTGTGGCGTACGCAAAAGGACTTCATTCAGCTTATGCCACAGCCGCAATTGACTGTGGCGCTGGTTTTCAATGAGCCCTGAGCTGAGATGAGTGACGGACGTGTGTGTCGCAAAATATAATAAACTAAAATAATTTGCTTAAATAATTGCGTATGTGTTCTTTGTACGTTGTGTTAATGCTGGGTCTTATATTATAGATCGCAAAAGTACTTAAATATAGCAAATATATATATATATATATATATATATATATATATATATATATATATACCTACTGTGTGCGTTTATAGTGTGATGACGTAATTACATAATAAATAAAATTATACAACTCGTTCGCTCCGAGTTGGGTTAGACGAAAGATGCGCGGACTGACGCACGGGAGGGGTGGGGACGCTATTTGACGCTGTAAATGAATTGCTTTTAACTGAACTGCATGATTTCACCTTTTAGGCTCCCTGAACAACAATGAACCGAAAAATATTCTAAGCAATCACAAACTCTTAAAAGTTTGAATCGATTTCTCGTGAAAATCATATAATGTGATTATCGATATGATTAGTCCACATCCCTATTTGCGTCACGATGACAAGTGTCAAATTTGGCCTATTATTTGGTGATGTAATCGACATTTTTAGCGAAACTGAGTTGTTAAAATATATGGAATCAGCGAAACGATCTACAACACCCTATAAGCGGTTTTTAAATATTTCGTTTTAGTTTATTTTTTTTGTTGAATTGATATTCAATTCTTTTTTGTGAAATTACTCCACTACGCACTCACTCTGCTTGTTGTCGGATCTTTGTATTTGGTTTTCACGACATTTTCAGTTTTATTGTTTACCAAAGTCAGTATGATTGACATTTTTCAAAGAAAATAAAACCTTGGGTGCCTATATCTCGAAAATTAGCAAATGCAAATGCGTTAGTTACGATTAGGAGAGTAGTTTATATTCGTTTCTCAAATTTGTCTTACTAAGAATAGAACCCGGGATATCATCATCAAGGGCCCATACTTATTAACACACCGTGTGTGTTTTAGACCATCGAGGTAGTCTTACTACCTCGATAGTCGATCAAAATGATCATGTGTCTGCTGTCTCACTTATTGACTAGTAAATAAAACTTAGACAAATAAATAAAGATCTCCACTAATCTTACAGTTCTAAATATATCTAGTAGTTTATGTGACTATTACATAATGAAAGGCATTAAAATACGAGTGTGGGTTTATGAAATGAGCTGATAGGCGAGTTTCAGAAGGACATCACACGAGTGTTTTAATGCCTAATTATGTAGGCACAGTTACATACACAGCTTTTTCTATACACATATTATAAGCGCTCTATGATGTGTTCAGGAACCGCATGTTACGACTGGCGAAATGGCGGTAAATAAAAACTTTTCTCATGCATGTCACACAACTGTAGTTTTTTTTTCAAATAATTAATTTTAAGAAAAATTAGAGTCGACCCCAACTATCATATCGTTCGATATCAAGTAACATGTGAAATTCGTCAAAATTGTTTGCTATTGACATTTCATTTACCAAGTTTCACGCTCACGTTTCATGTTATGCATGTATTTGTTTTGTTTGTGTTCGAGTCCGTGCTTCACTCATATCGGGCTTGCTGAAAACCAGCGCTGCAGGCTGAAATCTATCAGCCTGTAGCTAATAGCTGAGCAAATCCCGTTTGCGTGTGCCGCGACACGCATTTATTATTACATTTTTAATTTATTTTTTTATTTTGTTTTAATCATTATAATTATGTTTTAACTTTTGTTGTAAGTACTGTATTTTAGTTTAAAGTTTATAATATTGTATTTTAATTTTAAGATCATGTGTGTCTCGGTGCTTACGCAATAAAGTATTCTTATTCTTATTCATTTGGAATAAAACTTCACCTGGACTGATATTTATTATTAATAATTGAGGTCGAATGAAATTGTTTTGTTTTTCAGAGATGTTCGTAATTTGAATGTAATAATAAAATCGAATTTATGTTATTATTAAGCAATAATAACATTTTCACAGATAAGAAATTTGTTCTAACAAAACAGTTTATCTTTATGCTGGTCGTAATTTGCGGTTTTTGAACACATCATAGAGGGTTTATGATATAATAATTAATTGTATAAAAGCAACGGCTAACTATTTTCCAGATGGGCTGGTGGCGCTCTGGAGTTAGACTTACGACGAAGTACCCTGTCACTACTCCATGGCAATACAGGCCAATATATAGTGCCACCATCTGACAACCTAACGGCAGTGTTTTCTCATCTTAGCAATTATACTGACGAATGTGAGTAGGAGTCCCGTGCCAAACGCAGCAACAAATTGATGTAGTTATGATACGATATATTATAGTGAAACGCGCTGATCATAAACATCTAAGATCCAGGAAACTACAATGAGAAAAGCGCTAAACGCTCAATCTTTTCAAATTGTACAGCGCCTCTAGCGGCCACAAGAAGTAACATATGTGTACAAAATAGTTGACGCGTTCGCTAGCGACATCTGTAACTGTAAAGTCATGGTAGAGTCACAGAAATATTTAATAAGAACATTTCAAATATTAATGATGAACGAGAATATAATCATAATACATTACAATAAAAAAGAACATTGTTACCGTAAACTTCTGTAAAATTTCAATAGCTCTAGAAACTAGGATTTTGAAAATAGTGTCGTAGGATATAGTACGTTAGCTAATTGTGGTCGAGTTTGAAATTATCTGACTTACCAGCTTTGATGCCGCATTACCGGGTTTTCTTTTATGAACCATCTTTTAGCACAATTTTGTAGTACTATTTTGGAAATTCATACATTTATTTTTATTTTTCATAAATTAATAGCAGGAACAGGTATTGTAGGTAATTCTTTTGTGATATTTTTAAGCGTAGAATTAAGTAAGCTACATTATTAGTATAATTAACTGATATGCTTTACTCATGCAATTGCAATTGTTTTTGCTTTAATATAAAAATCTAGATTTAGTTTCTCTCGTTGGCTTTTTGTTCTTACTGGAAACCAGCGCCTTAAGATGTTTAGGTATAGGCAAGATGTACGGTCTTCGCCATATATATTGTTTATGTTTTTCTTCTATATATTGTTTCGAATTACTTGTACCTAATTAAACGGTCATTAACAACTTTCATTGCCAAACACACAAAAGCGTAAACTGTTCATTGCAATAAAAGTTGCCAGATATTTACTTTGCAATCCACTCTAGCTGAAACCTCTATCGAAACAAGTAATTGGCACGAAGCATGCTACTGACAGTGCACCCATTTAACAATATTGATTTTGACAGGGCCGACCAGGTTAAGCGTATCTAACGTCATATCAGCGACAATTCAGCATTCCTTAAATAAGACGTTGCTCGAAAAGAACACTACGGCCAGTGCAGGGCCAAGTACTGTTGTCCTTATAATCAGTCCTAGTGACAGACCTTCAGTCGCCGATATAGAAGCTGCTAGAGAACTTATGAACTCGCTAAGGATGTCCTACTTTGACGTATACTTCGCGTACACTGCTCAAGATCTAACTGAATTTCAAAATATAAACAACGAGTATTTGGATTATTCGGAATTGTTTTTGGCCGTACGTATCCTGTTTTTTTAATGTGCCGGAAGATTTTAATAACTGTTCAGAGTTTTATAAAGCCAAATAGAGACCTTTTTCGCCAGAGAGGTAAATTAAGGCGTATGTTGCTTTTATGCGAGCCGTCCAATACAGCGGGATGCTTAAGAGTTACATACTGGAATACAAATTATATACCATATACTACGTACCTTGTACTAAGTGTCGGAGGTACGATGGTGATTGCCTCTCCCGATCGGAAACTGCGTCTTTTCCGAGTCGAGGCGCATAACTGCGATTCACAACTGGCCGAGGAAACTTCTGACATTTCTAATCAGAACCATAGTTGATTTAACTCACAAATTAGAAAGATATAGTAGGAATCAAATTTATCTTCTCGCTCAGAAACCCATCTGATTTCGAGACTACTCGATTGGATCGATTCCGATTTGAATCAAAATCAGGACGCAGTTAAAATTTCGAAAAGTTTGTTTACCTAAATGCGAATTTTATTATGATTGTGCGAAGTCTGCCCTAGTTTCTGTGTGTTTCGTCAAACAGTTCTACAGGGAACTTCTTAAACTGTCTGATCCTGTATGTGCTTCTTCTAAATATCATGGATCTTTTAGTACCTTTTTTAAATTATACTGTCAATATTTCTAAGAAAGTATACATTCATGGAGATTGCGTTTTGCGAGATTTTTTTCACTATTCAAAGTGGTATAACTCTAATATGCTTTCCTTTTTACTGCACTAGAAGTCGGTACATAAACTCACCAATCAATACATAATAAAGTGCGCATAATCTTAATAAAATCTCCAAAGGGAATCTTATAGATCCATAAGGAGGTCCATAAGAAGTTTACTAGAAATTAATTTTAGAACGAACATTAATAATCAGTTATTAATATAAGTACATAAAAATATGTTACTTCAATGTTGCAGGTAGCATCATCCAACGTACAAGATGTGATTAGCACTGTAGATACTCTCTTGGTGAAGAGTGAGATACCATCGAGAATTTTCGGAGCCCATTGTCCGTTTAACGGCACTGTTTTCAATCAGACTGAATACGAAGACTTTGTGTTACCTAGCCGCACGAGAACCTATCGCATTCATCCATTCTATTTGATGCAACAACCGTTAGTGAATGTACAGGTATTGATTTATTTTAAAATTATGATTATTATTTAACTTTTATCCATCATGAATAAAAAAAATTTAAGTGTCATCGAATCTCGTATTCAATCACAACCACTTGTAATACATACCGTCCATGTCACTGATATCCCATCCCTTTCGTATTGCACATAATTAACAGTAACGAAACAGTGATACGGCATTTTTTACATTAGACGCAAGGTACAAAAACGATTCCAAATTAATCTATGTTTTGATTGTACCGCATAAAGTGGCAATAATTTCAACAAAGGTTTTTATTACCTCGGATGATTTTGCTAATTTTGTTTGTGCGCTCATTGCTCTTTGTGGTCTATTAAGACATACGAAACTCTCTATCTGCCAATTTTGCCAATCCCAATAGACCTTATATATTATTATGTAATGTATTAGTCACACGATTTTGTTAACTAATATTATTAATATTGTCTACCATGAGTTACTAACAATGACAGTTGTCGCTAGCGACAGTGCAATTTATATTTTGTATCCAAAATACTACTTCTTGTGATCGCTCGGGGGCTTTTATGTATAATTTACCGTACTAAACACGGTCGCTAGCGATAACTGTTACACTAAACTCCTGGTAGAGGCACTGTCCGAAGTAATATAAACGTCTACCATCGAAGCGGCAACGCTAAGTTCTCCCTATGAAGTTTTCTTACAGTAGTGTTCCATCTAGTAAAGCTTTGCCACACACGTCAATAGATGGCGCCACTTTGGCAACTCTAACCGAAATATTTATTATTAAAAAATATAAAATATTTTTTTTTTCAGTTTCGTAACGCTGGACAAGGTCGACTGCTAATATGTATGTGGCGAGGAGCAAAAGATGCTCACAGTCAAAGTTGTCAAAACCTTGGAGACCGAGACCGCTTTAACTTTAACTTGACCAATCCGTGTACGACACCGCAGTTTTGTTTACCAGCGTA
The DNA here is from genome assembly GCF_003589595.1 of Hyposmocoma kahamanoa. Classification (NCBI taxonomy): domain Eukaryota; kingdom Metazoa; phylum Arthropoda; class Insecta; order Lepidoptera; family Cosmopterigidae; genus Hyposmocoma; species Hyposmocoma kahamanoa. The sequence goes on from NW_020653851.1 coordinate 14,856,575, forward strand.
CTTCAGCGTCTCCGTTTTCGACTCTACTAACATATGTGCACGTAAGGAAGTTTAAAAAAACCATTAAAAAAAAAAAAAGGAAGATGTCATTTACATCTAGGCCCCGGGGGGATTCGAACCCCCGATCTCCTGTTTACTAGACAGGCGCTTTAACCAACTAAGCCACGGCGCCGATAGTAAACGTGGCGAAAATAAGAATCAGTTTAACAGAGAACGATAAAAGTGATAAAAATGGTAGCGTTTATAATTTTTATATTAAATTGATAAAATAAATTGTATTTTGCTCTATATTAAAACACTATGTATTATTCCTTTTTTATTTGCAGATAATGACTGCCGTTTGCCTAATCAAGTTGGATACTATTTGGAACACACGGGTTTAAGATGTTTACCGCTCCGAAGTTACGCTACATGTAGCAAAAACAGTGTTTTTATAATCTCAAGTTTTATTTTATTTTTATTCTATAAAACATGTTAATAATATTAAAAATATGTCAAAACTCAAAGGAAGGTATTTCTCTTTTACCCCTGGTGGGACTCGAACCCACAATCCCCGGCTTAGGAGGCCGATGCCTTATCCATTAGGCCACAGGGGCTTCTAGTAAACTACACCAAATTTTCGTTCTAATTTTTTTTTCCTAGGAAGTATAATATTTTTATTTTTTTTTCTTCAACCAAAATGTTCAATAACATATAAACTTAATTTACCTCAAGAATGTTCAATTCCAAGTAATTGTGGGCATAAATTAGTGATTGCTGGCCTCGGTTTTTTTATAGCGCCATCTATGACGCGCTTTATACAACTCTATAGGAATGAACAGTCTCTTACTGCATACTAACATTATAAAGCCACAATAGGTGACGCTGCAGTCGTGTTATGTGTTCCAAACAAGTAACAATTATTTAAATTGCATATTCAGTTTTTGGATAGTGGTTATTGAAACGTGAAAAATTTTTCTTGTACTTGTCATTTATAGAAAATATTAAATTATTTAATTAATTTTGTATAGTGCAATGCAGTATGTACTAGATTGTTTATTTCATCATCAAGAGTATCGACTCCGTGGCGCAACGGTAGCGCGTCTGACTCCAGATCAGAAGGTTGCGTGTTCAAATCACGTCGGGGTCAAACTATTATTTTTATTTATTTGGTAATTTGTTTTAAAAACGACAATAAAATTGTTACATGCCTAATTTAGAGTTATCACATGAATTTTTAAATCTGTATCGAAACATTGACACGTCTTTTACAATATCTGTACTACTTATAGACAGTTAATTGAAACTCTTGTCCATGCATATTAATTAGTACTCTGAGGGTCGTATTCCAGAACTCTACTCAATACTCAAGTCAGGACTTGAGTATTGCAGTGAACATTGAAAATCATACTCAAGGCCTTGCCCTTAGGGTCGTATTTCCAGTGCTTTACATCATACTCAAGTCTCAAATCCTGACTTGAGCATTGAGTAGAGTTCTGGAATACGACCCTAAGATTACTCTTAGGGTCTACCTAACTAGGGGGTACCTACCTACCTATTAATGGCTTGGTACTGGTTACATTAGGTTATTATATCATATACACTTACTGTTTCTACTTTGTCTATTGTATCGATTGTCCACAGCCAATCCGTATGTCTTATTGTTTTAAATTTGAATTTGAACTAGAAACGGGAAAGGTTAATAGATTCCAGTTGAAAGCTGATGTCAGGTGACAAGGTCCATAGAGGTCTTAGAGGATGGAAAAAAAGGGTAGAGGTTTCCTTTTTTTTTTTATCCTCTAAGGTAGAGGTACAGCTAGTTCTAGTGTCAGTGTGTCAATGCGCTCGTTACACACAATTGTGACTTTGAAACTACAAGATAATAATGTACAATATATGACCATTCTTTTATGATTATTATATTTATCCTAGTCCTTTGGCTTTGTAGACGCCATATTAGTACTAGTTTTTGAAAATTGGTCTAAATTGTTATAAACTTTGTAGTCCTAGTGTTTTCTTTAAAAGTTAATGACATTTTGCCTTTGTAGGGAATTTTGGCCTTCCATAAAGTGTTAGGAAGATGTGTTCTCCTTAAAATGAACCAAAATCGCTGTAATATAGGTAAAACATGTTGATGTTTTAAATTAATTTTTGAATCAGATCACTTCAACGTAATAATACATTGACGATACCAAATCGTGTCTCACGTCTGTGAGACACGATCCACCGAAAACCAGTGGACATGTGAGAAATAGAGATTGGAGACATATTTGGACATTTAACGAGTATATGTTAAAATATTTTAGTTTGTACAAGCTGAATAAATACATAAATAAGTAGTATTTACTACGAATTTAAGGAAGGTAGACTTGTTTAAGGATACATATATTGTTGGGAAGTTGTTATTTATGATCTATACGAACTACAATTTGGATGTAAATCCGCGAATGTTGCGACGTCATTAAATAGTCTGAATACCATCAAAGCGTGTTCAAGCTCTCGTTAAGTCTACGGATATAAGTATCCATTTATTATATTAAATCAAACACAATCATATCCGTATAAGTACGGATATGATTAGCAACTTTCACAAAAGTAGGTGTGGCATCTGCGTCACAACCTAACACGTACTGAAAATTATTTATAAAAATATTCATTGCTGCATTGGGCCACCGACCGGTGATCTCTGCCTAACACATTCCTTTTAGGGAAAAGACTCAGGCTCAGTTGTAATGGTTGAGATGTCAAGTTGAGAACGACTTGAAGACGACAATGATGAGAGGTTTTTCGGAATATAGCTATATAATATAGCTTAAATAAGAATAAAATAAAGCACACCAATAAAAATCCAATCCTTTGTCAAGTTACTAAAGTCGTGATAGTAAATGACTTAGTTTCATATTATTATGGTGCAAAGTGCGGTGTCGTGTCGTACGTCACAAGCATTAATGACGTTTCGTCTGAAGATAAAACGATGCTCAGGTATGGCTCAGGTGAGCGGTCACACTAAGGCGAAATGAATCGCATTCTTGGCATTAGACAAGCGAGCGTACCTATATCATCCTTGTGTGTTTTCCTGCATGACTGTTTCCAGTCGCGCTCTACACCAATATGCCTACTGCCTGTCTGTATGCGTGCCGCAGTTTTGTTAGTGTTCTAACATGGAGGTCATGAAGTGATTGGAACGTGAAATAACTCTTTTTTTGTATACCTACGCTCATAAAGTAGTTAGCATTGTTACCGAGCATAAGTATCGTTATTTTCAGCGGTGAAGTCATTTGGGGAATTGTTGTTCTTTTTTCACTCAAATGTGGTAAAAAATTGCTCTTGTGAAGCGAGGTTTTTAAATGATAACGTGGCTTCGTCCCATTATTGTTTTGTTTTAGATGGCGTCATTGTCGCAGTCAGACACCAACTTTCCGAGGCGTCAACGTTAAGTAAAGCAGACAATGACGCAAATTGTCTGACGTCTACCAATGTGTCTTCATGATCGTCAATCAGACTTTTACCGAGTGCTTCTGAATAATTGACCCCCATTTCGGCAGCACACGGGACCGATGTCACAAAAGCACGCCATTTAGTTAGAAACTCTATTAGTTCCGAATAAGCATTCATAATTGATTATTCCAATGATTTTTTATTTTCATGACGCATCGTCAACTCATTATACGGCACACTGCTAGGCAGGGCTCCTCATTAAGGAGAGTGTTTAGCTAGGCCTACCTCTACGTATAATGGCGATTTCACACGTTTATCAAGGATTTAAAAAGATTACGAACGTTCTTCAAAGTTTCATTACGATATTCTCGCCGTTACCGAGAGGTTACTTAGACATTCACCAATAATATTGCGTACTTTGTATTGTATTGGAAATTGCAGGTGATAATAATTGTGCTTGACTACCACACTAGTTCAGTAGCAGTAGAGCTCCTTGCGTAAGAGTTCGTCCAGGAAAGTACTGCCTGTACTGTACTAAAATTACAGACACATGAGATTTGTCAGGGTGACAGGTGCAGTGGCAATGCCCTTCAGATCTGCAATTTAAATCTATGAGTAGCATTGCAACTGTTATGGACAGGCGTGGAGCTACACGCTACCACCAGGCTCACGACTTGTTCGACCCGTCACATGATTTACGTGGGCTGCACTATAAGCTTCCGGAATGAATAAGTCAGTCAGAAAGACCATTTATAAAAAAATATTATAAATGGTCAGAAATGAATTTATGTTTCTCAAAATATTCTCCGTTAGCGTTAATGCACATTTTCATACGAATGTATCAATTTTGAAAACATTTATGCCACTTCTCCGTAACAATCTCGGAAACATATTTTTCATACTCTTCGACAGCCTCTTCAGGCGATGAAAATCGTTGACCGCGTAAATGGTTCTTAATTTTTGGAAACAAATAAAAGTCACAAGGTGCCAGGTCGGGACTGTACGCGGGATGGCTCATAAGGTCAAAGTTGTTCACCTTCAAAAATTCATTTGTCTGTCTGACTGTGTGAGAACTGGCATTATCGTGGTGCAAGATGATACGACGTTTACGGTTGTTTTTGCGGAGTTTGTCAATAACTTCTGGCAAACAAATGGTCGTGTACCAATCACTATTCACGGTACAACGATTCTCCAAAGCAACAGTAGCCACGTGTCCAGTTTTATTAAAAAAGAAGCAATCATCCGTTTAGAGGCACTTTGCACGGGCGCCACTTTGGTTGGTTTCGGCTCATCTCGAAAGACCCATACGCTCGATTGCTGTTTTGTTTTGGGATCATAACTATAAATCCATCTTTCGTCACCTGGTACTATGTCCCACACCAAATTTGACGCCCATTCGTTGAATCTGGTAAACATGGCATTGCACCAAGTGAGGCGATCCGTTTTTTGAGCCTCAGTCAAATTGTGTGGGATCCACGAGATCACAGCTTTTTCACACCCAAATGTTTGTGTAGTATTGATTGTATTTGACTCATGCCTATGCCTAAAGATGCCCGAATCTCGTGGTATGTCACATGCCTGTCTGTTTAGAGCATACGGCCCACAGCAATCATGTTTTTGTTGTTCACAGCAGTGGACGGGCGACCATCACGAAATTCGTCGCTGAGATTCGCACGACCGCGTTTGAATCTGCAAATCAGCTATCAATAGTCGTTTTGCTGGTGCTTCATCGCCAAAAGCAGTTTGAAGCCGAGAGAAGCTCCGTTGAACTGTTAGATTACACTTAAAGAAAATTTTCACGAGTTAAATCCATGGTGATGTAGACAACCAATTTCTAAAATGACGCCACAATGTAAAAACAAGTGACAGTCAGATGAAACAAACTGTATTCTACAGCCCAAAGAGTTCCATTTTCAAATGTTGTAATTACTTTTTAAATATTGTTTATGTAAGTGGCTAGTTCCGGAAACTTATAGTATAGCGCCCTATGTATAAAAAAACACCAATAGTCTCAAATTAGGGATTTCACTGTACTATGAATAGCAGACAACAGATTTTATTTTTTTGACGGCCTCGGTGTCTTAAATTTTTACAATGTGGCTGCTTTATGCGGAGGTTCCGAGTTCGATTCCCGGTAGGACCAATTTGAGAAAGAAATTTTTCTAAATCGATTCTGGTCTGTGTGTTCTGGGAAGTGTCCTATTGCGAATTCCGTTGCTCTGGTACTCATAGTACAGGGAATTCCTTACTTTGAACCAGGCAGTTTTGTGATTGTCTGGTACATTACTTAGGGGCACCATCCAGAACGGAATCAATTCAAAAAAGATTTGAGAAGAAATATGTTGAAATGTTTACCAGGACCTGTAAAATGTTAACAAAACTCTAATACGATAATGACTAGAATACATACATTACATTTTATAATATATAAAAAGTATGAACATGATTAAAATATAATTTTACGATCTCGAAGCGGTTTGAACTCAGGGTGTTAGATTAGGAGGTCCGGGTTCATAACCGGTAATACATTGTATATGGAAAACTATTTTTTATAAAATTTCATATTAAGTTTATTGAATATCCGATGTTATACTATCATGATAATCCATTAAGTATTTTTGTGAAATTACTCCACTAGTTTATATTTATAAAAAAATATGAATACAATATGAAGCGACCTCGCTACGGTATGGCCGCTGGTTCGAGTCCAACCGGATCGAAGGATTTTTTATTTGTATTAATATTTTTATAAATTTTGTGCGATTCGTCTCTCTGATCTGTCCTAAGAAATTAATTTGATTGCTATGGTACAATACTTACACATAATTTTCTTTGAGACTAGGCAATTGGTTAAGACTCGACTGATTAATTTGTTTATTTAATTAATTGTGTTGCAATTTAAGAAAAAGATGTCATCTCTATTTTGATTTACTATTAAGTCTGATACGAGTGATGGAAGTGGAAGCGATATAATAATAATATAAATATGGTTGATACCACAACAATTACTTTTTTTATAATACCAAATGAGGGCACGAACTAGTCGTGGGTCTGGTGGTAAGAAACACGCCTGTCCACAATGGTTGCAGTACTACCCATAGGTTTAAAACGCAAAGATCGGAGGGGCTCTGCCTCTGCGTCTGTCACTCTGAGACAAAAGTTGACAAGTCCCAAGAGTTTGTAATTTCACCAGCACCCCCTGCCTTTCAAAATTACTGCTTGGCAGCACTCCCCTGGACGAACTTGTGACGGTGTGACCTCCTTACACCGACATCTCACCTCTTTGTATCGCCTCTCTCCGCTTGTATCCTATCATTTTTTTTTATTTTACATGTATTTAAATTTTAAATTTGAATTGTCCCATCTTCCTTCACTTTCTCATTTTGTTTTCGTACCACGGTCACTCCCAGCACGACCGCCACAACAGTCGGAGCTGTTTCAAATTCCATCGCGAATAATCGCTAACTTTGGTTCTTTACAACGTTTATAATCATTAAATAAGCTAAATCATGTGCAATAATTTATTAGTCTACAGCCTTCGTGTTTATCTGTAATTCAGTTACTCGGTCCATTTAGGGGTAAGTGCCTTAATAATAAAGTGTAGGGAGTGTTTTATACTGTTGTACCAGTTTCTTTACATTTACCTTTTTATTGTTACAGACCTTTTTTTAAACTTTACTTCTTTAATAAATTTTGTGGACTAGAAGTTTCCCGTTTCATTGCCGTGAACCTGTTCACGGCTAGTTAGGGTTACAACCCTTTCAAACTCTTTCATATGGAGCTCTACGGCTAATAAAATATTCTTACCTGGTCTCAAAACTAGGGAATTACGGCACTATAAAGACCAGAGCAAGGAAGTTCACTCCAGGGCACTACTCAGATTTCAAATTGCTCCAATCGGGATTCGAACCCGGGACCTCCTCATCCATCGCCTATATTGTCAAATGTTGGGTCACGTAGGTTGTCGATTCTTCTGTGGATGATAGGCGTAAGTAGTATTTTTTTTTATAACATCAAGTGACGGGACGAACAAGTCGTGCGCCTGATGGTAAGCAACACGCCTGTCCATAACAGTTACAATGCCACTCAGAGCTTTAAATTGCAAAGTTCTGAGGGTCACTACCACTGCGCCCGTCACCCTGAGACATAAGATCACAAGTCCCATGTGCCTTTAATTTCACCAGCACCCTTACCCTTCAAAATCGGAACACAGTAATGCTGTCATTACAGCTTGACGGCAGAAATAGGTAAGGTGGCAGTACTACCCAAGACGAACTCTTTCACAAGGAGTGTATACATATGTGTATGGTAAATTAATGACTATTTACCTTATTAAAAATATTAGTGGCGGATGAGGTTTGCAAAATAATTGTCACATGTGAGGTATGCAGAATTAGAGACACACCTCCCGTACATGTGTTTTGTACATAAATCTATGGCAGCCGTGGCGAATGACGTTAAGCTTGAACATCTCACGTGGAGACCAAGGACTCGACACATGTCAGCCAAACAAATTGCACGTGGTCACCCATTTCATTAGTCCGTGCTGTACACAATTGTCACCGTAATGAAGATGGTATAAAATACAAGGTAAACCAGAACGACAGCAACGTAAAAACACGTTTTGTCCAGTTTTATTGTTTGCTTGCTGTCGAGTTTTTTTGCGTCTATTTGCTTATTCATCCGCATTTTAGCTGAAATGAGTGCTTTTGGTTAACAATTACACATCAGAGCGCAAATACATTAAACTTGTTAATAGTATGTTACAGTCATTTATTTGCGAATTCGCAATGAAACGGCAATGATGCAACACGAGTTCAAAATTTGTACGAGTATGGTAATGAGGCCAGTCTGTAATTTATTTAATAAAACAAAATTGTTATTGGAATGTTATTTGTGCAAATATATGTGAATACGTACATTATTGTGTGGCAAGTCACGCGGCTGTGCTGGTACGCGATACCGCATGACGACTGGGGGCTTGGTGCCAAGCCAGCCAATCACAGGCCAGGCGAATGTGTGTCAGAGACGGAAAAGCGATCGTAAAACTATTGTTGCACAATTTGAATTAAGAAAAAAATTACTTGAAACACTTTTTGCATGCAGTTTTTAGTACACTTTAGAAAAAAAAAAAAAAGGTAGCTACTATATCAGTTCAAAATATTTATTGGCATGCTTTAAGTTTCTTTAAAATAAATAAACAATAAAACGTACATACTCATAGTCCCGCACTAGAGAAACGTGTATCGCGGGTGCCATTGACATTCGCATAAACAACCACAAATTACATCCAAAGTCACGAGAGAAATAAATGTAGGTTATACAAATATTTCTCCCGGTCCGGGAATCGAACTTGGGATCTCCAGACCAGTACCTATGATAACCATTCGGCCATGGAGGCAGTTAAATAACTTTGTACTTTGTGTTTTTTACGTCTTTGTACACTTGAACCTACCAAAATAGTTTTGGGTAATTGGTATGTTTCGCCTGCGAGTTGAGAGATCCGAGACGGTGGAAGACGTGATAACGGGCGTTGCCAGTATTATGAAAATAATGACGTTCTGCTATTGGCGCTATTAGAAGTTATCTGGTAAAGATTTCAATCTTGATATCGAGCGGGCGTTCTTATTGATCGCCGCTCTACCATTAATTGGGCTCTGTTTCGGCGATGCTCACGTTACATATGTTATTTACCAATCACAAATATATCTTCAAATGAAAGGTGTAGATACTTATCAGTCCTATGTTGGATTCAACACAAATGTAGTGCATGATGCAAGAGTTCGCAATAATTGTGTAGGAAGAGTGCGTGAGTAGAGGCACGACGTGCGGCGGCAGTGCGCCTGCACCGCCGATTGCAGACCGCGCGCTGTATGCCACACCTCCAACAGCTGTGAACGTATTGCTTACACATCCTTGTAATATTACGATCTCTGACGTCATCCTGACGACGTCTATTCACTACAAATGAAGGTTATGCCCATTATTATGAACAGGATTAATACACAACTTAAACTTAACTTAATGTTATCCTAAAATTACTAAACAAGGACTTGGCAAATTCTTCATGTAAATGGACCTAATCCACAATTATCGCATAAATACTAAATAAGAACTAAATAATTGTCCCCTACTTACCTACATTAGGAAGACTATGATAAGATGATATAGCCTTGATTTTTAAATGATGTTATTTACCTAAACTACATCAGTTAATTTGCTTACCTAATTAATGTAAAAAATGACCGAAAAAAACTCATTCGACGTTTAAAAAACTTGACTTAGATAATCTTAAAAAAGTTGTTAAGTGGGGTCTTGTTCTCGTTCACCTTCTCGGGAATTCCGTGGAAAACATAAAAAATACCAAAAAACCTGTTATTGCTGTTAACTGCTAGCTGGCAACGTAGTTGTTATTATGTTTTTCATTTTGGCAAACCATTAGGTAAATATTTTTTGTTCGTCGCAATGTCAATTGAATGACAAGTCATGTACAACTCATTAATATCACATGGCTTAATATTTGAATAAGCAGACGTTAGAGCAAAAGGCTTACTGTCCTTAATTACTCGTTAATTCCTCGAAGCGAGTGTCTAGTTACAAATAGGTATAACCAATTTAAACTGACCGTTTGGCGTGGTTTCGTCAAGGATCTGAAGTCAGGCGCCGGCGGCTCTCGTACTAGATTGAAGTAATTGCTTGTGATCAAGAGTGGAATTTTCCAACCACGAGTTGAACTGATTTTGCACGGTAAAGCGAAAATTGCGAAAAATTGCGTTTTATTGATAGGCGTGTAAATCGACAACAGTTTGTATATGTAACTGAATATGATATTTCAATATATTTTTCATCTCACTAGCTCGGAAAGGCTTTCATTAGAAATCTGCGCGCAAAAGCGTTTTTTGCACGCTAGTGAGGAAAGGTTTTTGAAATTCGAACTTTTTATTCGATGAGAAATAAAAGATAATGGCACGTTCAACTACGCGATTTGTCGTACATTACATAATTAAGTAATATAAATCCGTTGGTATCTTTTATTCTTATTATTCTTGACATTAAATTGACAATGATAACTAATTGTGTTTATTAAATTATTTTAATTCGTCGAAGATCTAAAACTAATTAAACTACTAATTGAATCACACAAAATAAAGGTACAAGCAAGAATAAAAATTGATGAGGTGTAAATTCAGACGCATCCGAAGTTAAACTTTTTCTTCTAATTAAAAAAAACTGTCGTTTTATAGTTCAACCGATTTTCTTTCATCTACCTACCATTTTCCTCGCTATAGTGAAGTGAAAAGTATTTAAATAGTTTCATTACTAATAATTAATAATAGATTAAGGTTACTTAGCGGAAATCCATGTTAATAAAAATGGAAGTAAATTAATTTGCTACTTCGTGAAGGTTAAATCGTGCAAAATAGCTGCAAAATAGGTGAAAAGTTGTGTTTCGCTCGGCAGCAAAGTTGTTTTGCGTCCTCGCTACGATCAGGAATCTATTTTTGGACCATTCGCTTCCCTCGTGGTTCAATCTTAGCTCCCTTCTCTGCTCAGGTTTCAATGTGCTGTGTGGTCTTGTCAGCCTTGCATAACTATTACATACGTATAAGAACTACGCTCTAAGAATGAAATCGTAGTAACGGCCGTTTGTCCCACAATGGGTAATCTTCATACTTGAGTTTGGTTGGGGGCTAGAACTAAGAATGTATGACAACGTGATTTGACAGTATCGAACGGGGCCACATTTCTGCTAATTTTCTTAAAACCGTTGGTCATTGTAATTCCGTTGAGATTATATTGCAATTATGACAATATTTGTTAATCTGCTAAAGTCTAGTTGCAATGACAGTAGAGCCTCAAAAGCGTCAGTGGAATGCGTCATTAATTCAATCACATACTAACGATCGATGTTGCCTTACTAAAACTACCGTGGAAATGACTATGCTTTATCTCCCTATGCCGTTTAATCAGCAATTTAGTCTTCAAATTAAATGCATTTTTTATGTAATTAATGGCGTACCATTGACGTGCCATCGAAGAGCAAAATACCAAGAAATTCTAGTAGCAATTGAGTTCCTTGTGAAAGAGTTCGTCTAGGGAAGTACTGCCACCTTACCTATTTCTGCCTATTGAAATTACAGGCACATGGGACTTGTCAACTTATGTCTCAGGGTGACGGGCGCAGTGGCAGTGCCCCTCAAATCTTTGCGATTTAAAGCTCTGAGTGGCACTGTAACTGTTATGGACAAACATGTAGCTTACCATCAGGCGCACGACTTGTTCGTCCCGTCACTTGATGTTATAAAAAAAATTTGCAATGGTAGTTGAAGAATAGCTCGACGGCTAGCCACTGATAAGCCTCTGCTCTTAACTTTTACTTTTACCAAACGTCCAAAATCCTGCCATTGACATTCTATTGACATACAACTAAGATGAGACCCGAGTCGTTTCAGAGTTTTGAACGTGCCGTTCATTAACGGACTTTGAGAGTAGTTCCGTACATCATACATAGTGGAAAAACGGCCTAACTACTTCGTCCTTCAAGAGAGTCCCAGGGTCAAAACTTTGTCTGAACGCTAGGTTACCAATGCACAGTAAACCAAAAGCGCCCTTATGCATATCCTATGCGATAATATTTTCTGTGGTAGGTATTTTAATGATTGCTGGACAATGTAAAACCTTTCAAAGAAGACTTATACCGAAACTATAAATCAAAACAAATTGCGTCACCGTCATCCTTGACAAGATTCCGTTCTCGCTTTGGTATGACTAATTAAATCAACCTGTGTTATATCTTAAATCGCGGTCCAAAATAGACCCATTTACACAGTGCACTTCCTACTTACAAATCATCTATAATTCTCAACTGGCTATCCACCAAGGCTGACAAGTTTTAACCTTGACTCATACATAACATTGATGGACAGGTAGAAAACTGTTTCTATCAGTTATACACAATAAAGCACTTCCTTATGTAACAAGTACGCTCATTTATAGGTTTTTGAAACTTTATATCGATTTTCGTTCCCAGAAAGAACTTTGCGGTTTAGGTATTCCTAAAACATTTACACGTTTACATTGAATAAAGGTGTTTAAGCATGATATCATAAATAATTCATAAATATGTATATCGTGTATTTCGCGATTGCTGTAAATTGGAAAAGAATGTGGTATCTATACGTGATTTTAGATCCGGAAAAGATTGTTTTATCGCCACTTTATAAATATATTCCACATAAATCGAGTTCTTAGGACCTCGCGACTGTTACTTTATTTGAAAAAATAAATATGCGCGATTTAGTTCCGATACATTAGTTTTATTCATAATAAGTATATCTAATTAAATTAGCTCTCTAACGAAAAGCTTTCAGCCTTTTAATTTAATGTACATTACATACCTACCATAGGCTTCCAGTCGTTGTTATATAGTACTATAATAATATATAAATACCTATAGCTACCCCAGCCGTCTCACATTCCTTTTTGCAACTAAACATATTCGAACGTTCGAAGGTTCTCGATATCAAAATGAACGAGCAATTTATTTTTCATTTGTTGAAGTATTTTCAATGGTGTTAATTACCACCATAGAAAATATTTGGAATAGATTACTGTTTAATTCGCAATTTAATTGAGTATTCTATTATATTATTCTAGTCTATGATTTAAGACCAAAGCCATGATTAAGGCAAATTTTAGTTTAGATTCTTGTGAAATATAAAAAGTGCCACATGACAGCATTACAATTGCAGTGAAAATCTGCATTGATGCAGTCGCAGTTATACCACTGGTATACGCGTTTATTTAGACAATTCAATACAAAGTTCCCTGAAAGCGGTTTATTTTTAATTTATGTGATGGGATTCTCTCCCATCACGTAAATTAAAAATAAATGCGATACAATACGGCCTAGCGTGACGTCACGACGAACAGCAGCAGCAGCAGGTAGCACAGCGGCCCTCGCCTTATCGACAGCCACCGGCGTCGTCGGTCGACCCTATTATATCGTATTTGCTAGTCAAGTTGTATGATTGAGACGGCGAATATACCAGTTCTATTGTTAACTGTCCACTTTTATTTTACGTCCCATTAGCACCCTAACAGTCACATCAATCAAGTACCTGGGCCCCAATTCTTCTAATTTTCTTGAAACTATTGGTCATTTTAACTGTCTCCGTGGCCGAACGGTTACCATGATGGACTGCCACCCAGGTCCCAGGTGCGATTCCCGGGCCGGGAGAAATATTTGTACGGGCTGCATTTGTCTCTCTCGTGACTTTTGGGTGTAATTTGTGATTGTCTATGTGTGTGTCCACGGCACCCGTGATACAGGGTTTCCCTAGTGCGGTGCTATGAGTATGTGCGTTATTATTATTGAAATTCCATTGAGACTCCACTGAGATTATATTGCAATTATGACAATATTTGTTATTCTGCTAAAATCAATAGAGTGTTAGTAGAATGCTTGTGGAATGGCAGTGACGAATTCATTCATTTAATCATGGACGATCTACATTGCCATACTGAAACTATCATGGAAATTACTACGCATAGCTTCATTTTTATCTCGTTTAGTGTGCTATTTAGTTGTCTTCTCTTTAATTTAGTTTAGTCTACAAATTAAATATCTTATACTGCATTAGTAGAATACTCCATCGACGTGCCATTGACTCATCATTGAACAGCAGAATACCAAAAAATTACATTATCAGTTGAATGGTATTGAAGGGGTGTTACGCACTTCTAGCACCGCTTAAGCATATCCTGTAGATTGTAATGTAGCCTCTGTAGCCTCCACACGTCTTGCTGAGCGAGTTTAAAGTTCAAAATTCAAAAAGGAAAGAAATAGTGGAAATAAATCCGGTTTTATAAAAAATGTTTATCACGCTAGATATTTTTGGTGACTGGTAAACGGGTCAAAAATTTGAAGAGAAAAAAGTGACGGAAGAAAGAGTGACGACGGAACGAAACAAAATGAGAATGACGAGGCAAAGGAATTAAACAACGATTCAAAATTTGAAAACAAGTGGCAAGGAACCAGAGTAAAGGTGATAAAAAGGTGGAATGACGATGGGAGGAGGTCTCGTCGTCACAATACTGTAAGAGTAGAGTCAAGATAACTTGATGGCTAGCCACTGGCAAGCCACTACTCTTAACTTTCAACAGAATACCAAACATAGAAAATCCAGCCATGGAGTGTCAACTCCATCCACAAACAACTGAGATGACTTAAAATTATTAGAATTCGACCCCAGATCTCAAACGAGAATTCCATGTACTAAGTAACAGAGCACCAAAATTCATTCCGTGTCATTACCCAGAAACAATTTACAACAGTTAATTTCTCAAATTAGTGCCAGAGGGAATCAAACCCAGGACCTCATCGTCCAACTATCACAGCGCAAACCGTTGAACCACCGAGGTCGTCTATGAATGGTAAAAAAGTGATACGTTTCAGTGGCAGGTATGCGTATTTAAGAGGTGTCGGGTTTATTAAATCAAATGACTATGTAAGTTTTGTTTTTGCATTGTGAGCACATCAAACTAAACTGAATTGAAACTAACGCTTTGGACTTTGGGCCACTTTTTAAGACTTTTTTTGTCGCAAGCAATATAGAGTTTAATTGAAATCTTAAATGTCAAACTTAACATCCTCGTGACCAGTACCTA
>NW_020653851.1:14871671-14916917 GCF_003589595.1 Hyposmocoma kahamanoa
ACCTACGTCAAGTCCATTTTTTAATTCATTAAATTTGACCTCGCTAAGCCACAGAGTAAGTAAAGTTGGAATATCTGTCTAAGTATTTAAAACACACCCAAATAAAGTAGGGCCGATGTAACATCATGTGGAAGTAAATGGAAATCTCCGTCGTTAACAGTTTTATGAGAATACATAAACTTTTCAAGGCATTTGCTTGAAAGCATATTAAGTACGACGGCTCGTGAATATCTGCTGTTCAGTTGTCATAGTTATGTCCAGAAGATTTACAGTTTGGCGATGGCAGTAGAGCCAGAATCCCACTTCATCTTCAATCCATTTATACGTTCCACTTCCGGACACGGGTCTCCTCTCAGATGAGGGTTTATGTCAGTCTGCCACCTTGGCCCAATACGGGTTGGGGATTTTACATTTTTTCCGAGTGTTGTGAACTTTGCTTGAGACGCGCGAGACCGGATTTGAATCTCACGGTCTCTGCTTGTGAGGTGGTAGGTCAAACCATTACCTTACCATGGCTCTCATCAGAATCCCACTTAGTGACTAATAAGTTTACTTTGTTCGATAAGTAATTGAGTTATTTAACAAATTATACAAATAATTAAAAATATAAGCGCCGTTTCTAATATAAGAGCGTCTGCGGACTACGTCCGATTCGTATCAGGGGGTCTACTCTCGATCTCCGTCCGTCATCCGTCCGAAATAATTACTGTCAAATAAGTTATATTCGACAAAATTGAAAGACAAGTATCAAGTATGAAGCTTCATTCACATCACGCGTGTTTTCCTTTGGTCAAGTATTGCTTATTTGGCAGTAATTGTTTCGGACCGATGTCGGACGGAGATCGGGAGTAGAGTGTTCCGAATCCGAGAAATGACGGTCCGAAATATCACAGGTGTCCGAAGTGTCATTGTATCTCTAGTACAAGCGATATTCGTATTTTCTCGGATTCGAATCGGGCTTAGTGCACAATCAACATCCGAAGAAGGTCCGAGTTTTTTAGATTTGTATAGTCTCACGCGCTAAGTCAAAGAAATTGACAGCCTTGCTTCATTAGAAACAAGAGCAGTTACCAAGAAGCAATTATGCCTGAGATTATCTATAGACTAACTGCGGTTGTGTCATTCCAGCTTTGCTAATAAGGTTTCTTGTTTATTAGAGTATTTCTATTTCATGCACTTAGCTAATTGTAGGAAATACAGTATTACCTTTGTCGTACAGCTTGAGTAGAAGATGTTTTTCGTTACGTATTTAATTGTAATTACACTCAGAATACAACGGGTGTTGTGCAAAAATGAAAACATGTTATTCTACGTTGATGAGTTTGGAAAATTTCTGTTTATGTCACATTTCTGACACATGCGGATACCTGATGTGACCCTTTGATAGCGATATTCATCAACGGCATCTACTCAACAGTTCCCTTTCAAATCTTAACGTCATCGTGTCGCTGTTACTTTTGTGGAATAATAAGGTACGTTTTGACGCTATTACATTGGGTGCATACTCTTCCAGCTGTTTCTAAATTGTTCGCTCTTATTGTGTTCAAGAAAAATCATCGGAATAATCGAGAATGATTGGAGTCTCGTGTGTACGAACAATACATAGCGCATTGTTTTGTGCCGGTAGCCATCGAATTTTCTACTCGGTTTCGGGTTGCTGCCGTCCGTCTGCGTGTGTATACTTCTGGCTTTATGTTTCATAAACATAGTTCATACTCGGCCAATGGAAAATTACACACGACGCGATTGTGCGTGGCTGCTGCACAAAGCGACCCGTGCACAATCACTTACGGACACACGACGAGTCGAATCTTCACCGCTCAATGTGAGAAAATTATATTGTTAAATGATTTTATTGAGCATTGTTGTACTAATTTGCATATTTTATTCTAGTAATTACAGAGACATTATTCCGTGGTCGCAAACTGACAGGGATCTAAGACTTCTTATTTTTCAGGCTGTTTGGATAATAAATATCTATACATGGTAAAAATAATTATAATGAACATTTTATAACAATCAGTACATAGTACTAAAAAGAGGACCTCAAAAGTTCGTGGAATTATATCTATTTGCCAAGTTTTACTGAAATTGGTTACCGGAAAGTACGCGAAACCGGATTCATCCCCTAGTTTGCCACCCTTAGAGGTGGAATATTTTCTTCAAATTTAAGTGGAACTAACACTGAGGTTACCTCTTTCCAACAAAAAAAGAATCGTAGGAACCTCCTCCTTTTTGAAGTCGGTTAAAATAGATAACAAATCATAACATTGTCTTTGTAACATTTGTCATGATAACAAATGTCATGAATAAAAATTGTAATGGTATGTACTTTTGTGTGGACTCGCACGTGTAATGCACCTACCTACCACTTCCACTGATATTCTGAATTGGCTAGTTCAGACATGTGCCTTATATAGTATACGGTATAAATAATAGACACTCCTTTTCAGATTATCGATTTAGAATACAAAATGTTATTTGACTCAATGGAGCTATTTTGTGCTACAATCGGTACCTACACAATGTTGCGATTTCCCCACCTCCATCATCTCCAAAAAAAAAAACAATGTTATTCGATAAAAATCGCCATACTTCCAAGATAAAAGATAAGAGCAAGAAGGTATTATTGTGATTGTAGCAATTTGATTGCATCGTTCTTGTGTTTATAATTTTTGTAATTTTGTTGCCAGTGACTGATAAGTTTTATAAGTCAAATAGTGATAAATTTACGAGATAAAAATATATTTATACAAAATTATACAAATAAATAATCTAACATTATGTACATTTATTATTTCAAGCCGTGGCTGAATAAAGTCCAGTGCTGCATTGAAAGTAATTATTGCCGGCTGCGTTGGAGGCTTGTGATTGGCCAGCCGTGGAGGCCTGACCGGGTGTGGCAAAACGTGTTGTATGTACATTTACTCCGTTGCTAAAGGTCACTCGTTAGCTAAGGTACGCTGATTTAACAAAAAATGACCACCACGAATTTTGTTTACTAATATTTAATTGTCAAACATTATTTTTCATGACAATCTGCGTCATTTGTGATGTCAACGCGAACACATTTTTTGCATTTTACTACATCCAGGTCGTCAATACTTAATTAACTTTTAAATAAAATGTTTTAACATGACAATAGATTCTACGCAACTTAGTTCTGTTTTCATTATCATGTTAGGAAATGTTATTGGGTATTTGGCAGGCGATAATATTCTTAATATTTGCAAAATTAATTGGAACAAAATGCTACCGCTAACAATGTTGTGTCATGAGTTTTTATCCGAGACATATGTACGTGTCAAAAGTCACAAACTAAATCGTTTTCCCAATGATTTTTCATTTATCCAGCTTCCTTACTGTACGTCATTTTTAGCTAAATATTAAATAGACAAATTATATGTGAAACAGCAAGAATAATTATTACATAGATAATTATAATGATAATTATCAAAGAAATTAAATGTCTTGATAATTTTGAATCCTGTTTTTTAGTATTACGCAAGGTTGTTGTTAGAAATTAACGGAAGTAACTTGGATTACTACCTTACATACGAGAATTCGATAGCCGAAGGCTAGAATGTTGGTCAAAGTATGACCATGACATCATCGCCTCATATTTTCTTCTTGTGTAGGTAGCCGGTAAAACAGGACATGTCTTTTCGCAGACGTCGGTATGAATTTTTATGTCAGCAGGATGTTTAATTTCGAACAAAGATATATCGAAAACTTAGAATCGTCAGACTACTACTACTTTGTTCAAATTAGTACAAACTAGTATGTATGTTAACGCGTATGTCATACGCACACTACCCAATGTGTCATTTCTTGGATGTTATTTAAACGACAATGAGTTACAAGCTTGCAAAAAAATCAACATAATAATTTTGAACTTAAGTTATGGTCCGTCGAACAAAACTAGGTACATCTATTATTTGTCGACTTTGGTAGACCGAACAGATTCATGTATACAACCTTCACATTAAATTTCAGAGCAATAAAAATGGCGCCGGTATTTCATACGACCTAGATCTAGATATGTTGTTTGTTTAGGCATTGTTCTTAATTGTTATTAGCTACATTTTTGTACTAGTTTAGCAGACTATATTCGAATATTTGTTGTATATTCTACACATCTTATTTGAGAATGCAATCACATTTTATTAAATTGCGAATATTGAAATTTAAATCTCAAAAACAGCAAAGATTTAAGTATTACTTAAACAGAGTCCTGTCTCTAACTTTGAAAATAACTTTTGTGTGTACTTCATATAATGTCAGGTTAATATAGGTTAAGAAAATTAATACCTAATGGCTAAAACCCTATTAAGAAAACATGGTGTTGACAAGAACAGAGTGACTTTTTTAGCGTTGTACGTCAAGAGTCTCTGAGTTATTGAGGCAAGAAAATCAATGGAACGCCAAATTAGCTGTTCCCAGTAAGTAAACACATTATTAGTTCTTTGTATGTAGTAAAAAACTAAAACGATTTTATGGAACATGTTGTTGTTTCTGGGTTAGTAAAATCACAATCTCACCTAATGGTGGCAATGTAATATGCTATATTACGTGTAGACAGAAGATATTATACTCTTCATTGTTGTCCGCATTAGATAGGGTGAAGTAAAACGTTTCGGGCATGTAGGTGGTAGGTATATTTACCACATAAGGGTGTGATTCCTGTTCACGTCAGGTTTCCCAGAGACGGAAAGTTGAAGGTAAAACTAATTACACAATTTCCAAATTACTGATTAATTGGTAACTTGCAGCCCACGTTCGAGATTCTGCATTTGTTCATCGGTAAAACTATTTCCAATAGGCAGGGAAGGCCCTACCCGGTAGGGCACTGGCAGCTGCAATTTAACATTGAGCTTGAACAGACTATAAAGTATTAAGCACAGCCATTTGGGTCGGGTGCACGAAAGGAGCCTCGCCGTACGACGTACTATTCATATTTTGTATGTCTGGCGCACCCTAGGCAACAATCACAAAACAATTAGCAATAACCTTACACCGATTGGCAAGTTCTTTCACCACGATGGCAAACATGTGCCACATTTCAGGACTGCAAGTCTATGCTATCGATAGGATAAGAAGAAGAAGCCGATTATCCCAACAGCAGCAGTTTCCTACTTATGTCTAATTCACTCTGCATCGCGATTTCGATATAGAGCCTGGAGATAAAGTGATAAAAAGTACGCTGAAGCTCACAAACATTGACTTCATCATCATCATCATCACGTGATCATAGAGGCTATACAGCTACTAGACAATACAAATGTGGTACGTAGACTACAAAGAACTAAACCTTTTGAGGTAGTGTAGTTATGTTATAGTGAATAAAATAAATATTAGTGCCAGAGTTAATATGAACACATAAACGACGACGTGTCCTTCCCTTAACTAATATTAAAAGATATTTTGTCAATGGACAATTTCTTTATATTTGAGTTAGTTGTTTATAGGAAATTCTGTAAAATTAAAATTGCTCATTAGTCTTGTAAAATGGCTAGATTATAATTAGTTATAAGGTTTTATTTTGCTTCATTACAAATGAAAACAAACCTTCATTGTTAAAAATATGTTCATTATTATGCTTTGTTGCCTCTTTTCAGTACCGGAAATATTTATCAATAGGTAGGCCGGCCCTTATTTTGGTAAGGATTTTGATAAGCCTCTGTTTACTCGTGGTTCAAAAATACAAGTCATCAAACGATATGTGCATTAAGCAGTTTTTCATGCATGTTCAATGTTATTGTGCATTGAATATACTGTATACTAATACAGTAATATTTATATGACTTTGCTGGCTTTAAATTTAAGTTTGCTAACAATTTAATTTTACTTCTCACACAGTGCAGTCTCAATCTTTTTTATATTTTTGCTTTTTCGAATTAAATCCGTGAGCCAGCTTTTAGTAAATACGTAAAAATATGTCCTCGTGTTTATTTTTTAAACAAATCCAAAGCCTATCCACACTGCGCTATTCACGCGCGATCCGATTCCCATTTTCTTCGCGGCTTCGCGTCGCGTTCGCGGCTCGTTCCCAATGTTGTCGGTATTTTGTCCCGTGACAATGGTTTCGTGAAGCGACTCAGTTGCCGATGAGTAAATGCCGCGGACGCTTGTGTTTTTGTTTTTATTGTTGACGATTTGAACGTGCTTAAAATGGCCGTGGATTGGAGAAATGAACTGGAACTGTCGTTTTTAGATTGTTCTAGCGTTTGTTTTTAATAACTTTTTTCTTTAGAAAAGCGTAATTATAAATCGCCAAAGCGCAAAGTAGGCCCACAGCAGCAACAGCAACTTCGGCGCCAACTTCGTCAAGCGCGCGACCTGTACTGTGAACCAGGCGCGAACCTCTTGTGTAGAACTGTGGCAGTTTTTGCCGCGATCCGCACCGCGATTCGCGCTGTGATTTCGCGCGTGAATCGTGTGCGAGTGTGGAGAGGCCTTAACAGATTTGTAACCTACCGATAACGTAACTTAAACAAACCTTCAGACTTTTATCGGTTGAAATCCTCTAAGGTTATTTTCTGTGTTACCCACTACTAATTATCGTATAGTTACGTCGCATGAAGAGGTCACACTTCAAGATTGATTCATTTATATATAGTTCGAGAGAGAAAATGATGATAAAAAATCCTTTTATCAGCATCGCCGTGGTCTTTGAGCGATTACCTTCGTCATTCATCATTTCAGAAAGATTAATCAACCAAGGTGATTAAAATTTACATGACTCCCAGTCACCTTGGTTGTGATGCACGCAAAGTACTAATACAACGATTTGTTACAGAATACCCATTTAAACAAACAATAACTTATAATATTTGCTTTATCGATCAACTATTTCTATTTGATAGCATCAAACAGCACTATTGAGGCGTAAAGATCAGGTCACTCGATGGATGTGCGTCTACACTAATTCAATGTTTTCAACTGTATATTATTGATTTGACATTGGTATTGTCGATCGTGATGAATTGCTACGCAGTACTTTACTACTACAATACTGTACCACTGAAGGCTGACGAGTTTCTTTTTAACCCTGAAATGATGACTCTATTGTTGACATTTGACATCAATATTCGTATTGTTAGTACCTAGAACGTAATTATTTCGATCCCTCCTACGTAAAGAATCGTGAGCCCAAATTCACATCTTAAAAGGGAAACATTTTAATGCAGGGTTCGAAGTGATAATTTTATCATGAGAATTATCACGATAATTGTCTTGATAAATATACCTTGATAGGGTTTGATTTAAATTGATGGAGAGCTGCATTGTGACAATATTAGAGTATATATAAAATGTATAAATAAATAAAATCGGCTTTATTTCACATGCAAAATACATAAATTACAAACAATAAATTATAGAAAATTTCATAATTGTTTTATGACTTTTTTAATTGTTTGATTCCTTCGTAACTGTTGGTAAGTCAACAGTTTAAAAATTAGTGTAATACAATACTTAAGGTAAGTACACTTTTCATCATTATGAAAATATAGGTAAATATATTTTCAGAATGTAGTGTAATGGAAAAAATGGAAAGGTACCTTTGTATGACTTTTAGTAAATTTACTGTGTACATTGGTACCTTCTGTAAAACAAAACATTAATTCAAAACTAAAAAGGTTTCATTTACGAAGAATTACACCATTTTTAAAAGTTTTAAGCATAGATAAGGTAACAGGTTTTCTAAATAATTTATAAGTTACAAATCGATATGCTTATTCATCAAATGTATGTAGTAAGGTCATTTGAATAATAAATCTGGCGTGATATAATTATACAAATGACAATGAATAGGCTCATGTTTGAAATACTACTCTGCATAAATGTTACACTAACGGCGATGTAAATCGCAAAATTTTGTCTAATTGGTTGTTATTATATAGAAGAAATTTGCCATAGAAAATAATAAAAGTAAGAAAAAGGACAAAGAAAATAAAGAAGAAAGAAAAGTTATAGGATTGGTTAGCCTACTAAGTTGCCAGGAGCCATTCTTCCAAGACACCGGCTGTAAAGCCTTCGTACACCGCACTGGATATCTTTTCTTTTTTTTATCATACCATAATAAAGGGACGAACAAGTGCTCCTGGTGGTAAGCGACACGCATGTCCTGCCTTGCAGTGCCGCTCAGAGCTTTAAACCGCAGATATTCAAGGGGCACTGCCACTGCGCCCGCCACCTTGAGACATAAGATGAAAGTCCCATGTGCCTGTAATTTCACCACCACACTAGACCTTCAAAACCGAAACGCAGTAATGGTCACATTACTGTTTGGCAGTACAAGGTAAGGCGGCTGTACTTGCCTGGACGAACTCTTTCACAAGGAGCTCTACTACTATACTATCTCTCTCTCTTTTTCTCGTATTTCCTGATGGCATGACTCTGTTCATGAGCCACAGGTGGAGGAACTACATGTGGCTTTTCAGCATGTTGTTATGGTCGAGCCCTTCAAGCTAAAAATAATTGACATTCAATAAAACTTAATGGTAACAATATTTGGTGGATATCAACAATCTTGTCTACGTATTATAACTGACATGAAAGTTAAGTTATTCATATAAATAATTATATCTCATAACATACTCATAACATAACATAATAATCTTGTGAACAAGGAATACTACTTGTTCACAAGATTTTTTTCAATCGAGTCTGTTGACGAACCAGGACAACGGTTTGCACTGTGGACGCTGGACGATAAGGTCCCGGGTTCGACTCCGGGTAGGACCAATTTAGGATAACCTAGTTTTCTGAATTGGTTCTGGTGTTCTGCGTAGTGCCTCGCAGTGAATAATACAGAAAATTCTCTAGTTTGAGACCACGTAATTAGAGTGGTTAAGAGCCACTCAGAGCTTCAAATCACAAAGACCTAAGGGGCAAGGCCAGTGCACCCATCACTACAAGACGTAAGTTGACAAGTCCCATGTGCCCGTAATTTCACCAGCACCCTTACCCTTCCAAACTGGAACGCAGTAATGCTCACATTACTACGTGGTGGCAGTAATAGGTATAAGGTGGCAGTACTTCCCTGGACGAACTCTTTCACAAGGAGCTCTATACATTTAACAGCAGAAAATTACAGGCACATGGGACTTGTCAACTGATGTTTCAAGGCGACCGACGCAGCGGCAGTAACCCTAACATCTTTGCGATATAAAGCGCTGGGTGGCACTGCAACTGTTATGGATAGGCGTGTCGCTTACTACCAGGTGCACGACTTGTTTTTTCCGTCACTTGGTATTATAAAATAAACACTTTTCGTAAATATTGGTGAAGTAATAAAAAAAATAGTAATTGAGAAATGCACAATTTATTATATTCTTTAGTAGTTTTCATAATTCTATATCGGTAATATCATTGTTCATTTAACAAAGGATTATTTTTGTTTCACGAACTTTATTGTTCTTAAAGCCATACTAATATAAAACTGTCCTTATGTTTAAAAAAAAGTAGGTTACAAATGAATTATATACGTAAAATCCTGAACTGAAAAAAAATGTGAACTTATTATACCTACTGCAATGAAGAAATAATAGAATGACAAAATAAAAGTATAAAAATACGGACATACGTTAGCCTCGATTCCAAAACTCGTCACCAGTGGACCCCCCAGAATTTGATCTAGGTGGCGAACCCGTACAAGACCATTATTCATTTAATTCGTAGTGGAGCCTTCTGAGACGTCGTGCTATTACGATAAACTAATCTTCAGTTTGAAGTATACCTAGATACGAATTGGCATCCGATCTCGAGGATTGAAATCCCTGTTTTTCTGTAAACTGGGTAGTAGTTAGGTATGGGGGGTATCTTCTCACTACATGTAGTTTGGTGTGCAAGTAACAGTTAAACGTTATTTCATACGGCGTAGACTCCGAACGTCAATGGCTGTTTCTACTGCACAAGGGTAGCACTCTCCCCATTTAATTTCTTCTCGATCGTTTGTATAAAACGATCTGCTTCTCAGTTTGTAGCAGGGTGATAAGGGGCTGAAGTTATGTGGACGATTCTGTTTGATGTTAAGAATTGATAGTCAGATTTAAAAAAAATACAAAAGTAGTCTTGTTATGCTATATTCTGGCCAATTGTACCAAAATTTACTCTCTATGCATATTGATGGCTTTAGCATATGTAATGTATTATGTTTGTATTTATTAAATCTATTGATTCTTACTTAGTAAAGAAACGTAAGTCGTAATAGTTACAACGGAATGCAAGTAACTCGACATACTAATTATGTATGTAAGCCACGTGTAACTCGACGACTCGCTATATTTAGACGGGTCTAAAGAAATCGCAGCTCAGTGAGACAACATTTTAATGCCTCATTTTTCATTCATTTCCAAACATTGTTCGAAAATAAGCTTTGTGTCATTATGAAGTTATGAACCAAAAGGTACGCAGAATTTAAAGCACAGACTGAAAAAAGTTAATCGTTTTTATTCCTCCTAAATTGCGTTTAGAAATTCAAATTCAAATCATGTTTATTTCATAGGTAAGCAAATTACACTTGAAGTAGTCATATTAATTAAGCTCTACTGCTCATATTAATTAAATTCTACTGCTCATTCGTAAAGGCGGCTTCCCACGACCCGTCTCTCCACGGGCCGTGCGGCGCGAGCTGGCGCCAACGCGCCGTGGGAAGCGAGACGTCCGAGCGCGCCCGTGGTCGTCCGTAGTTGCCTGTTTTTGGATTTGTCACGCGTTGGTAACTTGAAAAGCGCGAGCTCGCGCTACGCGCCGTGGTAGGAGATGCGTCCGGGTGCGCCCGTTGTCACCCGTGGCGGTCAGTTAAGATCTGCAGAGTGTCGTTAACTTCTTCTTCAAAGGCGCGAGAGTGCGAACCGGAGTGGCGCGTGCGCGCGCGTTTCGAGTTCATGGTGTTCACACATTCAAAATCCTTGCAAAGGTCGCAGAATACACAGAACATCGTTATCAATTATCAATGTTAGAATATATCTCTTTATTTGCATGAAAAAGGTAACGAATTATCAAGATAAACTGGATTATAAGTATTTTCGAAAATTAAATTCAGTCAAGAAGTAGAAAAAAAATAACATTCAAAGCCAAAAACACTTTTAATCTAACAAGAATATACAAACTTACTTAGACGTTTTACAAATGAGATTGCACCTTCCCATTATTTTTCATTTACTTGCCCATGCGTTGTATGGACCACTCTTGCTGGCACAACGGGCAACGGTTATTCTGTTTCACCCATAGAGACATGCAGCAGAAATGGAAGCTGTGGTTGCATTCGCCCCACACTACCACGCAATCTTGTTTACCATAGGAATCTTTCTTGCTTTCGCCTTGACAACGAAGGCAGGCATCTGAAAAGAACACATGTGTATTAGATCAGAGAAAGAACTATTTTATCACTTAAATTCGGGCAGCAACTTATAACACACTAAACAATTCGTTAATAATTCAGTTATTAAATTCTGTACACAAAGCAATATACTTTCGTTTAAAAGTACAGTTCGAGAAAAGTAATATCGTTTCTTAGGGTCGTATTCTAGAACTCTACTCAATGCTCAAGTCAGGATTTGAGTATGGTTTAAAGCACTCGAAATCATACTCAAGTACCTGCCATTAGGGTCGTATTTCCAGTGCTTGTGTTTCCTTTGATTTTGTTTATGTTGAGAAATTAAAAATATTGTATATAAAATTTTGAAATTCTGATCCTTTTGGGTTACTGAGAAATTTTAGAATAAAGATGACAAGCGTCACACGCTTGGGACTGTGGAAGGAAAAGCGTACATGCCAGTTGCGACCGTAGAGCAGAAGCTGGCTATGAGGCGTAAATCGTGACAGAGAGTAGGTCGTAAGGTAGTCGGTTATTAGGATTGAGAATTAAGTAACATAAATTATGCTCACAGCCCTACCAGTCTACGCCAGATTTAAATAACCCGGTTTTGCCACCCTGTCAAAACCAAATGGTAAACAGTCCGTCTTATATACAAAATGGTTATTAAATTCACAATAACATACGACAAATAAGCATACGTACTTGCAAAAGCCAACAGGTAAAAGTTAAGAAAGTACGAATGGTTTAGTCTTAGAAAACTAACCAACTGCGCAAGAATTAACTCCGTCCATTCTCCGAATAAACCGTCTCTGTGACCGAATAGTTTCCATCCTCGTCTGCTACGCAGTAGTCCCGAGTTCGATTTCCGGGCCGGGAGAAATATTTGTATGGCCTACAATTATTTCTCTCGTGAGTTTAGGTGTAATTTGTGGTGTCTATGTGTGAGTCCATAGCACCCGCGACACAGAGGTTGGGATTATTATTAACTAAACTGAAGAAAAGAAACATACAAGAGATATTGGAGGAGAAAATCACTAAACCGATAAAATATTCGAGGCTTCGCCACTTAAGCACGTCCACAGAAGGAAAGATTTCACACTCACACGCATCACGAAAACTAAGGAATACAAAACAATTTCCCCTGAACGAGTACCTTAAGCCAAATAAGTTTCATTAAATAAACAAGCTGAGCGTTCCCAACTTCGTATCAAAGAGTTATTTCATCGTCATTGTGGACATTTCACATGCCAATAAAAGAATGTCACGGTTGTTACATTTGTTTGACTTACGAGTGTAGGGTCTACAATATGACTTGTCTACCTCTCGGTATTTCAAGTCCCTAACCTTTTCGAGAATAAGAAATCGGAAATAAAAAAAGAAAATCAAGGTCGCTAATATACTTCTACGATTTTTTTGCTAGTATTTAGATCAAAATCCACGAATAGTGTAGACAACAATCATCCATTTGATACACAATAAAATAAATCGTATTAGCCATTGATCATAACAAATAGAATTTCAAATATTGTAATTTATTATACCAAAAAGATGAGAGAATCTGTGATGTCTTTCTACAGAGCGTACCAAGGTTAGGTTGGGTCATAAAATAATAAAAAAACTAAAGAATCGGCCAATGATTTGTGATCAACGGTTTGTTTACACGTGGTTTGAAAGTTTTCTAAAACAAACCTTTGTCGCAACAACCGAATGCTCAACACTGCAATTGTAAGAAAACAAATGTAATATGTAATATATTATAGTGCCACTATAAAATAACGTCACCATTTACGTAGGAATTAAATTAATTAAGAGCTGTTGGTTTCACGAGGCGATAAGGCAAATAATGGGGAAAACAAAAAAGTATTGCAAGTGGCAATAGACGTTAAAAAATAAAGTAAGTGAATTGTTAACAACATCAATTGTGACACAAACACAACGCAAAGAAATAAGAAATAACATTATACGGGCTTCTAATTAGTTCGATAAGTAAACTGTAGCAAAATGAGGAAGACTAATATTAGTTAAGATATGCAATGCAATCAGTAATTGTGTGGCCATGATCACGCAGTATTGTTGTAGCTAATTCCTCCATGTAATAATGTTAATAATTCGCCGAGTCCTTCCTCTAGGCCGTGCTCATACGGGTCTATAAATTATTTATATGAAAATCCTCCGTTCCGACAAATGCGAAATTTATGCGCTTCAGCGCTTACCTACGATAAAGTTATGGTTTTATCGTTATCAACGTTTCCATCGAAAGCTTTCTACAATTCATGTAAAAGTAATGCCAGTTTTATCTAATAATATGAGATTACTGTGTATCTGATAATTAAGTACATAGCATAATATGACGTGACTCTCTACATGTATGTGATCGTAACGGAGAGCGGAAGGAGCGTAAAATTTGTAATTTTTCCATGATCACCTTGCAAAAAATTTGGAGCATTAGCTTTCGAGACTTTCTACGCAGTTGTAATCAGCAGGTTAGATAAACAACATATTTCGTTAATTATGAATATTAATATGCAAGCGCCGGATACTTGTCAAATTCTCGAAAGACACGTTGGTTTGGTTTCCCCCCTTGCGACAAACTCGCTAAAACTTTTTCATAAAGTTTTGCTTCAGCTATCAAACTTCCCCAATACAGCGACCCCTTTCGTAGAATTTAGCGCAATTCATTCAACACATATGCAAAGTAATCTGAAATAGATGCTCAGCGCATTTAGTTTCATGTTTCTATTTAACTTTTCAGTTTTTAACCCACCACCTGCACATTCATTCATTATACCTATTGATTTGTCTAGCTTACTGTTCTTTATGTTATTAGTATTACATACCTAAAGTTTTCAACCAGAAGTTTAACTACTTGTAATCGCAACATTTACTTTACCTATATTCATGCGCAACAGCACGAAAGATTGATGATGTCCTGCAGGATACACGATGACTGAATTGGTATGCACTTCTGTTATACCGGTACTTTTGACAAAAATACAAGATACAATTATTTGAAGATCCCAACGAAGGACTAAACCCCAGAGAGGTCCGAGTCTTCACTGATGGATCTAAAACAAACTCAGGAACAGGTACTGGGGTATTCTCAGAAGACCTCAATATCAGGATATCAGAACCGCTTAGTGACCACAACACAGTATTCCAGGCTGAATGTATGGGCATCAAGTTGGCGGCAGAAGCAATCATAGCGAGAAGAGTAAAGAACTACTCCATTCGAATACTCTCCGGCAGCATGTCAGTACTTCAAGCACTGAATAGCTATAACATAAACTCAGGGCTCATTTACGAATGCCATCAAGCACTCATGGAGGTATGTATACAAAACCACGTAACTCTTCAGTGGATTAAAGGACACAGCGGCTCACGTGGCAATGATGCAGCAGATGAACTAGCCAGGAAAGGGTCGGAGACGGACGCTGTAGGACCAGAACCGATAGTGTCCCTCCCCTGCCAATGGTCCAGAACAACTATACACAAAGGTACAAAATCTTCACATAATAATACATGGACCACCCTTACGGTTTGTAGACAGGCGAGGGAAGCACTCCCAACGCTCAATGCCAGTCTATCTCGAATACTAATTAAACTTAAAAGGCAAGAGCTTCGCACTCTAACTGCCGCCCTAACGGGTCATGGTCCATACAATAAACACCTTGGACCCTGCACCCACCACACGCAAAATAGGCGCTTTGTCGTCGAGTTGCGGATACCAGCCCGTTGCACCAAGTACCAAGTATACCGGTACTAAAGATGAGAGGTGTGGTACGTGAAAAATATTTTGACCAATGCAATGTCTAATAATAATAAATCTCAAGGAAGCGGTGGAGCCGCCCGCCCACAATCAAGATCAATCACAGATGTCTGCGTCACGCAAATTGCAACTCTAATAGCGTCCAATTTGCAATGTCAACTTCTATTCAATCAACTTTTGTATAAGTGTAGTCTTGTTTGCGTCATCAAAACAATGAGGTATTTACTTTACTAAAATGCATGTTGTAGTTTATAAAGAGCCAGTAAAATTTTATATAGGTAGGTAATTTTCCAGAGATTTAAGCACTGAATATGGTATCCAAATATATATTGTATATGGGTGATTTTTATGATGTCATAAACATTTTAGTACATATAGCGATAATTTTTATAACACTCGTACTCGTACTACATGAACTCATTGGTTAAACATTGGTACTGAAAAACTTTATCTTTAGGAATACAATTTTTGTGCTCAAGCGCAATTTATGTTGACCAGATTTTAACTAGCCAGCTGTTTATAAAACGACATCGCTTTTGCTAATATTGGGAATGTGTTATGTTTGTACGATTATACAAATTTACTCAGGGCAGGGTGGAGTTAGAAAAACAGAAATTAAGAAATAGGTAAATACCATTATTTTCTCAAGTAGAAAGTTTTACTTTAAATCCAAAAACATGTTTTTAAGTGGTATTTCACCAAAAGTACCAGTAAAATATATATAAAATAATATTTATATAACACATCAAAAATAAATTTGTAGGCATTGATATAATTGTAAGTCAATGTTTGTAGGATTATTTTCTTAATGCATATGCAAAGACTGATGTGATTCTGTAATTAAAACTATGATCAACGTGTCGCACTAAAATTTTCCGAACATGCCATGTTCATCGTATAGGCAAACAATTATGTCACCAAACAAACAACTAGAGTCATTCTTGTTGACATTAAATGAACTTGTGTGCGTATATTTTGCTTAAACTATTATCATACCATTGTTTTGTGACATTTTCCGTGACTATTGCTGTAAAACATACCAGAAAGAAAACGCGAAAGATTGCTTTCTAATGCTTCGTTTATTGAATAATTATACTCCTTATTAATTTACAATTATTACCCTGCTTTCAGTCATACATATCGGACCAATAATTTTATTAAATTGATCATACTTCGTGTTTATGCTTTAAAAAAAATACAGTAACAGGAAAAGTAGGACACGATAAAAAACAAATGTAAATGTCGTTTCTAGACATAAAGGGTCTCATCGAGCGCTTTGTAGTAAAATTTTGTTGATTATCAATATTTCAATTTGTCTATTTTATTTCCCCGATACATTCGTGTCACTAACTACTTAATTACAGACTGAATGATTCTAATAACAGATCGATATATTTATTGCGAAAAGGTCATCAAACTGAAATTAAATACCGTAAAGAAATGTATAGTGCTGTCTGTGGTACGTACGAAAATAGACAACACACATACGGTACACATAAAATTTAAATTTCGAATCATACTAAATTAGAATCTTGAAGGCAAGTCTTGTTTGAAAGAACTAAGTAAACGTTGGGCTAATTACATAATAATGTTAGATTTTATTTTGTGGAAACTTCTACAGATTTCAATCCTAATTCTCTCGAAGATATACGAGTGCCAAAATCCTGACCACGTGTTGGTACGGGTGAATGATCTTTCTGCGTAAATATAGACTTGGCTAGTAAACATTGTAGTCAACTCTGTTGCATTTGGTGACCCACAGTCTACTTTAGAATGTATTTAAAGGAACAGAAAAGTGGCGATCGTTTTTAATGCTGCTATTCTATAATACGTGGGTGCTCCCACGTGTTTATTCGTAAAAGTAAACACATGATTTTCATTCTCTATTGTTCGTGCCCTAGACAGCAAAGTAGACGTTTGTCAACACAAGTGACGGTCGATAAGATCACAAATCAGACAGCATAAGTAGGTTGCAATGAGAAGAAAAAGATTAAAATGCATGGAAATGCACGGTCGTACATCAAGTTGTGGCCCGTAAACATATTTCTGAGTTACAGTTAAAAATAATTGAAGGTTTTTGCTACTTGCGCCAAGCCGTCGCCACACCGACCTAGCAGACGACAGAGGCGCGGGCGCAGAAACCTGGCGCCACGGCGGACAGTTCAGGCTTGCATGCATGAGCAACTTTCGGGCTTATGACTTGAAATACAAATACTTGACTAATGAAAACAAACGTTTCCAATGAAAATAAAGTAAAGTAGTCACTATTTAAACAGTAAATAAATAAACTTAAAAAAGTGTAGTTTATGAAAATAGAACTTTTTTAAATTGCTGCTCATACGCTAAGGTAAATAGAGAAAATTTCTGCTAGCTAATTTTCGCAGTTAACTTTGAAAGCTGAACTATTACTTGAAATTACAAGATAATTAGTAGGTAATATTGCAGTGATACAGCGGTCACGTATCACCTATACATGCGCTTACAGCTTGCGCGTGTGACGAGGCGCCGTGATTAACACACCCGCACCGCGTCGTGGTAATAACGTAGAAGTGAGTGTGCGTTGTGTTAAAATTACAAAATCTTGAGAGAGTGTGAGTACGTCATATATGCCAAACCTTTAGGAAAACATTAAGTGATTCTTGGTTATTCCTGGTGATTCAATTTTCATATGATGCAAAGGTCTTACGAGCTATCATCCTTCATCTCTATAAATGTTTTCAGATGCTTAGTTTTGTGCATATCTTAATGTACTTATTTGTTTTCCTTTCACGGTGAAACAGTAATTTATTTGAAGGAATGTATAAATTCCATAGAAGCGTTATATAATTACACTTAAGGGAATATTGAATATACGATAAATTATTTTAATAAAATTTTTCGTAGGTATTAGTTTTAAAGAAATGTTTGTGATCTCTGCTACTACCGGCGAACCGTGGGAGAACGCACTTTTCTTCCAGTACTTTTCCATCGGAACCTTGGCGCATAATGTATTTCGGAATCGACGAATATACGTTCGACTCTCTCACGCACGTTTGTTCGCAATGATCGCTTACGTGTGTGGTGAGACGGTCGATTTTAGGCACTTAATCAACGACCTAGGCAACTTACACTTGTGCACTTCAATAGATATTTCGGTGCCGCACACAGAGTGTGGCGCTTCAAACCCATTAAATAATTAGTGATACAAGCTAAACATTTTGTAGATTACCTGCATATTGCACTAAAATTATTACTGAAAGTTTTATTATTAATACGACAACATTAAGACAAGAAATTTTTGCATTGGTGTGTAAAAGTAGAAATTCTTAATAAGCATTCTGGTCTGTGACTGTGGCGCCACGATCAGACCATGTCGCGTGATCGATGTCGCTTGCTAGCTGTTTACACGTCTTTTCGAAAGGCTTTAACTTTAATATAAATATATCACGTAAGGACTTCCTTTTCCGTCAACAGTACTTAAGCTTGTTATGTCAAATAGTTGTTTTTAATTACCATTACATATTTTTACTATAAGTTTTATGGAAATGTTTGTGCGTGATGATAAGACTAGCAATTTTAGGATCCCCCATTATTTACCCAATCGTAAATAAAACGAAAGAAAAACAATAATACAATGAATGGTTATAGTATATCTGAGATAATATTCGAAAGCCGGGAACAATGTTCAACGATTTAGTCTCTTGTGTTAATTTGGTATATTATTATTGATACCGATAAAGTTTTCAGTTTTCTGTCGATAAAAGCATCCGTGACCTTTGAAAGGTTTAATGTGTAATGAGTTCACTTCTTTGAAAATCAATTGGTATAAATTTTATTGGGGCTAGTATTACGTAGAAAATATATTAAAACGTGGACGAATGAGTTGACATTTAGTCCTGAACATACGCATGTTAAAAACTATCGTTCATAATAGCGATCTCTTAATGCTCCGTTACTCCGTTATATGCACAAAAGTAACTCTATTAGAACCCCTTGAGATATTATAATACCTTTACATTGGTGGCCAAAAATATTGTAGTCTGTAACTATGTATATTAGGTGTATCGTGTGACACAAGTGATATGTCTCCAATGAAGCATTTAAAACGAATTTATTAGAAGCGTATTATGTATGATTGAGATACCGCAAATAGAATCTATACTAGTCGAACGATAGACGTCCTTATTTGGCGCCACATTAGACGCGCGCATGTATCCCAAGAACTAGTCTAGTCTGGGCATAAAGTTTTTCTCAGCATGAAGGGTCGGCCGCTATAAATAGTCCAGAATGCAGGACTTGCGTCTCTATCCGGCTATAATGGGATCCGTCGGGATACATGTTTTTATATATTAAAAACGGGCCGTAAAAAATGCGGAATGCAGGTAAATGAAAAATAAAACAGAATTACATCGGAGGTTTCCTTCATAAGCCTGAGTTATAAATACCAATTGGTACTAAACATAAACGCGACTAAAGTAGAATCAATAGACCTAGATATGCATAAAGCCAACGAAACTAAGGCAGCTTTTTAAACGAGAGTTTATAGTTGCATGCAAATGCATTTGTCAAACAAATCACGCCATCGTGATGGAGCACGAAGTTTTCTAGTTTATTCAGATAATCTGCGATGGTTTATAACGCTGTTTCTTTCAATTCTTGAGTATATCAGCTGTACAGTAATGCTTGACATGCAATAAACAAAAGTTATTAAATTTTGATTAACACAAAGTAACTGAAATATCGATTTCCTAACATGATCTACAATGATCTACACATTTACCGAATATGTAGATCATACGATCAAATTCATGCAGTCATGCATTCAAAAAGTCTGTAACCTGTTAATTTGAACTTAGTACTTCAAGATGGATATGTATACTTCTATATATTTTAGTTTTATATTTAAAATAGGTAATTTTTGTTTGATTTTGCTTTCTTTCTTTATTCCATGTACAAAATCACACAATTTATATTTTCTTGTTTCTGAATGCTGTGTATGTTATCATTGGAACGCAGATTTACTGATGTTTTTCCATTTATTGTTAAAAAAAAATCTGCAAGCCATACCATTACAATAAAAATAAAATAACTATTCTTGAAAGTGTAATGTACCTAAGTGCGAAATAGATAACTTTTGTATGATGCAGTCCATGGAATTCAAATGAATCCAAATTCATTGGACATGGAATATTATAGGCAGTATTGTAATAGGAATGTATCTTGTTGGCAAGATATATTCCTATTACAATACTACCTATAATATTTTTCAAACAGGATGGATACTGTACAGGATGATACTTTCCTATATCTATAGATGATACATATCCATCCATACACGTATTCTCTATTCTTCTTGGAAATTTTTAAAGTTCAAACTCATTACATTACACGCAAGCAGTATGAAATGCACATTATTGCAGTTCATAATTGATTGTATAAAATCACGTTTGCACTGATAAAATAGCTGCAGATACATTAAACAATGAGATATTTAATTTAACAAAATGTCGCATGAAAACCGAAAGCGAGAGAGGCGCATTATATCAAAGTTTGCATTATAATGAAGGGTTAGTCGATGCAAGGGGCCTGCTCTGACCTTCGTTACGCAATCTTCGTCTAGGACTGCCGTTGCTACCACACCCACGACTGCGTCCTATACCGCGACTAGCAATCGGTAGGTCAGCCACAACCAACACTGTTTTAATATCATTGCTTTTCCAACCAGTCACTTCAATAGTAAGCCTTTTGCAAAGTAATCAATGTAACCACATCATTTACCCAACCTATCGGATATCGTTAATTTGTATTTACAGGGTGCGAAGTCAGTCAAACTGCGTCTGTTATGCAACTTTACAAACGAAGCGATACAACATGATCCAACATTTGAATAAATATTGGAATTCGATTAACATTATTAAACATAGTCACAGTGAAGTATCCAGTTGCTTATACTAGTTCTTCGACCATTCATTAAAATGTATATAAAATAAAGAGAAGTCACTGAACTCTTTATAAAACTGTGAAGAGATTACGTATTTTTATGTTTATTCGCTCTGTGTTGGGTTACTTTTCGCATTTTAAAGTATTCAGAAGTTTTAGTATCTTTAGATATAGTTCCTATTGCTGTTCAGATTACATAACTAATAATCATTATACAAATAAACAAAAACATTCAGTTTATTAATATTTCAAACGTAAGGACGTTTCACGTTAGAAAGACCAAATAAAGTGTTTCATTGATTTGAAACATATTAATAATAAATTTATTATATTAATTTTAAAACCTCGTTTCATCTCCAAGGATTCAGAATAGGAACTATACCTACAGATACTAAATGTTTAGATATAGTTCCTATTCATCTCTCGCCAGGATTGGTAGCTGTAAAGGTACTAACTGGGTGATAAACCTTTCATAGATTTCTCATAGATGGCGCTACGACTAAAAAGTCGTTGAAAAACCAAGTACAAAGACACGACGCAAGCACATGGAAAAATTCGTGAGGTCCGTTGGTTCGTTCCGTGGCTTAGTTGGTATAGCGTCTGGCACGGTATGCAAGACGTCGGTTTGAATCCGACCGGATCGAAGGAATTTTTTCTGAGTGTTCGATCTTTGTACTAATAATTATAACAAATTAGTGGAGTAATTTCACAAAAAAAAAAAATTGAATATCAATTCAATTCAATAAAAATTTAATTAATATAGTTCCTATTGCTCATCAGATCACATACCTAATAATCACTATACAAATAAAATTCACATTTCAAAAACATTCAGTTTTTTAATATTTCAAACGTAAGAACGTTTCATGTTAGAAAGACCAAATAATGTGTTTCATTGTTTGATTTGAAACGTATTAATAATCAATTTATTTCATTAATTTTAAAACCCATTTCATCTCCAAGGATTCAGAATAGGAACTATATCTACAGATACTACATCTTTGGATATAGTTTAAAATTTATTAAATATTAAACAAGTGAATGCGTAATTACATTAATATCACGTGAATATTTGTTATATTTATGTAAACTAGATTTAACTATATAGAACTGTATGTATGTACTAGAGATAAAAGATAGACGCAATTATTGAATAAATATTAATTTTCACATTCATGCCACCATAACAAAAGATCTTATTTAATATACATGTGGTCATATGGACCCCGGAAACAGCAAAATTTAACAATTTGAGAGAGAAATTTTATCACTTACATTACAACGATAAGGTACGGACAACAGCACATCAGACAACACATTTTTGTTCGAAAATCGCCTCCAGTGCAACGGAACAAGATACGTCAATGTGTAGCTTGATGTGCTGTTGACTGTACATGCAACTATAATTTATGCATTTCACATAATGATATTTTTATTTATTTACACATGTATAAATTTATATATTTATAATTTAGCTCCTGACATAATTAAAACTAAAAGAAATATAAGGTTTAAGTGGAAGATTAATTTTTATTTATTCGTTTTGCGGGTTGCTGCATAACAGTCGCTATCCGCTGAACAAGTAAAGGTTATTACCAAGCGGTAAACATGGAGCTCCTTGTGAAAGAGTTCGTCCAGGGAAGTACTGCCACCTCACCTATTTCTACTGCCAAGCAGTAGTGTCAGCATTACTGTGTTCCGGTTTTGAAGGGTAAGGGTGTTGGTGAAATTACAGGCACATGGGACTTGTCAACTTACGTCTCAGGGTGACGGGCACTGTAGCAGTGCAGTGCGCAGGACTTGTTCGTCCCGTCACTTGATATTATAAAAAAAAGTGAGTCCCTTACGACCGTGTCGTCATCGTCCTCCAAGTTTTGCACGGTCGCGACCGTTAGTCTTTCACTTGATCGATCAATCTTGCAACACACACAATCTCGTAATAGCTTTCTTTCCGTATTGCACCAAATAGATACATAAGAAAATTAATTGTACAGGAGTTGAGAAAAGGTGTAAGCAAAATAGTTAAACACATTTGTGAAAAGGCTGTATAATATTGATACAACTGTGAAATAACGACTTCACTATTAAAACATCTATGTACAATCATAGTATTTCTTTTCAGTAGGGCGGCGCAATTTTTCCTAAACCTTGGGAGTATGTTGTTCAACTGAACTTTATCTAATTTCTACGATAAGATGGACTCTACGAGACGTGTGACGTCTTCGCGTCTACCGATTATTTTAACTGATATTCACTAGCTTTTGCTTGCGACTTCGCTCGCGTGAAATTAAGTAATTAACCGCTTTCGATCGTCAATAAAATAAATATAACGTATTAGAATAACAAACACAATGATATTTTCCCGTACAAAAAACATTCAATTTATTAATATTTCAGACCTAAGGACGTTTCATGCCAGAAAGACCAAACAATGTGTGTCATTGTTTGATTTGAAACCTATTAATAATCAATTTATTACATTAATTTTAAGACCCTGTTTCATTTTTTTTTAAATTTATTAAGGCTTTGGCAAAGTCATCAGCCTAAACATGAAGTATAATTATGTTTCTGTAAATATGGCCGCCACAAAGAGGATAGGCAGTTTGAGGCGGCGTGCTTGGATTGACTCGGGATTCCTTAAAACGGGGCGATTAGGGTATTTTAGTTCGAGAATCGTATAATTTAGCGTTTTAATCTTCGATTAAGGCACAATAGCACTATCCTATTCCACTTTAAACTAGATTTCACAAAATAATTAAAAGTCAAAATAAAAACGTCACTTTTCCCTCCAAAAGGTCCAGAGCGAATTTCTAGGGTCGGCAGACTAAAGCACATAAGTCAAAAAAGTGCTTCATTTGTTAATATATAATTATATATTTTTTGTGTTCTTTTTAGTGTTGGAAGTTAAATAACCTCTAGAGTAAAGTTCGAAATGTATGAAGTAACAAATGAATTTGACTTATGTGCTTTAGCCAGTAGACGTATTAATTTAAATGAATGATGTTGGATTTTAACTTACGTGTTTTAGTCCGCCGACCCTAGATTTGACCCTGTTTCATCTCAAAGGATTCAGGAGTCGCTTTTTAATAAAAAAAAATTGTCCTGCTCTTAAATTTGATGCAGAGTGAGCGTTCAAACAAACAAAGTTAAAGACAGAAAAATAGAAATTCAGATAACCGTTGTTTAGTAAAATCGCACTTGTAGGTAATTTTTATTTACATTTTTATTGTACATATAATATATGCGTACAGAATATCTCTATAATGAAATTAAACTGGTTTATAAAATCTGTTTTTGCAACTTATGCCTATAAGGTTTTTTGGATTGCTAATTTCAGGATCCTCTCTCCATTAATATTCAAATATTTCAAACTATGCCTGATTTATTCCTAATACATTTCCAATGTCTCTGATAACACATCAACTATAAATAGTGGCTAAAAGAACAATGGCGAACTCCCATATACATTTTTGTTGACACAATTTGTTTGCATCTGTTTAAGAAAAATAATTGAAAATATAGAGTTTAAATTCCTGAACAAATTTGGTTTTTTTCTGTTTACTATTCTGAGAAGTCTGGAATTAAAGATGTTATGGAGGTTACGTTTTACATAATTAAATAAAATATATCCGGTGTATTATTATATCAAAATAAACTACATAAGGCTTACACACAGTTAATAGAAGCAGAATGGTGCCGTGGGTTTGCGACGTGACGTAAGTTCATTTTTTTTATATAATTTTATAGTCAAAAAGCATGAAGCTAAGCCATAACAAAAGAAAACTGAGTTAATACATTACCGCCGGTAACTTGGAAACAAATTATTTTTTTGGGAAAAGTGCCATCTACCCCTGACATCGGGAATTTATTTTGTCAGTTTTAATATTTTCTCGCGTGGCATATTTCCAGAAGGAATTACCTACGTTACTTTTTGTAATAAAGTAATTAATCCTATACTGTAAATCGGTCGAATCAGTACATTTGATATCACTACACGTGCGTAGGCACTAAACATCTATCTTATTCTACTATTTATTAACGACGAAGACGTAGACAGGCCTCTAATACAACTTGAAAAATCCAATGAATTTAATTTATTCAATCTTGTAATTATGATATTTGAAGACGCTAAATAATTATTTTAACTATGATTTCGCGATTGTTCGTTGCATTCGTGGTCCATTATTATTTTGATAAATTGAATAATGTTTTAATTGCTTTATTTAAAAAGACTGAATGACGCCAGAAGGGCACTCCTGGCGCCTCACTATGAACTATTATAACGATTCAGTTTAGGCCCTAAAATGAATCATAGTGAGACAGCACTACATGAAGTATATATCACCATCCCGCTTTTTTGGCGTTACGACCCTATACTGAACTATAATAAGAGTTCATGGTAAGGCACCTGTACCACCTATATATAAAAACAATATTTTAACAACTTAATGATTAAGAAATAATAAAAACCTTAAATATAAGACTTAAAACTACGTTTAGCTCTTAGGAAATGACCATTTTTTTTCGAAAGTAAATCGAGTATATTTGTTTTTTCAAATAAATTTTAATTTCCCTTATTAGTTAAAAATAAATTTTATTGCAAAATGTATATAAGAAACGTTAGTTTGTTTGAAAAAACAAATATACGCAATTCAGATCCAAAATAATAATTTCATTTCTTATCCTTTTGTATCATCGTTTTATAATATCAAAGTTAATCAATCAAGTTCTACTAATCGTTTTATAATGGATAAAATATTTTGTGTGGCAGTTGTACGAGGGGGTATGATAAAGTGGACCATGCATTATCACTTGTAAAAAGATAAGAACACACCTCCGCTCCGTCAAAATACACATCATATTAAGGTTACATAACGCATTTCATAAATATCTTAAGGTGACTGTCATGATTAATTCGCCAATCTGTTATATAAAAAAATCTAAATATATAATTAGTACCAAGAAAAGATGAAAGAAGACTTCGCTCGTATTCGTATGTAAGATACAAGGGTACAACGCGCGGACACACATTCCACGGAAGAAAAGAATGTTCGAGAACCCTACGAAGCGGTACTCGCCGACCCACTCTTGCAGCGCTAGTAATATTCCATTCTGTAATTTTTGAAACCGTGACGTATGTGTGTCTTTGTGCATGTCTTTGTGTTCCTTTGTGAATGTGTTTGTGTGACGCCGAGGACGAGACGTCTCTATATCGTTACCGTTCATGGAACATAGCAATGATGGGAAATAACTTTCAAATAAACATTTGCAAAATTAATATCTATTACCAGTACCACACTAACAAACAAGCGAAGTATGAAATGGGTGAGAAAGTTACAATTTTCACATTTTTATAATTATCCCATTATTTCAAGTAATAGCTGAGTAATAATGACGAAATCTATCGACGGTAACATTGTCAGGTACATCGGCTTTTTTAGGCAGGTTGATCCATTTCTGGTATGACGTTGCTGTGTTGTGTGTGACGCAAAAGCCATTGAAAATTTACGCTTGTGTGTGTATTAAGGCGTGGCAGAGCTTTCGGGAAGGTCGACCCAACGCACACAAGACACGATATAGTGGACCCGAGCGCACGTGATTAGGTGCACGCGCATTAATTCATACACCATGACAATAATATGATGTATCGAGAACATTCAACACCATCACGGGGTCCCCTTGGGTCCGATTCCTTTGTTAAATGGATATGGCATTTTTTTTACCAAAGTAGGGTAGCAAACACGTATTGACAATCGTATTCTAATTTGAATTCTAATGTACAGCAGAAAGACTTAACACTATTATTTCACAGTAGTGTTTGAGGGTTTAAGATATTGCCATATTATTGTTAACACCAATAGTAATTTAGACTACTTCTTGTAGATCATTTCATTGATACATTCATGTCATCCTAATTAATTCACTTTGAAAGATTATTAAAGTTAGAAAAGGAAAATGGACGGTGTTGATTGATAGTACTTTTCCAAAATCAAAGCTAGCTCGTTATAAAAAAACTTCAAGGTTGGACCTCGCAGTTGCATATTAAAAAATGGTAGAGACAAGACGTTTGAAATTTGCGTTTAAATATTAATTTGCTTTGTATTGCTAGAAATTGTACACTATTTGCTTAAGAAGCGACTTTAAACTGAAGTCAACTTAAAAATGGACATACTTAAAATTTCACATTTAGTAGGTAACGTATGAACTCATAGCATTTAAATTTATGTAGTGTGGTTTGAGTCCAATATCTATATAGGCTATAGCTAAACGTGCAATTTCAGATTATTAGATCCTTAAAATTAAAAGTACAATAGAAATACGTCCACCATCGAATTCAGTCAATCAAACTGTAGACAGCTCCAATTGGTTTGCGGGCGGTTCAGTGACGCAGTGACCCGCCTCCATATTGTACAGGCAACTCATCAAGTAGCTCTACACGAACATAATCCATCAAAGAGAATAGCAGCAAACTTAAATGGTAGACCGTACACAATTTTTATTAACAATAATGTACAGGCAAGGTGACCTGTGACGCACAGCACACATTACAGTTTACAATACCACAGACAAAATTAATGTCAGCAATATGTGCTGCCTAATGGAAAGCACGTAGCACACCTCCTATGTCACGTCATCAATGCGAAAAACATGGGCACAATCATAATAAAATAAATAATACGACTAATTACTAGCTACAAGTACGTAAGTAACCGTTACAACAAAATTGAAAAGTATTATGTTATTCCCTTTTTAGCGGTTGAATAAACCCAATGGAAAATTCCAATTAAAATAAGAACTAAAAGGAAAAGGGTTATAAAATATGTTTTCTTTGGATACTAAGTATAGTTTAGAAAAGGTTGCAAACGGTAAAACTGAGATGGCACTATGACAGTGTACCAGGGATGATCGAACGTGCCCAATTGCTATAATCATAAGTTACGATTCGTTGTCTTCACATCATATGAAAGTACAAAAACAAAAAACAAAAAAACCAAATAAAAAACATCGATGAAAACTAATAAGTCTCAATCAAACCAATCTAACAGTTGAACTCGAAAAATAAAACGATTCCGTTGATTCCGATATAATTTTACCCCACAAAAATCTATCAACTTCAAGTTTCTTCAAACTCGCCCACAGAAATAAGGAATAATAGTGACTATGTTAAAATCTGCAGTTTCATACCAATTTACTGGTATAATATACAAAAATTCGATAATCCTCTTAAAAGTCTTCCGCTGTTAAGCCAGCTGTCTAGATTGATTAAAATGTTGAAAAGAAAAATTGTTGCTGACAACAAAATCCAAAATAAATTCACACATCAACCCTGTCCTGAAGTTAATAATAATCGAAACTTAGGCACTCAATCGTTGGGACAATAAAATAAACTTGACATAGGTGTCACTTATAGGTTTTCGTACATATTTTGACTAAATAACATAGAGTAGGACACTATGGGTCGTATTCTAGAACTTTATTCAATGCTCAAGTCAGGATTGCACTGGCAACACAAGCACTGGAAATACGACATTAATGGCAGGGACTTGAGTATGATTTCTAGTGCTTTGAATCATACTCAAGTCCTGACTTAAGCATTGAGTAGAGTTCTAGAATACGACCCTATGATTTGCTGTGAAGCGATAGTGCCACGTGAAAGGTTTCTACCTGGCCACAGTGCAATGCGCGGGTGCAATGTGCAAGCCATCTGTGTAATAACATAAACAAGTCTCGATACAAGACATTTCTAATCCAGGGACGTAAGTACATTTAAAAAAGAGTTTTATGATCGACGTGCAGTCAAGGGCACATCAAGCTTGACACAATCGACTTTGGATAAGTATAAGTAGTTGAAAGTTTTAAGTTTTATTGAATGTCACGATGTGTTACTGCTATGATATTAATTTCTTCTTGTGAAATTACTCCACTCGTTTGTTATGATTATTAATTAAAAGATTGAAACACTTAAGAAAAACTCCTTCGATCCGGCTGGAATCAAACCAGCGTCTTCCAGCAATCCGTGCTAAACGCTACGCCAGCTAAGCCACGGAACGAAACCAGCAGACCTCAGGATTTTTTATGTGCTTGTTGCAGTTCTTTGCTTTTAACGACTTTTTTGTTTTTGTGGCGCCATCTGTGGAAGAATCTATTTCTTTACACAACCCGGTATAGTTGAATTTAAATCTAAGTGTCAAGTTTTACGTGGTCTATGGTGGGCATTACGACACTTTATTGATTTTGTTTAATAATGCCTGTTTAATTGTTTATTATAATAACCACCTTCTTAGGCTTGTTGCATATCAGCAGGAGAAATATATGGAGATGATGCAATCGGATTCGTTTAAGTTATGAGGAAAGAGACATTTTGTACTTTTAAAGTGAAAATAAACCTCGAACATAAAATATATTATATACTAATAAATTAAATTATAGGTTGTGGTTAGAAGTGCATAGAATTACGCGAAGAAAAAAAACGTTGATGTGAAGACTGTATAGCTCAAAAGAGAGTTGTAAAACAAACACACACACCAAACAATATAGCTATCGGTACATGTTCTTACGTGTAATTCAAATATAACTATTTTTTTACAGTCATGCTTGTTACATAAGAATAATCTTCGCAACAGTACAAAACACTTTTACTTAAAACACGAATTTTATCATTATCGTCTCATTATTACATTACACTATTTTTATCTTACTTTCGT
Organism: Hyposmocoma kahamanoa; assembly: GCF_003589595.1. NCBI lineage: Eukaryota > Metazoa > Arthropoda > Insecta > Lepidoptera > Cosmopterigidae > Hyposmocoma > Hyposmocoma kahamanoa. The sequence goes on from NW_020653851.1 coordinate 14,901,388, forward strand.
TAAGTAGACGCGTTCGTATTCTTGCATTTCTGCACAATTCAATATTACCACCACTACACATGCGAAAAGTATCGTGAAGAATACAAATCAGAGGATTGACTGTGACAGCTTTTGAATCTTGCTTGACTCGGCTAGACAGAATCCGCTGGCGACAGGTGACGTCACAGCGATATTGTAACGTTTGTCGTGCGTGTTTTTGGCGTTACGGCAGTAAAACCGCTGCATTTCCTCAATTTTTTTTTCGATAAAAAAATTAAAAACACAGCGCTATAAAGCTACATATCTAACAAGAAATGTGACAGATCCTCACTGAAATATAGTGAGAAATCAGTTTAGATGCAGTTGACGCGTCTCATATTATTTCGTCTCCACCCGCCTCGTCACGTCTTTTCCAGTCCAATTCGATTTCATGAATGTTAAAAGTAGCAATATTCAGACATTCAAAACATCTCCAAAATATTTTGATCTTTTACTTATATGAAAATTGGGATGCTGGAAATTTGAGTCATAAAGGGTAGAAAGTAACTCGTAAAGTGGTATAAGATATAGTCACATCGTCACCCTTTTTTTCGGAACGCTGACGCTCTACCCTGTCTAGATTATAAAAATCGTAGTGTGCGTGAACTCACACCAGTCAAATACGGTGGTAACCACACATATGGAAAACTACGCCTGTATAGTAGTAGTGGGGGGCGCGGCGCGGCGGCGTGCGCCAAGCGACAAGCAATGCCAACCTTATAAAACATTGCGCTGCCATCTGCAAGTTACCATCTGTAACTTGAACTTTGTAGCACTAGGACCGCGCTGCCAACATTTTCGTACGTTATGCAGAGTAACTGGAAAAAATTGAATGTTGTGAACCTATGCAGAAACCAACGGCGCGAAGTATAAACTCGAATGTAACAATTCCCGAACAGTAATAAAAAAGTTAAATAAAACGAAATTCAATGAACTGTGTCGAATCGTGGCTGTGTTTTACCGTTGAGGACAGCAATCGTGGTAAATCGCATAGGACAATTTAAACACCGGAGTGATGTGAATTGTTGACTGGTGATTTTCGCGAAACTGGACCATATTGTTTTCTCTAAAAAGCACTGATTTACAAAGTGTGATTGTGATTTACAGACATACATATTGTAGACATTACCACTTAGACGCTCCTTGACACCGTTTCAGTGAACGCCTCTAAGACAACAATTATTGAACCCTCTCAAGTCCAAGTGACGGCATCAAGATGAGCTTCAATAAGAACAATCCTAACGCGATGGGGAAGATCATGGGATATCTCAAAAAGCTATCCATAGAAAAGGTAAGTAATATTTTCAAAACTATTCATCATCATCCATTCACAGTATTGTCCAGCTATTAGAATTCTTTGCATAGTAAGTATTTATTAATCATCACTCAGTTATTTATTTTTCCACTAAAAAAAAAGAATAACGTGTTCGTACACTCGAAGCTTGAACCGTTATAGATGCTATACTTAAAAGAAGATTTATTGATTTACGGAATGTAGAATGACCTAGGTCGCACAGGAAGCTTCGCGATTTTTCGAGGAGTCTGAAAACTCGGGGCAGGCGCGAATTACACAGCGTTCTGCAGCTCAGGTCGATAAAAGACGTTGCCAAGCAACCAACACGTGGTTTCTTGGTCTACCAATCATATTTCACCTTCGAAATGTGTACAAACATAATACTGATATGGCAATCTTATAAAACTTTTGGGCTTTATGAATACAATGCCATATTATTAAACACAGTAGACGCGGTGATGAATGAGCATAAATATCGAGCCCAGACGGCCTTGCAAGGTTGAGTAGGGCGGTGTTACCGCTTTGCAACTTACTTTCCATTATTACTGTATTCATACGCGATCGATTAAAGAAATGTAACATTAACTCAATTTGTGCTAACTTTGATTTGAGTCTAAACACGTTTGAGAATTTAATAAAATAATTTATATAACACACCGAAAATAATAATTAATGTAACGATTCCTTGCTATGCAATGTGCATAAACTCATAAAAATGTAAGCCAGCGCCATTTGTAACACGTGTCACTCTGACATTGCAATACCGGCATTAAGTCACACGTAACGCAAAGGCGCAAGTGGCGCTACTGAAACTGAAACCGCCATACACAGTAATAATCAAGTTGACCAAATCTAAATGTATAGTTGTCAACATAGTCGACAGATGGCAGTGCCTTACAATACAGAGTTTGATATTGGTTGAAAGCTTTGTCGCGAGATGTCGCTACAGATGTGAAAGATGATATGAATTAAAACGGGGGTGTTCACACATACCTACGACATACAAAGCATCCAAATGTAAACTCTAATATAATTACACAACAAACGGTCAAAAAAAAGCAAAAACAACCAATTAAAAAACAAAAATACACTAATTACTTTATGATTTATAAAAATAAAACGTAACAAAACGTTTGCCATTTAAGTTGGTTTATTTATTTGTTTATTGGTTTATTGACTTAAAGTTACTTAGATAAGATTACGCCAACAGTGTTTAAGTTTCGCCCGTCCTTAAAAAAGAATGTGGAATTTTAAGCATTTTAACCCTGCATTGTTGACAGGGTACATAAGGGCTTGGTTTCACAAGCCGAGGAAGGTGGCTATTTCGGTGCAAACAGCCACAGCCACGATCGTTCGGTTATGGTCGGTTCTTCATGATATCGACACTCCCATCACAACCAAGGGAAACAAGTTCATAGCTAGTGTTATCTATTTGTAGAAAATTTAAAAAATTTGCAAATATTTTAAATGAAAACTTAATGAAATGAGGATATCTATAATTCAAAGAAAGATTTTTGTATGACCCAAATATATCTTTAGCAAAAGGAAAGGTGTAAAGTCAATATTTATAAAAATTTCGTTATTGGTTTAATTAGGTTAAACTTTTATTCTCTCTACTAGAAGTTGTGTTATTGACCGAAAAATGTCTTTATTACGTCAACATTGTTGTAAAATTAATTATGCACCGAAACGTTTACACTTTTTTTTTATAATAATCATGTAAACTTTGTATTTTGATTATTACGCCCTTCTGCCTGGAAGTAGCGCATATCGATGAACCTAGTTTGAACAGGCATATATAATTAAATACAAATAAAATTTATTAAATATATAATTAGATACAAATAAATAATCGCTCGGAAGGAATGATAATATAATAATATCATGATACGTCGCTCGGAAGCAATAGCGAAGATAAATAAACACCAGTAGGTACTAAGGCGCGTGATATTTTTTGACCTCTTCTGTAGGGACTATGACCAAAGACGTCATACAAGATTAACTTATTTATATGCAATATTAATTATACAAATATGTATGCAGTCATAAATAATAACGTCTGTTTTACCTAACTTGTGTGAATTTGAGTATTTATTTTGTCTATATAATTTGGTACAACAATAAGGGAGATTTTATGCAGTTGTCAATTTTTCACGATGACGACAATCGCGTGTCAAACATGGTAAAACCTCATAAAGGATGGAAAAAACCATAGTTTAAGTAAAACCTTTGCCTATCCAAAAAAATGGTTGCAAAATTTATTAAAAACAAAATTACATTTGCAATATTTTGTAGAACTAAAATTAATGTAGAGATTTGATAAATGAATGTATGGCTCAAGTACAACACTTTCACTAATGCATTTGAGGTAAATACTACGAGAGCAATTGGAAACAGCATTGTTGTTTATGTAGTAACGAGTCCAAAAAGTCCAGCGTGTAAACAAATAATATAGAAAAGACATGATAATATGTTATTATTGTAATGGCTGCGCATCATTGTTAGAAGGTATGATAAACCAAGAGAGTGTTTATACAAAATATTTTATAAATATCGTTATGATTGTTCGATACCATCTAGAATCGCCATGGACATCAGTGTTAGACAGGTTCATTATTCAGAGCTCGCGTCTTGTACAATAATTGTTTCGCGAGTATTTATAGTTGAGACAATACGGCAGTAAAAGGTCCTTGTTGATCGCATAAAGTGATGTTTGATATGGAAATGACCCGACGAGAGGGTCAGTGTTTTCGCTATATGTATCGCTGAGTTATCAGAAGGAACACGTTGTAGTCATATGATAGCTGTTGGTCAATAAGCAAATGTTTCTAGAGGTCTGACCCCGTTCTTTATAGTTCACAAACTTATCGGTTTCCTACAGTCTTACGTACTTTAGATAACCGATATAATAAATGGGGTGCGTTTTCGGATGGCAAGTTCAATTCTGTTTGTCCGGTGAGCTTGAGTGGTCAATTAAATATCGATATAATTAGTGTCTCTTGACCCAATATCAAACGGTTAATATCTTTAATCCTAATTGCAATCGCGTAGTGGTATGTGTTATATTCAGTCACCTCATGTGGACGTATGATTCCAGGGTGGAAGCGAAGAAAATCGTCGTGGGCAAGGCGACGAAGAACGGCTTTACCGGACACGCGGGCCAAAATACGCTCGTGTGCCTTCCAGGCCGACCCTCTCTGCATCCACTACTTGCACCTCTTTGGCGGCTTCTTGCGGCTCTCAGGTGAGTCTACAGAAAGTTAATCTACGTACACTGAAAAACTATTAGACGACGAGTGTTTATAACTTCCGTGACATGTTCCTAACGATAATTAATTTTTGCAGGGAACTCTCGCTCCTAACTACCCCTCAATCCCTGAGAACGCCTCTACGGATAGCAGCAGCGAAGAAGACGAAGATTCCTTTGACAAGACCCGCAGACATTTCCAACAACTTCGCCAAATCAGCTTAGGAAACGAGTTCAAATACAAAATGGAAATGGAAATAAAGCAGAGCGCCAAGGAGGAGAATCTACGGAATTCCGTGCCTTTCGTCAAGCAATTAAGCATTGACAGCCACAAAGTGAAACCGGAGTTTTCGATTAACGGCGATGTAAAACCTTACGGTGCTACTACTCAAAAGATCTTTATTTGGAAACAGGTGAGTTTTAAGTGCATTACATTACGCATGACATAAAGACTTTTCCTGTTATAAATACGAATCCGATACTCACGTATCACTGTTTTGTAAATAGGAAATCGGTATCATATACACAATTTGCGTGCATTTCTTGCTTTACTGGTTACATTCAGCGATAAGAACTGCAATAAAGAGCCTACTAAAAAAAAAATCATATTCGTTTTGTGCTCGCAGTTGTAGGAGTATAGTTCAAAAATTTATCATTTCATTGTTGATTAAGTGACAAATACTTAGTGCCCGATACAAAATGTTTCTCAAATTCAAAATTAATTTCAAAACTTTTATAAATAAATACAAAAATGTCGTAAGTTGCGTTAATAAATTTATTTCAGATATAGGTTACATGTGTTACTCTCTTTGTATTTCTTAAAATATTTTTACAACATGTGATCGAAGCAATTCTTACTTGTTTACTAGCCTACAAGTGCATGTACTATAATATGGACAAACAACCCTGCTTTATAAGCCCTGAAACGCCCACGTAGAGTCCATATCCATTGGCGAACTTCCTTTGAACACAACTATGAAATGTGATATTCCACTCTGTACTTTTTGATTATTATAATCATTCAAAATAATATGATAAATACCGGCAAAAAATCTCAGGTCTTAAATTATGTACAAAATAGAAATATAAAGTGATATAAAACAATAAAATTAAATAGTAATATGTTTGTGTGTTGTTACAGTTGCTTGCTGCATTTGCCGTTTCAATGGGATCTCTGATAGTCGGCTTTTCATCAGGCTACACTTCACCGGCTCTACCTAAAATGAACGTCACTTTGTCACTTTCACATGAAGAGGTAAGCTTCATAATACTTTTTTTTTCTAAACAGTAACACAAACGAATTGCGAAATTTAAAAAAAAGAAAAAAAACTACTATCAATGAAAGTGGAATACGTCATATTGTTAGCTGACTGTTAATTTATTATTCTTATCTACCGTAAGAAGCAGTAATCGGAGTAGATAGAGCAATTACGGGTCAATTATAACAGACTTTAATAAGGATATGGCTCTTTGCCAGCACCACTTTGCCACCGTATTACAAGTGAACAATGCTTTTCCACAGATTTTTCAACGGAACAATACGAATGATAGATTTCTACAAACATGTAGTTGACTGTATTTCACACTTGTAGTTTTTATTTGCTTGATTTTGTAAAAGATGCTTCATATTGCCAGGCAATCACGCACGCTGTTTAACTCGAATTTTACGATTTGTCTTTTTCTATTTTCAAACATTCAATGTATTAGCTTATTCATTTCACTCTCTTGCTTTGATTCGAGGAGTGCATTTCTTGTGTTGTACTTAATCACTTAACAGTATCCTTTAACAAAGAAATAAATAATATTATTTTATAAATACAGTTAACTAAAATTAATTGTATTCAATAATAATAAACTGTAATGAAAAATATTTTGTATATAAATAAACTTATTTTAAAAATGCAGCTAATCGAAACTATGTAATTAAAAATATTTATAACTGTGCAAATCGAAACATGTTCTTTCTATGTATCAAATTGAAACTTTAGTGAGTCGTTACTAGCGCTGCGAGTATGTTTTTAATTATTATTAAAATGTTTACAAAATGTAAGTCAAAAAAATGTTATAATAAAGGGCATTTTTTGTCTTAATTGGTGTAAATTACAATACAGGCTACTACTTTGTAGATTAAAATATTCTTCCCATTTATTGGTCAAATAGCGAAGCGTTTTTATCTTGGATGAGATAAAACTTATGTTTTTATATCCTACGTAGTTTATTTGAAAGGGTTTAACCATTATCTTAAGCAAAAATTTTTTTTACATTTTTTGGAAGTTTGGACATTTAAAAGCAACAACGGCTCAAATATGGCAAATGTTAAGACTCGAAACGGTATAAAAATATATATCCATACAAATATAAATTTTACACTCAAACATGCAAATCACTGAGATATTAATTTTTTAATCCAGAAATTATTTGATAATGATTTGTTAATAAAGGTGTATCCATGTATATGGATACACCTTATGGATTATGGATATATATATGTGTGTATCCATTCCATGACCGCATGACGCAAATAGTAAAAATTGCTCTACTACTCTGGTTATTGATAATTAAGACGTCACAATAATAATATATTACTGTTTCTTAAATGATTTTGTTTTAAAATTACAGCACAGCTGGATTGGAGGGCTGATGCCGCTGGCAGCTTTGGTTGGAGGCATCGCCGGGGGTCCCTTAATCGACAGTCTCGGGAGACGAAAAACTATTATGGGAATTGCTGTTCCATTTTTTGTTGGTTGGATGCTAATCGCCACTGCAACCAACGTAATGATGGTATTCGCCGGTAGAATATTTTCTGGAATCTGCGTAGGAGTGGGCTCCCTGGCCTTCCCTGTCTATCTTGGAGAGACGGTTCAGCCAGAAGTACGAGGCACACTTGGATTATTACCCACAGCCTTTGGTAATACTGGAATTCTTCTGGCGTACTTCGTTGGTTCCTACTTATCCTGGTATGAACTAGCATTCTTTGGTGCTGCGTTACCCGTGCCATTCTTTTTACTTATGATTATTGCGCCGGAGACTCCGCGCTGGTACGTGACCAAAGGACGTGTTGAAGATGCAACAAAATCTCTGCAATGGTTAAGAGGCAAGAATATCAATATTGAGACAGAAATGCGCGCTCTCACTCGTTCTCAAGCTGAAGCAGACCGAACCCGGGGAAATGTGTTCATGCAAATGTTAAACAGAAAGTACGTCCCAGCAATTCTTATAACGCTAGGATTGATGTTGTTCCAACAATTAAGCGGCATTAACGCTGTTATATTCTACGCTGGAACCATCTTCAGGGATGCTGGCGGCAGCATTGATGAAAATCTGTCTACGACGATTATTGGTATCGTCAACTTTGTATCTACATTCCTGGCCACAGCAGTCATTGATCGCTTGGGGAGAAAAATACTACTGTACGTCTCCTCCATTTCCATGATCCTCACTTTATCAGGTCTAGGAGCATATTTTTACATAAAAGAAGCCACTGACATCGACGTAAGCAACTACGGTTGGTTGCCTCTAGCGTGCCTAGTAATTTATGTACTAGGATTCTCTTTGGGCTTCGGTCCGGTGCCATGGCTGATGTTAGGAGAAATATTGCCTTCAAGAATCCGTGGCACTGCAGCTTCTATGGCGACTGGTTTCAACTGGATGTGTGTATTCATGGTAACGAAAACATTCCATTCGATCATAGCCACTATTAATATGTACGGCACATGGTGGTTGTTCGCAGTTGTGTGCACATTGGGATTAATTTTCGTTATATTCTTTGTACCTGAGACTCGAGGTAAAAGTCTGGAGGAGATTGAAAAGCACTTAACTGGAGGATCAAAAAAAATGCGCAATATTGATAATAAGCCAACACAAAATGGTTATTAACCTTGAAATGTAAATAGCAAGTTACGTTGAGGTACATTCCAAGGTGCAAGGGCTGCACAAATATGCTCGCCTAATGTTTGCCCGTAGTTGAATGATATGTACATGAGAGGTGCACCTAGCAGGCCACTGAAAACTCAGTGACGTGCTTAAGACTGATTTGGATTGTAGATATAGACTAGATTGCCTTACGTGTAAATATATTAGCAAATTAATCAAAATAATATTTACGTCATGTCAAGTTCCTTGATTAGGTTACTTATACTAACATTCCGCATGAGTTTGTCGCGGAGCATATCTACAATAACTTTGAGGAATAGTGATGTGTCGATATTGATAAATTTGGATAATTAGGATACCCGATTTTGAAATACAAAAATATATTGATGTATTTATGATTGTACGTTGTACATAATGTACGTTTTGGTAACAAAATCGTGAACGTCAAAATATAAGTGTCAATTAATTTATACACTTCCTACATAATTCCACAGATCTTCGAAGAACTCAAATATTTAAAAAATAACTCAGCTATTTAATCGTGACAAATAATATTTAGGTATTTATGACCAAATGATTATTTAATAAGTGATTTGTTATTTTATTTAATGACATTATATTATTTGTGAATCCGTATATTACGGAGGCATATTTATTATATTAAATTTGTTATAATTTTATAAATATAAAATATTAAATGGTATCAATGACTTTTATTTGGACTCTACTCGAAGCTATATTTACTTCACATCAAACGGAGATCAAAATACAATACATTTTTCGCTGTGTGACTTGAAGAAAACTGTCGAAAAAAAAAGATCTTTTACAGGAATATCGAATCGTGACAGCTAGGACTGCAGGTAAACTAAGTCCTTTTAACTATCGAGTTCTTAGGTTTTCGCGATTGTTACACATAGGAAAAAACCTATTTATCCAGATATTATAGGTCCCATAGTCACGGTTGATGGGATGGGACCTGCAAAGGGCCCGAAACGTCGGTTTGTTTGAAAAAATAAATATACGCGATTTAAATCCGGAAAAATAGTTTCATTTCCTAAGTCCTTTTAATATCTGTGTCGATTATTAAGACCTCCTTGTTCAATCCACCTTTGCCTGCTCCATGATCACATGATCCATGACAATCTTTCAGCTCCGTCATCAATAAAAAGAATATTTTTGAAACAAAAACTACAGCTAGCAAACAGTCAATAGCCTCTCGCAGGTCGCTTTAGCGGCCCAGCGCAACGTGCAACATCCAAGAATCGAACTGGTCTCCGGGATAAACGGTTCGACCAAAAGATCAGAAATCGGGTATATGGCTTTAAGTCAATTTTGGGCAAATGTCGCAAACTCTGGGTAGAGGATCTCTGTTCCTTTTGGGAGAACAATTACCTAAATATAAGTGGTAATCGATTTACCTCCCAACTAATAATTTGGCTATAAAACGAGAGCTAAAACTAATAAACAGCGGTTATAGAGCACGTTTTATCGTCAAATTGTTAGTTGGGAGGTAAATCGACTACCACTGTTATTTAGGTTCCCAGAAGGAACAGAGATCCGCCACCAAGAGTTTGCGACATTTGCCCAAAATTGCCTCCAGACTAGATACCGATCGTCAAAAAGCTCACTGTTATGTACACCGCCTAATAACCAAATCTCAGTTATAAGTACAACATTATACCCAAGAAGATAAATATTCCTAACGAATGTACTGGTCTTTGTGCGCAGGCCGTGACTATTTTGGTAATATATATTAGCTTAGTCATTAACGATTTTTCATTGTAAATATGAATTGGGTAAAATGTATAGAATTCAATAAAATAATACAATTGATAAATTGGCCAACAATGAGGCGTTAGTAATAACAAACGCACAAAAATAATAACACTGACAAGGAGTTAGACGTTAGTTACACGTTATAAAATTAAGTTAAGCAAAATTTTGCAATACAATAGCGCGAACAAGCAAGCCATTAATATGAATAGTGATTTACGTGGTGAGAAGAAAGAGGCTCAAGGCGCAGTGGAATAGCGTATAGATTTGTGAAGCTGTTAAGCGAGCGGCTATTAAGCAACAAAGAATGATGTACACCTACTTTAAAGCATTGACATCACAGAAATAAATCTAGATAGAACGGCGATGTGGTCGGGGCTACTTGCTTGCTTGCATTTGCCATGTTGTGCTGGTTCTAACTGCCTAAATAAAGTGCGAGTGTCAGTCGGTCAAAAGGAGACGTCTCATTTCACGGTTGTCTTTTTCAATAATTTAAAACCTGTTTTAATAAAGTAGACACGAAAAAACTTAAAATAATTAAGAAACTTTCGTTACAATCACAACACAGCTAAACTCAAATTTCATTGTGTGCTAGACAAAATGCAATCTGCGCTCAACGCTCTGCGTAGCGAGCAGCCTATTACAAAATAAGTTCTCATGCCTAACGTCGCAGAATGGCACGTGTAAATTAGTGATGTAACAAAAATGATCATGGATTATCGACTAAAACCAGCAACCAAAAAGATAAGTATATACATAGACTTAGATAGTTATAATCTTACAAAGTGAGTTAGGTGCTTGCGAGTACATGCCAGTGTGTGCTTGCGAGAATGTGCGAGTGTATGCGAGTGCGTGATAGAGCGTGTGTGTGCACGAGAGAGCGTGCAAGTGCATGCGAGTGCGTGGGAGTGTGTGCTTGCGAGAGCGTGCGAGTGTGTGCTTGCGAGAGCGTGCGAGTGCGTGTGAGTGTATGCTATTGTGTGCGAGTGCGTGAGAGAGCATGCGAGTGCGTGCAAATGTGAGCGTGCGAATATATGCGAGTGTGTGTACTGCATGCCAATGTGTGCGAATGCGTCAGAGGGCGAGTGAAAGCGCGTGAGTATGTGCGTGAGAGAGCGTGCGAGTGCATGCGAGTGTCTGCTTGCGAGAGCGTGCGAGTGCGTGTGAGTGCGTGCTAATGTGCGCGAGTGCGTTTTGATTTGATTTATTATTAATTAGTATGGTAATGTATAATAAAACATTAAAATTAGTTTAGTACAAGTTAGTTTTACCAACCAGTAAAGAATAATTTTTGATATTATTTTGGTCTTTCAATTAAACTATGTACCTATTAAAATTTAATTAATATTACTATCATATTGCGTATTATTTCCTTATTACTTGTATAACAAACGAGACATGTGCCCCACCTACGGTGGAATCGGGCTCGGCCTGAAGCGCGTGGTCGGGTTCAGAACATTACGGGGTGTGCTTATGCTCTCGGTGGCACAGCGGTTAGTACTATGGGCGCTCATAGTACAGGAAATTCCCCAATTTAAGATCAGAAACTTGGTGTGATTGTCTGGCATTTTTATCTCTAAAATAGAGAAGTACTTGACATAGCTTTCAAGAAAAAGAATCTAACAGAGAGATAATCGAGATACAACAACGTTATAAGTATCTATTTCCACTACATCGGGAAGTATGCCTTACATTTTGAACAATTATTGTGAGATCTGTAACAATGAAATATAAATTGCATGGGTGATAAATAGTTGATAGAACGATCATTTATCGACCGCGTCCAGGTGTCATTCTGAAGAGGAATTAGAATGGAGGTGATGAAAAATGGGTGATGGTGGCAAGAACCAATCGAACAATTTGGAGAAGAAATTGTAGGATATATACTAATATTTACTGGGTTTACATTAGGGGCGATGTGACTGAAGTGATGATGAATGTATTTATTACATATATTGATGAGAAGTTTGGTTGGCGGTGGAATTTGTCACCACTACGATCATCCAGAGGTGCATATTAGACTGAATTTACGGGACGTGCGGTAAAAAAGACAGAAAGTACACATAACGGAATGACGGAAGCAAAGTAATTTTAAGGTATCAGTACACTCGTACATTAAGGCAGATCCAAGTTACCTTAGTCAGATTAACTAATGGTCAAGTGTAGAGTGGTTTACGCAGTTATTATTATTATATTGGGTTAAAGTGTTGTACAGTCGGAGAGTGTCGGTGATTAATAAGATTCATCCTTTTTGTTGATTTAATTCTACATTCTCTGTATGCAACTCGCGCATACACACACTCTCACACAGACACAGAAATTCACATCATTGTTTCTTTTATGAAACTAACACAATGTTAATGTTTTAAATACATCTATAATCGAAAAACAAGTTTTAGAGAAGTGTTTTTTAAGATATCTCTTAATAATCTTTTCACTGCAGGTCCTCAAAGTGTTAATATTTGATAAGTAGATTTTGAAATTACAATAGAATGAATTTTTGAAGTTTAGTAGCAGTAGAGATCCCTGTAATAGAGATCGTCCAGGGAAATACTGCCATCTTATCTACTTCTGCCGCCAAGGAGTAATGTGAGCATTATTGCGTTCCGGTTTTGAATGGTAAGAATGCTAGTGAAATTACAGGGATGGACGAATGGGATTTTTAAACTTATGTCTCAGGGCGACTGGCGCAGTGGCGGTGCTCCTCAGATCGTAGCGAATTAAAGCGCATGACTTCTTCGTCCCGTCTTAGTATAAAAAAAGTCATCAAACGTCCAATCAAATCTCGAACGAAACGAAAAAAAATCGCGTGGGTTGTTGATTGACAATAACTGAAACTTCGTTACAAAAAAGTTTACGAGTGTGGATTGATATTAAATTAACAGAATTACTTACAATTTATATATGGCCTATGGTATAAATTGTAAAAAAGCGTAGAAATAGAAATAACACAGAATCTGATAAAAATTTTTTTGTGTTTACCACATACATGTATTGACTTTCCATTTTAATTATAGGTTTTTATATTCTAAAGTAAAATAATATTTTCATAATTAAACATAATTGAGAACAGGCGGTATAAAACAATATAAGTTTAATAAATTAAGTAAAACTGTAAGTTTATCAGATTACAGCACACATATTACAACGAATCAGGGCTTTCATATTAGATAGAAATAGAAATAATTTATTCCTTGAATAATCAACACAGTACACATGCATTTTATAATAGTAATAATACTGATAATGATGAGAATAATAATAATAATAACAACAAGGATTTGGATCTAAATCCATACATATATAGAAAACAAAGCGTGTGTGCTGTGCTGCCAAGGAAACCGTGACCACTCAGCATGTTGCGGTCTCACTTAAAGATAGATAGGTATTTTTCATATGAAGCTTGCATTTTTTTTTTCGTTTAGAGCAAAATACTCTTTATTTTTGCACATTTCTATTTTCATGCATTGATTTTTTTTCTATTTTTTTTGTAACTTTTTTAACACAATAATCAAATTATTGCATTCTTATTCTTTTTTTTTCTTTTCTTTTTGTTATTTTTACTCTATGGTTACACAATAAAAAATATTTTACATTTAAATACTCATCAATATTACAAATAAAGCATACGTATTATTTAAAAATAAAACTACCTACAATACTTCTAACTAACATCTTTATTGCAAAATTTTTAAATCTGTTTTATGAGTTGTTTATTCTAATTTAATCATTCAAAACATTCCTTTCTCGTAAAAACTGTTCCTTCTTTCTACTTTGTATAAAATTCTTGAGACTTCTAAACATGCTGCCGATTTAGCTTGACAAAAAATATATACTTAATAACAATTGTTACTAATGTATATGTCAACCGACCGTGACGCGAATTCCAGTGGCGTATGACGTAGCAATGGAATTGATGATGCTGATAGAGAACGTGTTGAATATTTTGTCATTTGCTATATTTGACACACATCTTTTGTTTATTCAACACGCATCAATGCTTCCAAACACAAATGCGTGGCAGGATCATAGCAAGTGGAAGGCTGTGGTCTCTGCGTACCCCGATAAAAAAATAGGGTAAAGTGTATACCACCAGTTATTCAGTTGTTTGTCATTTCTCTGTCTTAAATCATCAAAATAAGGAACACACATTAAGCTAAAATGTGTTCTGTAGATACCATGAAAAATCGTCAGTTTGGTAAAAAATAAACATTGTCGTGTGTGTTTTCAAGCGCCAATCAATAACCTCGGGTGTGGATAATTGACGTTGGATGAACGGAAGAAACGGTGCAATACTTCGGCGGTACACAAACATTGACGGCAAATCACTCTTCTACCTATATCGGTGAAACCCGCTGGTGGGAGGCCAGTATAGGCGTGATTTCGTTAATAATATTTCTGCAAAATTCAAGCTTCTTTTTCTCTTCATTTATGAATAAAAATTGCTTTTATTTTTCAATTTTCAAAGTAGTTCAGTAATGGCTTTAAAAATTTGCAATAATTTACCGAAAGTACCTACTAAGGTTTCAAAAAAACCTTATGCTATTTAAAAAATAGACTAATCTTATTGACTAACAAAATGCACACATTCGTAATTTCATTGGCTAACTTTTGATATTTGAATATTTATACTGACGTAATTCTAATTATAATTATTATTTTGACATCTCGTAACATAAACAATTATTATCATTGAAATGGATCAAAATAACTATCACCGCGTATATATTAATGACTGCCATTAAATCCACGTGGATAGGCCAAAACAACATGTTACGCTTACCTAGTTTAGTACATAAATGTTAAAGAAGAGCATGTACGTAAATATATAACATATCGTCAACATGTTTGATTGCCTAATATTTGGCCGGATTGTAGTGAAACTATACTTATTTTATTACATGTCAACTTCTTCACAACCCGTGTTTTCTTTCACAAATAAAAGAATTATCAATTGTTTAATTTTTTTATGGTTTACATTATCTAAATTATCTGAACAAAGAACAGATACTTGAATTTTATTTTACTATGCTACTGCTACAAATAATGTGTTAAAATGTATGTGTGCTTCAATCAGATGTACCTCTATGAATGCATATTAACGACATAATAAAGCAAATAAGACTATTACTTAATATTCCTCATTCCGCATGCTCTAAATTATATCAAGTTTCTGGTTTTTAATTTCTTAATTCATTTAATAAGAACTAAACATTATTTGAAAGTCTTGCCGTCCCGGACGTAATAACTTCAAAATATTAAATATAAGCTATTTCGCTATTTCACGTCGTATTCTGTGTTATAAAAGAAACAAATATAAGGACA
>NW_020653851.1:14916927-14956375 GCF_003589595.1 Hyposmocoma kahamanoa
TTACCTATTTTTTATCATGATTATGTATTGTTATAATTTACTAATTATTTACAATAATTAGAAAAGTTGACTGAACAAAGTTTTTTGTATCTTAGATTCGGTATTTACGATTTTTATGTTACATGAAAGTATTGCTAGAAGTGTCCACCACCACCGGCTATGCAAAGATTCGCACGTTGTTTCGTTTCAGATTTCTGAGCACTAGCACATTTGACTTCACAAGTTTGAAAGCAGAGACAATTTTGACGCGCAATTCTTCGACACTCGTAATCTCCTCCTTGTAAACTAAACGTTTCACATCATCCCATAAGTAGTAGTCACGCACTTGCTGTCTATAATGGGAAGGAGCACTACTTGATGGCAATGCAGGTTCTGGTGAACCTAGTAGCAATTCTTTTTCACTATCTCTTGTTTACATAAAAAAACCACGCGGCATTTCGCGATAGACTACAATTGCGGTGGGCTATCCCACTTATCCAGTCCCCAGTCCGTGAGCTAGTGCACTGATGAGGCGCGGGCGCTTAATGCGTTTGAGAAAGAGATGACAACACAATCACCATACAAATTTCGGGGAGCTGTATCTCGGAAACTATTCAATATAGGCAGATCATGTTCAAACTAATACTGTAAAGAGCGACAGGAACTAATTGACTGTCAAAATTATTTTCAAGATGATCGCCGGATGAACAAAGGTGTTATGATCTGGTTGAAATTTAATACCCTTGCATATTTGGGAGCCCGTGATACAAATTTGTATAAAATTTTTGCTTTCTCCATTTTCCAATATGGCCGCCATACATTTTCTACCGTACTACATCTTTGCTCTCTTAGAACGAATCGAGGTGGATCAAATAATTGTACAAGGATTGTGTTCGATTAAGAATAATGAGTACTAGAAAAATCCGAAGCCTTCAAGAAGAGGTCTGCATCAGGTAGGACACCAGCTTTTCGGCTAAATCGTTTGAGATGGATGTATGGTTTTATTGACTGACTGACTGCTTGGCGACAGAAATAGGTAAGCTGAGGTACTACCCTGGATGAACTCTTTCACAAGGAGCTCTACTGCTGCTAAATTTTAATTTGCTGACTGACCTTGAAAAACACGTGACAAAGGGGCACGTGATTTTTCAAGTAAGTTGCGCTCTAAGTAGTCGGTAGCTATGTTCGGACATTGTCGTAGGACACTGCTGCTTGGCATCTCCGGCACTAGCCCAGAGAGCTAGTAGAGGACGAGCTAGACATCTTCCGTTCCGTCCGACCGCGTAGGAATTTGGGAACTGGAGACACGCCGTTCATTCGCGTGAGCGTGCCTTACAGCTCCGCCACTAATGAGGAGATTTGGTAGTCGACTAAGAGTCGGCGGCTCAGCGGTAGCAACCGTTAGTAGTGCAGAGCGCGACGGGAAGTGAGCATGCCTGTAGCTCCGGTACCTATTTGGAAAATAGGGAGGGTGCGGTACGCGGTACCCGGGGCTACTCTTACAGAGAACCGGATGAAGTCCGTGCAAACGTGCTGATCCGGGGTTAGGACCTGACTTGGATGATCCCTGTGCGGGTTCGCTCGAACAGGTCATAGTGCCCTTCCCGCATAAACAAGAGTTTGATAGGGAGGGGCACCATAAACAAAACTTATGTAGAACGATATGGGACTGACCTTGAAGAAGTGTTCGCTCGCACAGGTCATAGTGCCCTTCGCGCATAACAAGAGTTTGATAGGGAGGGGCACTATAAACAAAACTTATGTAGAAAACTATGGAAATAGCTTATGTAGAGAAATAGAAAAATAAATAACAATAGGACCGACCTCGAAAAAGTATATGTTTATTTAATACTTGGCTTTTTGTTAAAGTGATTAGATAACGGAATAGCACATTTATCTCCAACAGCACGTATCAAATGTACCACAGGATTTTCGGTCGCACATTGATGGAACTGATGGAATAAAAGACAAATATATTGCTTCGAAATATTATATTGTTTCAATATGAAATTCTGGGATTCAATGGTAACATGGTTTATTACAGTTTCGGCCATTTTACGTATCTTCTGACGGGTACTGTAATCCGCCCTATCTTTAAAGCTTATTAAAGTGAACCGATAACGAAATTTACTAATAACGATAAGAAACTATTAATTATATATAATTATTAAAGTAAACATGGATTGCTATTTTATTCAAAATAATGTCTTCCAGATTTAGTGGATAAATTCATAATTATCTTTACTACGTCACTATTTTACAGGTGCCATTCCGCAACATTAGGCATGAGAGTTAATATGAAACTTAATTTGTTATAGGCTGCTCGCTACGTAAAGTGTTGAGCGCAGAATGCATTTTGTTTAGTACGCAATGAAATTTGAGTTTAGCTATATTGTGATTGTAACGAAAGTTAGTTCTGTTTTTTGGTATTTACTTTATAAAACCAGGATTTAAGTTATTTAAAATGACTTACCCGTGAAAGGATATGCCTCCTTTTGTACTATTGACACTCGCAATGGTGTTTATGCAGTTAGAAATACACAACACGGCCATTTACTTTCAATGCACTACTGTAGTAATAATCTACGCGTAGTGAGGGAGCTTTAGGTGAATATTTTGAATTTATTAAGATTGTGCCAGGCGTGCCGTGCGAATTAGTTGAATCAACAGTTCATTGTGCGATTTTGCTTTGACTACTAACAAAAAGTATGTGATAAGACACTGAGTAATAATATTTCAATACTCAAGATTAGACAATTATAATCTGTACGGGTTGTAATCAGCTCCGCAAATTGACACTCATGAATATAAACGATAGAAGGTGGAGTGAGTATGTATATAAAAAGTTCCACAGATTATAAAAGTTAAGTGCATCGTTTAGAAGTTAAAATCAGTTAAATATAGTAAAGTTACGATAGTCATATTGTTACTAGTGTAGGTACTAGGTCGAAATTATTAATAACACTGTGTGATGCGCAATCAGTACTCGTAAAACAGATACCTGTAATAGATTACTATTTATTTTATTTATTTATTCTATACCTATAGTACATATTTAGGTAGTATTTATTATATTATAATATCTTATGTTCCTGTCACGTCTAATTTTTGAGGTACCGGCCTATATCATTTTGAACAATCTTGATTTTACGCGTAATTAGTAACAGGTAACGTAATTGACAAAATCTATTAATTTGTATGATTTTTTTTTTATTACAATTGACCAACTTCTGCTGTCCCAATTTTTTCCTTCCCATACAATGAAGTCATCCTTATAAGAAACTGAGTCCATTAGCATTAAAAAAATTAGTCAATTTTATTTATTTTGTATGAAAAATACTTTATGAAATTTCAGTTGTCCCGATTTTGGTCGTCTCATACAATGCAATTATCCCTTCATGAAACTGAGTCGTTCAGCGCTAAAAAAAATTTTGATTTTTATGAATAACTCACGCTTGACCAAAAAATTGACTATGCAAAATTTTTTTTAAGTGTTCTAAGTGTTTTATCTTTGTATTAATAAGTATAACAGAATAATTTCACAAAAAAAAAATCAATTCAATAAAAAAAATATAAGCCAAAATTGTTTTCAGAAAAAAAACTTAATGGTTACTAATACAGTTTCCTTGTAACTTTTATGACTTCGGTGCTTACTTTTTAGTTACTTTACTAATAGCCGTACCTAAAAAAATACTTGTTGCATAAAAAATATATACGTATTCTTATTAGACGAGAAGTATAAAAGGATACAAATTTGTTTTCACCTCACTAGCTCGGAAAGGCTTTCATTCTCATTAGAAATCTGCGCGCAAAAACGTTTTTTGCACGCTAGCGTGGAAAAGGTTTTTGAGATTCGAACTTGACGATGGACTGTGGTGCACCTAACTTTTTCTTTCGATGAAAAAAGGTTTAAAGACACGTTCAATTACACGATTTGTCGTACATTACTTATTTATGTAATATAAATCCGTTGGTATGCTATATAAGTAAGATTTGTAAGCCTTAACTAAACTTTGTATGCGTTAACAATAATAAGAATTATTGTTGATATTAAATTGACAATGATAACTAGTTATGTTTATTAAATTATTTTAATTCGTCGAAGAACTAAAATAATTTCAATAATCACACAAAATATAAGTACAGGCAATAATAAAAATTCACGAGGTGCAAATTCAGAACGCATTCGGAGGTAAACTTTTTCTTTTGATTAAAAACAAAGAAGTTTTCAACTGTTTTTCGTTCGTCTACCATTTTCCTCGTCAGGTGAAAACTTGTGTGTTTCGCTCGGCAGCAAAGTTGTTTTGCGTCTCGTGCCTTGAAACCCTCGTTACGCTCAGCAATCTATTTTTAAACCACTCGCTTCGCTCATGGTTAAATCTTAGCTTCTTTCGTTTGCTCAGGTTTCAATACAAACACTCGCGTCAAACAACAGTTGTTGCAGCCTTGCATAACAAATAACTATTTTATTTGTAACGCAGTTTTTTATTTGTAATGTTCAATTTATGGTGTCACGATTGTGCCTTTCAAAATCCAGCAATAGTTGCCAAAAGTCGTCGTTCCAGGGATCAAAGAAACCAAATCAATGTGCAAATAAACAACTGTCATTTTGTCGCACCTACCACGCCACTCACTACAGGCATGCTGCATCGTCAGTTATGTCAGTAACGTCAGTCTACTGTGAACTTCATCTGCCTGCCCTTTCGTCGCTGCCCCCGCTCCGAAGCAGCTGACGTGACGCCATGACTGCCGCCCTTACCATCAATTCTCGCAGCGGCATAACGTGTGTGCAAACACAAAAGTTTGCACGAAAATACACAAAATTCATAGATTTCTCACAGTTGGCGCTAAGGCAAAATAAGTTTGTTAAAATCAAAAACAAAATCTCCAACAAGCACATAGATAAATTCGTAAGATTTGCTGACTTGTTCCGTAGCTCAGTTGGGAGAGCAATGGTCCCAGTATGGCGAGGTCGCTGGTTCGTGTGTATTGTATAAAAGTATCATGATATTCAACAAAATAAATATCCAAAATACACAAGTTTTACGTACTCTCGCAATGACGACGCCCTACACAAATTAATTACGTCGTAACGTTTTATTTATCGTTGGACGACGGTTACATCTAGCCTATTCCCATATCACGACTATCTGTATTGACTGTGTCGTGGACGTTTATTTTATCGTTGAACGACTGTCGTGTCTAGCTGTTCTCACTAGATCGTGACGACAATTTATCGGTTCACGGTAGCCGCCTTGTCGTTCGCACGACAGAATCGTTTGAAGTTGCGATTATCTGTCGTCACATTTTTATCGTGACGTTTTATTTATCGTCTGAAGACTGCCGTTCTAGCTCTTCCGATTGTCACGACAATCTGTCGTCGTAACGTTAAAAAAGTCGTGAACGGCAGTTAATAGTGTTATTCCATGTGTGAACTATTTAATTTAATAATAATAATAATAACGCACACACTCAACATAGCCCCGCACTAGGGAAACCCTGTGTCGCGGGTGCCATGGACACACACATAGACAACCACAAATTACACCCAAACTCACGAGAGAAATAAATGTAGGCCATACAAATATTTCTCCCGACCCGGGAATCGAACCTGGGACCTCCGCGTGGCAGTCCGGCATGGTAACCGTTTGGCCACAGAGGCAGTTAAATATATATAATACAAGTCTTGACACTTTAAACTGCACTACTCAATAATATATTTGTTATTAAATGGTTGTCAATGAGAAATGTGAGTGATAATGAAGCTTAAAATTTGTTAAGTAAAGATTTACATCGTTCTAAGGGTCGTATTCCATAACTCTACTCAATGCTCAAGTCAGGACTTGAGCAGACTTGGCTATGGTTTCAAGCACTGGAAATACGATCCTAATGGCAAGGGCTTGAGTATGATTTTCAGTGCTCACTGCAATACTCAAGTCCTGACTTAAGTATTGAGTAGAGTTGTAGAATACGACCCTAAGTGCGCCATACTTGTAAAAACCGGTAATTATAATACCAGCAGCAATACCGATATCCGGAACCTAAATTGTTCATCTAATTATTTCGTTCAGTGTTTACGCATTGACATTCTATGGGTGCGGTTCGTAAGATATAACATTAAATGACATATTTTTGGCCGATATCGCTCAACGGGTATAATTAATTTATGGTATACAGACATTTGACATAATTATTGCATGATATAAAGGTCATTGAATATAATGCACGATTGATATAATAACTTTCAATCACAAAAAAGATGGCATAATGTACATTTTATACAAACATTTCAGAATATTATAACATTCACTGAGTACAATAATGTATTATAAATATAATCTCAGTGTTTTTTAGATGCAATGACGAAGGCAGCGAGGAGCATTAGGCTCGAAAACACATGAAAATAATCGTATAGAACTGATATTTCCCGTAGGTTAGGTTAGAACTGCAACCATAATGGTACGCGAGCGGAGCGAGCGAACTAAGGGTCGTATTCTAGAACTCTACTCAATGGTCAAGTCAGGATTCGAGTATGGTTTAAAGCACTCGAAATCATACTCAAGTCCCTGCCATTAGGGTCGTATTTCCAGTGCTTGTGTTTCCAGTGCAATCCTGACTTGAGCATTGAGTAGAGTTCTAGAATACGACTCTGAGAGTGCGCGGCAGCGGCCGACGAAGTGCCAATACAAAATTTCGATGCAACACTCAATTATTCACTTTTAACTACTACTTATTGTATTAGTTTATGTCAACATAAACTCGTGAAAAACATACCCACCCACATGCAATAATAAATAAAGATTCGTCATGTTTTTCTTACAGGTATATTTGCTAATTTATTCACTTAGGCGCTTCAACATTGTGTAAAACAATATAATGTGTTATATTATTTAATACATTATACTCGTAATACTTATAAAATTAGTTCATAATCTTTCCTTATCATTGTATCTAATGTTTGCTATACTATATAGAAGGTTTATTATACACTTTGAAATTATGCCTATTATTGTTTACCTCTTATTGATCATATTCAATGAGTGATCCTTTTCCATTTATCCTTTTTCAATTATATCCTTATAAATTATATCAAATGTTGTTATACCAGTATATCTTTTATTACACACCCACATTCTACTTATTTCGATTTATCGAATGTTTTTTTGAAAACAAGCCAGTATCACAATGCTGTAACCGTGCCAACTAATCAAATTAAAGTTTACGTTTAGTTTATGACGTTTTACCAGATTAAAGTGTTTATTTTCTCAATGAGACTTATATTCACCTTCCTTAAAACTCAAATGGCTTTGTAATAGTATATTTTGCCTATAAGTTAATAATTTGTTCTAAACTAGTGAAGCGCGATTGCTAATGATTCCGATATTCGCCTCGTTAGTAATTAGTAGTAATCCTGTCATTCGACTCATAATTTAGTAATTCACTAATTTTCGTATTCGAATGATCCGAATGATCATCATTGCTAACCCATAGATATAGATATAGCATAGATTCCATACAGAATATCTGCCTAGCCCTCTCTGACATGCGGTAAATACCGTAAATGCGACGCGGACAGGGGTATTTTGATATGGACATGGTGAATGGTTCCGACATAATAGTCATTCGACTCGAGTCGAATGATTGTGCTTGGATTCGACTCAGGCGAGGGATTTGCCCAATCGAATGATTAGTATTAGTCGCATTCAAAGCAGCGCATCGCTATTCTAAACTACATACAAGGCGAGTTCAAATTGTACTATTAATGACCTGTCCTGCAGATGTCCCGTGCAAATGTTATGGTATGGCTAACAATCAGCATGTAAAATGTGTTTATACCTAGTCTTGCAATGCACATGTTTTCAACTACTAAAAGGTGTGTTATCTGATAGCTTTCAATATGTAGGTACTCGTAATAAAATACGACATATTGGTAATGGTGTTCCAATAGTTTTATTTATATATAATCGTAGTTATCCAGTTGTGAAGTTTAAGAACTATTACAAAATATTTTGACGGCCTAAATAGTCTAACGATTAACACTATTGTGACTATTGTTGACTTGTATCTCAGAGTGACGGGCGCAGAGGCAGTGTAGTGGGATTTGACATGAGAATAGTTATTTTGTTAAATGAGAACTTGTCTGAATAATTTTCCTAAAAAAAGTGAGATTTAAATAAATCCTTTTTTTATGATACCGAGTAACTGCTGCCTGACTGGTGTTAAGCGACACGCCAGTCCATAGTAGTTGCAGTGCCACTCACAGCTTTAAATAGCCAAAATATGAGAGATACTGCCACTGCGTGTGTCACCCTGAGACATAGGTTGACAAGTCCCATGTACCTGTAATTTCACCAGCACCCCTACCCTTAATACCGGAACGCAGTAATATTAACATTACTGCTTGGTAGCAGAAATAGGTAGTGTGGCAGTACTTCTCTGGACAAATTCTCCCACAAGGGGCTTTACTGCTACTAAAAATTTCCCTGATTTCCTTATCTCATTAATAGAAATTGTAAAATAAATACGTCAGTAGGGAATACAATCCGGATAATCCGTAATTAAAAATCCAGTTTTTGTGGGTTTTTCACTAGATGTTGAAATACGGATTTTAAAATCGAATACGGTTTTTTTTTCCATTTTTTTGACGCTTCCGCAACAATGTTTTGGAATTTTGAGCAACAGAATCCTCAGCAGGTTAAATGATAAAATAATTATAAGATCTTTTTTATTTAAGAGAAAGAACAACAGGTTATTCCTAAACACTTACGTTTGTTTTATTTACATTTTTATTGACAGTTACGAAGTGGTATCTTTTTTAAACTTTTTTGTTCTTGTATTTTCTCTATGTTAAAGAGTTTTGAAAACAGATTTTGCCCAAGATCGAGAACAATGGGAAAAGAGAGGGAGGCCTTTGCCCAGCACTGGGATAGAACGAGTTTATAAAAAAAAAATTGAAGTGGACTGATTTCAATTACCTATCCAAAAGATTTATATCCAAAAGGATTACACACACATACACAGACACATACACGACAATTTATATTAATAATTTAGTTATTTATTTATCTATAAAATGAATTCTGTTTTTATAGTACCAGTTTAAAGTTATTTTTCTACCCAATGTTTTAATTGCAATAATAATATCACATATTTTGAATAGGTACGTATTGAGTTTCTGTAATTGGTTTTTGTACTGCCTATAACACATTTGTAAGATAAGTGTGAAAATGCTATAGAAACTTTGTTGTTAAAATAAAATAAAATTTATATTTTTCTATAGCATATATATATAATCACCGCTACGCTCATAACGGAAAATGTCAGCCACTTTTCATCTGATGATCGCAGGTAGGTACTTCTATCAAACAATTTTAATAACTAAATACTTTTTATTTTTTATCATTTCAAGTGACGAGATGAACAAATCATGCGCCTGGTGTTAAAGGTTTGAAGGCCACTGCGCCCGTCACCCTGAGGCACCTTTACCCTTTCAAACCGGAACGCTGTAATGTTCACATTCCTGCTTGGCGGCAAAAAGGAGGTATGGTGGAAATACTTGCTTCGACGAACTTTTTCACAAGAAGCTCTACCACTACTAAATATTTTAAATTAACGAAAAAGTCATGTCGTCGCGTTGCACTTCCTCTACCCTCCTATTGCAACCATTCAGTTTCCTTTAAGAAGATTCACTTTAAAAAAATAAAATGTATTATATACATATATATATATATTTCTTGTAAGCCTTGTTATTAAACAACCAATAATATATTCAGTTTTATATTAGTCAATCTTAGATATCTTCTGGCACTGTGGCCCCTCCATCGCTCTCATTGTAATCAATGTTTATATATCGAAAACGTTAAAAAAACAATTGAATGTTTAAATGTCGGATGCACATACATTACGTATGCCGCAACAAAAAAACTTCGTAACTCCTGAAAAAGGCGTACCTACTCAGTACCTATCCGCAATAAAATCTTTGGCTTATTTATAAGGTTCTAACGAACAGCTGGCCTCTTAGTACGTATGAAAGGTAACTAGAATAATTTGTCTAGCCCGTGACCAGCTTATGTTACTTAGCTGATCCACTGCATGACACAAGACAAGACATTGCTAACCTGTTTCATGGTTACGAGAACAGAAAGACAATACGCGTTCCCTGTTAGGTAAAACAATCCGAGTCTGTTTCTTGTTCGTCTCTTAACTTCAACATTTAATAATGACAGCCATTTGTTGCGGAATTCGTGAGTATTTGTGAGTGGTTCTGGCCCAAAAAAGCAACTTAAAGCCGAACAAGCAAATAATAGTCTGTATCTACGCTTAAGTGTAGTGGCAGCCTAATGGAAAAGCGATTGTTTCTCAATTGAGAAGTCGACAGTTCAAAACTATGTGGCGGTATGTACCTAAGACTTTAATTTGTAAGGAACTAAATATTCACAAATGTGCGTATATATTTATGAATATTTATATATAATATTTAGCAGCAATATCTCTCGCTACCGGCGAAGGAAAACGTCATGATGAGACCTGTGTATCGAGGAATTTCACAACCCAAACAACAAAATGTTTCCCACGAGCCCTCATTTGGCAGCGGAGCGAACTATCGCCTAATCCTTTCCTTAGGCTCCAGACCGGCAGGGGGGGCGTATAATGATCTATGCTTAATTAATTGGACTTATTATTATTTAATGCCTCCTCAGCTTATTCGAGCAATCATAGGCAGGAACTTTTTCAATATTTTTTAATACGTGAACATTTTTGGAACTCGCTACGATTACCACTACCAAACTGCCTTTACTTTGTCGAGGTATTGTTAGCAATCGCAACAATTTTCCAGCATTGCTTCGCTCGCTTATCATAACACGACGCTGCGCATGACGTATTCGTGGCATAGGCGAAGACCATTACAGTTTCAATGTAACTTCATAACATTTCATATTTTTGATCGATGCGTATTCTGTAACGGACCAAATTCTTTACTATGTACCTACTCTAAATAGTAAAAACTCATTGCAATATTATTGATAAACTTCAGGTCAGAGAAATTGGGATAAATAATCAGGTAAAGTTAAGGATATAGGTATTATACGGAATTCGGATCCGTATCCATTGTCCGATCGAATTCTAGACACGCCCATGCTTATGAAATAATTGGTGAGGCGTAGGAAACTATTTGTTTTAAAAGCGTTTCACAATAGTTTAAAAACTAAATAACTCAAGTGAAGAAAATAAGTCTCCCTTAATAATTTCCACTTTCTGTCCTGGCCCACCTGCATCGAACGGCTGCTCATGACCTCCAAGAGATTGTCAATGCACTGACAAGTAAGATAAAAATGAAAATATTTCGATATGACGTTGCTTACTAAAATATTAATCACATAGACATTATACGACTGCAGAAAATTAAACAAAGAACAGCTTATTTTAAAAAAGAGCAGCAATATTGATGTTTCTAGGTCTGCTTAGACTTTAGGGTTTCGATGCTCGGTGAGTGAGAGACGAAATAACAAAAAAAAACATATATTTATACTAAATAAGACAGATACTTTTTGTTTAGTGTCATATTTCACCATCTAATGAAATATATAGTATAATATAATATCTAGTGAAATAATTACATAAATTTTGAAGTTTTACAGGGTTGCTTTAGGGAAAAGCCTGCCACTATAAAAATTGTATCCATTGACTCTCACCCTTAAGTTACGTATTGACTTTGAAGGTTGACGTATAATGAACAACCTAGACGTGCATAAGTAACAATTACTTCAGATTTATATAACTACCTATCGTTTTATACCTTCCCGAATTAGAGAACCTACAAAATAACAAAAGTAGAAGCCAATTTCAAATAATATGGCGAAGCCAATCAGAACTTTGAACTGCGTGGTATAAATGGTGTGACCATGGCAAAAGACTTCATTTCTTCACTCGCTTATGGCGAGCACACTTTCAGCGGCAGTTGTAAATTGTTTTTAACATCCGAACAGTAGTGCAGTGAACATTCGTGTGATAGGTAGTCATTAACCATACAACCATGAAGATTTTAATGCGTGCTGACACCCACTATAGTATTGGTCGGGTCGTTGAATATGAAGAACCGAAATTTACTTTATCACAGGTGCGCGTGGTTAAAATTAATTCATAGATATTGTCCTCAGTAGAAAATCGAAACACATTTTCTATTATGAACTCGTAAAGGATATCAAACAAATTTTGTGAAACATTTTTAGATGTTATGTGGGCTTAATGCGTATGTGGACTTAATTGATTTTTAACTATAACAGGGAAGTAGTATGTTTTGAAAATACTTGTTATTTTTTGCTGTTTAGTGAAAGTTAAGAATAGTTGTTATTACGTCATTATTGCCTGCATCATTTATAAAGTATATTGGAAAACAAAAAAGCATCTACTGTGAATTGAGATTATTTCTAAAAATTCACTTTCAGCACTGAAATCGTGCTAATATTAACTGTAACATGTTTTTGTTCTGTTCACGCATTTTTTTGAATTAGCACGGTGTATTACGTTATCATTTTATGAAAATAAGAAGTCAAACCGCAGCTACATAAATACGTAGCAATTCTGATTTGAAACGCTTTTCTCTTTCATCAATAATATCGAGGACAGATTAAAAAATTTGTATGAAATCAGTTATGTAAAATCTTTTGAATATTATTTACATAGCAAACAATCTTGTTACAAAAACGTGCAATGTGTAATTGACAGTCTAAAGTGGCACAATCAGTGTTGATGATTGTTTAAATTAAACGTTCATACGCGTCGCGCGCGCACACCTCCAAGCCCAATCAAAAGTAAACGTCACTATTTAAAAGTACTAAAATGTGCTATGCCTAACAAAACTGTTAGTAAGAAAAATATTAACCGTAAGATATTATTTATCTTATACAACTTTTAGGTCCTCGCTGCGATAGCAGTTTCAATGGGCTCTATGATCGTCGGCTACTCCTCCGCTTACACTTCACCCGCTTTAGCGTCTATGGAATTGAACACAACGATAACAGTGACTAAGGAAGAGGTAATTAATTAGAGTTTTTATTTTAATCATTGTATTGTATTTGCATCCATTTTGGAGTACAATTAAGAATTTTTGCATTGTATTGTAATGAAACAAAAATTGTTTATAGATTTTTGACGCATACAGTTACAAAGAATGTTTCTATTTTGTGTTTTTTTTTTTTAATTAACAGGCGAGTTGGGTCGGCGGTTTGATGCCCCTCGCTGCTCTTGGCGGCGGAATCATCGGAGGACCTCTTGTCGATTATATCGGACGAAGAAAAACTATACTATTCACCGCAGTGCCGTTCTTTGTTGGCTGGATACTTATCGCTGTAGCTTCAGCGGTACATCTCATTTTGTTAGGAAGGGCAATATGTGGATTATGCGTCGGCGTTGGCTCGTTAGCATTTCCTGTGTACCTAGGCGAATCTATCCAACCAGAGGTCCGTGGAGTTTTAGGGCTATTTCCAACTGCGCTTGGAAATATAGGAATTTTAATTTGCTACGTCGCTGGTAAATACTTAGACTGGTCTCAATTAGCTTATATGGGGGCTGCGTTGTCCGTTCCTTTCTTTTTGTTAATGCTTGCCATCCCAGAAACACCGCAATGGTATCTGTCGCGATCGCGTTCAGAAGAAGCTCGGGAATCATTACAATGGCTTCGAGGTAAGAATTCTAAGATTGACAATGAAATTCGTGATATGGCGATGTGCGATGCACAAAATCAAAGTGATGATTCTAGTTTAAAAGAATTGTTTAGTAAAAAATACATGAAGTCGATCTTAATTTCCTTGGGTTTAATGCTGTTTCAGCAACTATCTGGTATAAATGCTATAATTTTTTATACTGTCGATATATTTAAAATGTCTGGTAGTGCAGTCGATGAAAATCTATCAACAATCATAGTTGGAGTTGTCAACTTCATGGCGACATTCGTGGCAACCCTGGTAATAGATTTTGCTGGGAGAAAAATTTTACTGTACATTTCTGCCATAGTGATGACTATTACGCTAGTAGCAATGGGAACATTCTTTTTCGTGCGGGAAAATCTTCATATTGACGTTTCGCATCTAGGTTGGTTACCTTTAACGTGTTTAATGGTTTATTTGCTGGGATTTTCACTAGGTTACGGACCTATTCCATGGCTAATGATGGGTGAAATTTTGCCAGCAAAGATAAGAGGTCCAGGTGCATCAATATGTACAGCATTTAATTGGACGTGTACATTTATTGTCACAAAAAGTTTTCAAAATATCGTCGATGGTATAGGCCCCGCGGGAACTTTCTGGCTTTTTGGTTGCATCTGCTTTATTGGTATATTTTTTGTCATAGTGTGTGTTCCAGAAACACGAGGAAAGAGTTTAGAGCAGATTGAAAATAAGTTAACTGGGCGACGAATGGCTAGAACAAGACGAATGAGTTCCATCGCTAATATTAAACCACTACCGTTTGGTTGTTAATTAGCTCACATTTATTGTTTGTGCGTAGTAGGAGAATAATCTCTTTATGGTTACTTACAAGTGTGTAGATGTAGGTGCTGTACATAATTAGTCATTTAGCATAACAAGTTTGCAATTTGATAAAAATACATTAACAATTTTTTTTACTCGATTATGAGTAATTGATATTACACGATTGTATTGCAATGTAATTCTCATCTTTACGAGTATGTTCATTTAGTGAAGATATTTTGAATAATTTCCATTTGAATACAAGTAATTGGTATAGTATTATATTGGTGTATTATTTTATAAAGTAACTAGTAATAATATTCTCATCTTTATTTAAATCTTTTAATAATAAGTAATTTTCATTATAGAATTTACCTTTTAATTAAGTAACATTAAATAATTTAAATTGAACAACATGTAATTGTTATTATAATTGGTCAATTATTTTGTGAACATAGTATGTAGTGTATTTTTTATTTTGGCATTTGGGAAAACATCGTTCAGACGTTCGATGCGGTACCACAGTGGGCCCAAATTTATAATTCTTGGACATACGATTCATTTGTGGAGTATCGAGCTAATTTTTTTTATGTGATAGGTAATAACATTTCTATCAACTTTTATTCTTGTATAATTTCTTGTAAAGTTGATAGCTTCGGAAGAAAAAAAAATTTTTTTTTGTATGGAGAAATATACATTTTATTTTTTATCTCAAAATATACGAAAATGTAACGTGCGTTTGTTACTCACAGTATAGTTGCAATCATTTTATATGTAGAAAAAAATAATCCGTCTGCGTGTACTTGCGGCTTTGTAAGTAAAGGTGCGGCAAAATTGCTAACTCTTTTTTGTACTTTTTTAACAAAATACATGAGCTTCGACTAAAGAAAAATTCATTTTAGTGTAATTTACAGAGTGTTATAACAATAACATGAAAGTTAAGTAGAAACTAGTATATTGTGTTAAAAAATAAATAACAAATCTCAAATTTTGACACATTTTTACTCGTAAAGCCGCAAGTACCTGCAGATGGATAATTTTTTTCTTGATAGAGAATGATTGGACCTATATATAAATAAAACCACACACATTACATTTTCCTACATTTCAAGATAAAAAATAAAATGTTTATTTCTCTTAACAAAAAAACTGAACATTTTTTTTTCTCTGAAACTATCAGCTTTTCAAGAAATTACACAAGAATAAAAGTTATCAGGAATGTTATTATTTATCATATGAAAAAAATCAGCTCTGTATTCCTAAAATTGTTCCCACGATTAAATAATAATTGATAATTCTTGGACATAAGTTTAGCTTGTGAAGTACCGAGCAAATTTTTTTTAAGTGACAGATAATAACATTTCTAACAACTTTACACATCACATTTTCCTACATTAAGAGATAAAAAATAAAATGTATATTTCTCCATACAAAAAAATAATAATTTTTTTCTCCGAAACTATCAACTATTCAAGAAATTATACAAGAATAAAAGTTGTAAGGAATGTTCTATCATATTAAAAAGTCGCTACTGTTCGGGCGTCGGCGTAGACGCTCGGGTGTCGAAGCTGCCGATTATCCGTCGTCGCTTGCGTATGGATGCGATCGGAAATTCTCAGAAAGCAGATTCGTTGCAACGTGTGGCGAGCCGCGTCGTACGAGCCGATGCGAAACGCACAATGTCTTTTTCGCTCTTATTACATGGACATAAAAGCTTTTTCTGACCGGCTTATTGCGATTGTGTCTCGATAAGTGTGGTTTATCCCTTATGCTACTATGAAATTGATCACATGTAATTTTGCAACTAAAACTGAGCAGAATACTAATTAAACCTACCTCGTTTTTAGATTATATAAGTATCGAAATTGTGTGTACAACTTAAAGTTTGATAAGTTAGTAACCAGAATTGGTACAAACTTTTTCTCTCAGCACAAACAAATAACTGTAAAATATGAAAAACAACATAAATGGTTCCCTTAAACAACATAATCAGTAACAGTTGAAATAAAACTACTTTTAATATGGTGGTTCACATTCCAATGCATAAACTTGTTTACTCGTATTTATGCTCAACCTGAAATTTTTACAGAGAACAGTTACAAAAATATTACAGGTGGCGACTCACAGGACATCTTTGCACAAATTCCATACATTCGCAATGTGACATTTGTCCACTAGTTATATGTTATTATTAGGATATTTATTTTCCTTAACAATAAAAATTGTTGCAACTAAGGCATGATAACCAGTGTATTCTGCACTAAGCCCTAGGTTTGTATCGCAGGATCCAAAATAGAAAATAACTTAATTTCCAAGCATGTGTGTGGTTATCTGTGAAGACATTCATGTATGAGTACACAAGTGGTTGTGTGTGTTATGCAATAGCGTGTCATGAGTTTCTAATTTTTTAATATTAAGTCTTCAGTTTGTTGATAATCAATATCTAACAGCCATTCTCCTATTTTCTGTTTAAATTGTTTTGTAGTCAGGTTCTTAACTTCAGGAAGTTTAAGGCAAATAGTAGTGTAAATTTAGTTAATTTTATTTTATGTAAGTCTTAGCATCTGCTAAAGGGTTGCTTAACACAAATGTCCATTTTCTCCGCTCTAGTAAATAGTGGGAATATCATCTCACATCTAGGGGTGTTTATTTTATAAAGAAGCATAGTACCATTAACCAAACATTAAAAAGTATTTGGCAGATGTTCACTGAACTTTCATAAGGAAATTTTATTATTTTTATTATGCAAAAGTACAGTATCACAAATAAGTAGCTGGTAGCCAGCAGATCTATAACGAATGTCACTTTGTGCAGGTATATTCTGTATTGGACATATTTACGTGCCCATGTTTTGTCAACTTTCATAACATGCACATTTATTACTAGATTCAAAAAACAAAAGTTGCATTTATTGTATTGTATTTGTTGCATGCATTTACCAATGAAGTGATCACAATTCATCCACTCTACGCTATAGTTCAGTTAGTAAATTAGATAATTAAATCGCTTATTTGTAAATAAAACACCGGCCCTTCGAGTTTCTTACTCATTCTTACATGAACTGATGAAATGATCTGCTTTGCAAATGGGTATGTTATAACAAATTAAACATCCGTTATTAATGGCAATTTGCTTTACCTATGAATAATGTATATTTTAAAATTGTGTTGAACAACTTACCCATAACCTGGACACGGCAAATAGCACAAGTGTCGCATTCCACATCCCAACTCCACATCGCCACGGCATTCCACTTTTTGAGAGTGAACATCTTGTCTAGCTTCTGCCCGTCGTTATCACCTCGATCGGTGGCATCACAATCTTCTCCCGACATCCTCGTTTACAACGTAAAAATCACTAAAACTTTATTTCTGCACCCAGACAACAGCTTACACTGTTTATTTACTTATGATTAGTGTTTACGAAGGTAGCTTTCACATTTTGAATGGTCTCGTGCGTCAAATTATTCATATCTATTCAACGATGTAAATCAAAGTTAAAAAATTCCCATACGTTATGAATGTGACAAGTTAGTGAATAATAAAAAAAATTGTAACGAAATAAATGTTTTCATTTAACAAATTATTTCTTGGCGAACCGAAAACGTACACTTGTACATACATGCGCATAGTAACGTCAACATTGCATTTTTTTTTAAGAGGCTATTTGCATTTTTGTGGCCACGGCAACGACTTCAGTCGAATATATGTCAATCTAATATAAACATGAACAATCCAAAAAACTATATTATGTTCGATTATGTTCTAAATTATTCCAAACACAGAACAATAAATACAGTAGAAGTGGTTAGTTAGCATCCGACGCAGATCAACTATAGGTCTTGAAAGACGTATCAGGACCCTGATTTTATTTCAAATCAGTATCGATCCGATCGGGTAGCCCACCCGCAATATTAAACGCCTCGACTCGGAAAAGACGCAGTTTCCGATCGGGAGAGGATATCAAAATCAAGCTGCAGGGCCTTGATTTTAATTCAAATCAGTATCGATCCGATCGGGTAGCCCACCCACAGTATTATATGCCTCGACTCGGAAAAGCTGGGGGTCGATTCAGAACCTTACTTACGATAACTCAATTGTCGACCGATTTGATTTGATATCGTACGATTTCTATTCATTTTTATTCACAACACCCGAATCGAACGTCAAACTGTGTCGTATTCGAAACCGAATCGTGACATAATACCCGTACGATTACTTCCCGACCGGCAAAGACTACAAACGTTATTCAGAATACAGTTATCGACACAGAACATTATACTTTGATTATCGAATGACAGTTACCGAACGTCCTATTGTTTACAAAGCAAGAATCTATTATTGAAAACTCTTATTATTTTGAATAAAGTCTGAATTTTGTTCAATTTTATTATTGTATTTTAATGCAAGACTATTGCATTTGTGGTGCAGGAGGTGAGTTAGGGTTTGGGTTGTGGGGGTTAGGGGTGAGTTAGGGGTGGATTAGGTGGTGGGTTGGGGTGGGGTGGGAGTGATTTAGTGGGTGAGTTAGGGGTTGGGTTAGTTGGTCAGTCGGGGTTTGAGTTGGGGTGGATTAGGGGGTGGGTTAGGGGTGAGTTAGGAGGTAGGTTAGGGTGTGGGTGTGTGAGTGGATCACTCACCCACCAACTCATCCCCTCACCCACCCTCTCAATTATGAAGCAATAATAACATTTTCACAGATAAGAAATTTATTCCAACTGCCTCCGTGGTCGAATATGGCATGGGCAATATAGTATTTGGGGTGCTGTTGTAACGAATATGGCACTCCTCTCTAAATCCAAGATGGCAGGCACAACTTTTAATGAGTACCCCCAAATACCTCGTAAATGATACCCATATTGCATTTACTTGAAAAGTCGTGTCCGCCAACTTGTATTTAGAAATAAATGCTATATTCGTAATGAGTACCCCCAAATACCTCGAAAACGATACCCAACTTGCCATTATTTGAAAAGTCGTGACCGCCATCTTGGATTTAGAAATGAGTGCCATATTCGTAATGAGCACCCCGAAATACCTCGAAAATGATACCCATATTGCATTTACTTGAAAAGTCGTGTCCGCCATCTTGGACTAAGAAATAAATGCTATAATCGTAATGAGCACCCCCGAATACCTCGAAAATGATACCCATATTGCATTTACTTGAAAAGTCGTGTCCGCCATCTTAGATTTGGAAATAAATGCTATATTCGTAATGAGCACCCCCAAATACATCGAAAATGATACCCAACTTGCCATTGTTTGAGAAATCGTGTCCTCCATCTTGGATTTAGAAATGGGTGCCATATTCGTAATGAGCACCCCCAAATACCGTGAAAGTGATACCCATATTGCATTTACTTGAAAAGTCGTGTCCGCAATCTTGGATTCAGAAATAAATGCTATACTCGTAATGAGCACCCCCAAATTCCTCGAAAATTATACCCATATTATTATCATAACCTACCCCTTAACCCACCCCCTAACCGATCCCCTAACCAACCCTCAACCGACCCCCTAACCGGCCCCCTAACCGACCTCCTAACCGACCCCCTAAACGACCCCTAACCGACCCCCTGACCGACCCCCTAACCGACCCCCTAACCCACCCCCTAACCGAATCATCTATTCAATTACATTAATACTGTAGTAATTTATCACTAATTTACGTATAAACAGAATAGAAATAGGGGGCTGGCTACTGGAGATCTCGATTTTTATATGAAATATAATGCTCAGCCTCCAGGAGCTGACTTTTGGGTAAATCGTATATTTTTCAAATCATGACAAAAATTATATCGTTAAAACCGTTACGTTATTCAAATTTAACTTAACATTCCCTATACACTTTTGTGAAAAACCCGGTAGTCAGCCCTATTAGAAAATGGGTTTTGCGGTATCAATGTCCAGCCGTCCCTTATTATGTAGGTATTATGTATGGGTAATATATTTATTATTTAACTATATTACCGAGGGTATTTTTATTATTTTTAATAAAAAATGGCACCAAGACATTCGAAATGGCATGCCGATTAGGCAGGCAAGCAGAGTAAGATATAAGTACAAATATTTTTAAGTTGATTTTCACCATAGATTTAGTATATAGGATCTATGATTTTCACATATAATTATTGTTGATTTTGATCTCTTTATTATTGATAAGTTTAAGGCTAAGTGTAGGGTACATAGAGGCTGTTTATTGGATTTTAGAGACTGACTATTGGGGAAAAGTGCCATTTTTTCTTTAAACCTAAATATAATATCAGTACAGAAGATTTTTGTTTCTTATATTATTTATATTAAAGCTATAATAACGATTGATCGAACAGTGTGGTACATTTTTTTATCCTACCTATTCTGTACAAATAACTAAGATTCTAAATTTGAAATTCTCGTTAAAAGGCCACTACTGGTGCTTTTGCCCTATATTATCAAAACGTCGTTACTTGTAATAATATATAAAATAATAATAATAATAAGTATTGTTGGTATTGAACTTTCAACGATATGCGACATACCGCTTCGGCTTCGGTTCTGATAGTAATCGGGTCTTAAGGCACTTCCAAACAAAACACAGTGACAGTGTTTTATTTTTGAATTTTGTCAAACAGTATCAATCAGTACCGTATATAGTGCCGTGGACAGACATGGTAGTTTATATCTATTGGGAATGAGTTATGTAGGCACATAATAATTATATTATAATTCCACAACTATGGATAAATATCATAGGTAAACACTCATGTTTACCATAGTTGGGGAATTGACGTAAAGCCCCTGGCAAAGTCGCTATTGGTTGTACAAAACATTTCATTTTGCTTTGACCCAGGGGCTTTCCGCTTACTATTTATAATTATTATATTACTGAAAAGAAAAACAAATTAAGTAAAAAAATACGGTCGAGTTGTTGCTTTGACTTTGACCTTGAGTCAAGTAAGTAAGTACATATGTATCGTTGGTCTCCGGTTAATATAATATATAGCTAAAATTGTAACGTTAAATTCTGAAATAGCAATAGCAATTATAATTTGAAAGAAATAAAGTTTGCTAACATTTCAACGTAATACTTTTGTTTTACTTTGAAAGAAAATGCAGTCACGAAACACGTCCATACATTACTAACTTCAGGGACAAATTTTATTGAAATTAAAATTAGTTTTTACTCAAAAAATCCTGTAAATGGAATTTACTAAATGTCACAAAACATGTTGAAACTTCTAGAAAAAATATTGCGAAAAGTTTATCATTATTATTAAATCCAAAATATAGTTTCATTTCCAATTTTATCTTTAAACATAATCAGGGGAAGTCCAAGAATTGAGGATAGTTACGAAAACTTATCGTATTTTGTATAAAATTAAGTCTGCTTAATTTTAACTTAATAAAATGAAACTGTAGTAAAAGTTAACTTAGATAAATATAAAGTATTTCCAATAAAACATCATTAAGTTCGTGACGGGACGTGACAAAATGAGATCAGGTACCTAATTTTTTAGTATTAGTATCCTTTTGCTAAGTAAATTAATTTCCTAAACACATAATTTAACTGTATAATAATTAATAATAGACATTATGCTGTTGAACATCAACAAAGACGTATTTTTGAATTGTTCACGTTTGTTGTGTGACTTGACAATTTATTGTCATAGTCCTTCAAGTTCAGGGATGTTATAGGTGCGAGTATGTTACTTTATAAATTGATACATTTTATTTAATAACTTGTATTATATTATTTTTTAATTAACGATTGTACTTTATGGCTTTTACACAGCGTGAATTTGTAGTTTGAAAAAGTGACAAATTGTATCGAAGACATAGTTGTCGTTGTTTTGTAGTAGTGTAACCTCTGGTTAAGCTTTTGTTGTTATTATAAATTGAGGCTTAAGCGACACAAGTGTCGTATTCTAGAATTCTACTCAATGCTCAAGTCAGGATTTGAGTATGGTTTAAAGCATTCGAAATCATACTCAAGTCCCTGCCATTAGGATCGTATTTAAAGTGCTTGTGTTTCCAGTGCAATCCTGACTTGAGCATTGAATAGAGTTCTAGAATGCGACCCTTAAGAGTTCGAGTGCTTTAAACCACCAGACTTGAGTATGATTTCAAGCACTGGAAATACGACCCTAAATGCAAGGACTTGAGTATGATTTTCAGTGCAAGAGGAATTTTTAAGTGTTAACGAAATTTTCAGGTATAAATTAAACCATTTGGCTCAATTATTTTTTATTAGGCGTATTAAAAATCTTAATAAATAATTAAAAGAAGAGAAGAAATAAAACGAAGGAAAAGAAGAGAGGAGCAGGTGGTAGTATAGAGGATGGTTTTTTGACCCCGCTGAAGAGTGGATAACGTAAAATAGATGAAGTTTATTAGTATATTTACCTTAATTGTAAAAAATAAAATATTAAGACAATCACAAAAAAGTAAAAACAATATTAAAGGTACTTAATATTACATTAATATATTAATATTACTTAATATTTGTTTTATACAGAGTGGCCCACAAAAGGGATGTCCAGAGATATAATCTCTTGTTTATACATGAAATTACTTCATGTACGTATCGTCGCTTAAATGCTAAACCGCTGCATCACAAAAAATTTCAAAAATAATTTTATTGCAAACATGTGTTTAAAAACAGTCAAATTTTAATACTATACGAAGACTCCTGGCGATTTTATAAACAATGGAATTTCGCAAATGCCTGTTTGGCATTCTACACTTTCGTGGCTAACTTTTGAGCTAAACAGTTCTTTTGTGAGTTATGTCTGTGTGTACAAATTTGTAGCGCATTAAAATTCGCATCGTTTGAGTATAAATACATGGGTATTTAAAAATAAAACAATATTAAAAAATGAGGTCGAAAACTTTGATCGCCTCTCCTGTAAAAAAGTGAACTTTTGATATGCGGCCGTTTAGCATTTAAGCGACGGTATGTTCGGCCATATTTTCATAAAAATATTTTAAACTTAGTCGTGAGTTCCAACATAGCTCTATCTTTTATTTGCATTTAGGTAATCACTATGAAGAGCCAACCTTAAATTTTTGCCCCCTTCATTTTCACGATTACAAAATTAATTCGTTCGGGCAGGCTCCACTCGATTGTGTTTGTATGTTCGCCTGCCGTCGCCATTGTGTTGTTCAGGATATCGTTTTCTCAAAAAGTGGAATGTATTTTTTAATGTTAAGTAAAAAAAAAATATTTTGACTATTATAGGTATGGTTCGGTCGCGCTCACCGCCGCTGCCATTGCTGTGACGCCCAGGGTCAAGGCCCCCCTCTGCACCCCTCACGCCATCCCACTGTGAAGTGTACTCGCTCTTACAAAAAGTCTGTACCTACATGGTTGTCCAAATACGCACATATGTCGTTTAGATTTAGGAAACTAGAAATAATCGCGTTTTGAGCCATCTGTTATGTTACCCTGTACAATAGAAAGTTTTATTTTGTTCATGATTTTAGGTTACTGGATTAGTCGTGGTAGACTTGACTATAACACTTACAAACTTAGTCATGCGATTCTATTAGAATAACATTAATAAAACTAAAAAAACTTATTCAGCTAGGTCGCAAGTTTATACAAAATAAAATGTATAATATAAATACATCATTATTTACGTGCATTCTTAAGTAAATATAATCTATAAAATAATTTTATTTGAACACTCTAGTAAAATTAACTCGGTAGTACAAATTAAATGTAGAATACACTCATAACGACAGCAATGATCACAACAAAACTAGCTACCCCTCTGTTAGCACTGCTGAAGCAATCAAAGTCATTAATTTGAATCATATATCTGTTGTTGTAAGGGAATCTGCAGCGTTGATCTGTGAATGAAAAAACGGTATTTGATAATTCGCTATGAAATAATATAAAGATGAATGAATTAATATAAAGACGCACAGGTACGGTGGGTTCGTATTTCTAGTCGAGACAGGATAATGTAACGTTACACACTTGAGACGTGGTAACCGAATTTTATAGGCGTAGCTAGAATTTAAGTTAATTATTGTCATCGTCAGATTAGTATCGAATGTCCTCGAGCAGCACTTTGTAAATTCTCGAAGTTGTGTTTTTAAGGTTGGTTATGCCACAATGGTTATGCAACTCTACGTGACGCTTGTAAAGTTGGGTAGACTACTGCGACGATGCCCATGTCGCGTATTTGACTTTCCGATGAATTAGATATATACTAGGCTTGTATAGTTCATGAACTACGAACTACTAGGAATATATTCCCGACACTGACCGACATGAACTAGTTCACCTGTTTTTTGTTCAGTAGGAATGGTGCGAACGGGACAAATAGCGATCTTTCACTATTTTTAGTACAAGTTCGAGTGGGATGCACGATTGAACGTTGCCAGCTCGTTCTAAGTCTCTAATACGTATGTACATTATGTATATATACGAGCTTGCAAAAAAGTAATATGTTTTGGTAGGTGTGGTAGGTCTGTATGTATAATATCAACCTACGTGTACGACTATATGAAATACTTGTACCTAAATATTGATTTAAACATACCATTATAACTAAAATTCTTATTTTGTAAAAAAAAAAGGATATTTAGTTAGAATGACAGCCTTTAAACCTGTAAAATATGAAGGAAAATCAAATAGTACCGATTCCATACAAATTGTATTTTTAAATATTTGGTACAGTGTAGTATTGACCTCATAATACTAGAAGTCCGTAGTAGTTCATGTGAATAAAATGACTAGTTTGGAGCGTTCGTTCAATATCCGAGCAAGGACAAGACGAACTAACTAAGGAACTAGATGAATTAAATGAACTAGAAGACGACCTACTTCAGTTGACCGATTGAACTAACTAGGATCGCTTCCTTCTAAGGACTAATCAGGCACAAGTCTAATATATACACTTTTCCAGCTACCGTGCGAGTTTAAGACAAATCAGAAACACTTTCTTACGAGCGTTTCTTGAGAAAAACCGTATATAATTCTTCCCCTAGTGGATGTATTAAATAAGATTTTTAATGGCTTTCGGAAGGACATGTTACGTGCCCGAGTCTGAGTGATTATACGTGTATTACGAATTTTGACATTTAAGTAAAACTTAATCTAAGTATCCACGTGTCAAACAATTTCTTACCTGTGCAGATAGCACTTGCCGTTGATGCAGCAACTGCATTGGACTGAACTGAGACGTACAACAAAGGACAAGTGTTGATGGTCGAGTAACCAGAGCACGCATTCTGCAATCTAATTTCCACTTCACCCGACGCTGCTATTGTTTGACAGATCGTGTCGTCTTCGTTGTCGTTTACAGTACTATTTTGTCTATAAAAATAAATTTGATGCAGCGAGTTAATCAGTTCAAGTTGTATTATCTTCTTTTCGTGAATGCTATCTATAGATGTCCCAACACTCGGCGTCAAGCGGGTACAAAATTTATAGAACGAAAGGCGAGTTCTGTACCATATTGAAATTTTAAGTAAATGGAAAATCTTTATATATAACTTACTTACTCATTTTACCTCATGCAGTATTTTTAAGGAGTTGAAGCGTAAAAGGTAGCAAACATATTTTTTTATTTTTTTGTTTTACTAAATTGACAAGGACAAAAACTAGTTTCGTTCCCTAGGCGCCAAATATAGTGGTGTGGCATATTATGACTTTCCACCTTATAGGATAGTACTAGGTGAGATCAAAGGGTACAATGATGTGGTCTAGGATGTCGCTTTTTAATATTTTCAAAACTCGCTCAAGGAAGTGATATGTTACGATGGTGATGCGGTACCGGCTTTAGCTTTTTAATTTAGTTTTGTCGTTTCCATACCTGGGCTGAGTAATTCTGCGTGAATGACAAACGGTCAAGCTGCCTTGTCCAGAAGTTCTGCTGATGCGGACTCTTCGGTTGTCGTTATTTAAATAAAAGTAATTGGGGCTGACGGAGTAGAAGTTAATGAAGCCAGGCTCTACAAAGTCATCAAATTGTCTTGTGCCGGAAAGATTGCTATTATAAGTCGAGCCACATGTAGGGTTTATGATCCTCCTTCCAGCTAAAAGTAGTAATAAACAATGCGATTAATTAGGCTCACGATTGTAAAATCTCACTTGACATAAACTGAAGATGCGGAAGATTGTACACATTACGCTTAGAAGATTGATGTCTGTTCATTCTGGTCGTAAAAATGGTCCAGTAAACATAGTACACAGAACACGGAAAAAGTTCCACCATGTAGAAACAAAATTATACGTGCGAACACAGTTCGGGAAGAAGTGGACAAGATTATTTAATGCAGTAATTGCACACATTCCTAGAAATGTATTCCATGTTTTTTTTTTAATATCAAGCCACGGGACAAACAAGGCGTGCACCAGGTGATAAGCGACACGCCGACTCATATCAGTTTTTTTTTGTTTTTTTTTTATGTTATGTTTTATGTTGTAGTAAGCGTAACGCCTGTCCATAACAATTGCAGTGCCGCTCAAAGGGCACTGCCACTGCACCCGTCACCCTGGGACATAAGTTGAAAAGCCCCATGAGCCTATAAATTCACTAACACCCTTACCCTTGCAAAACTGGAACGCTGTAATGTTCGGCAGATATAATGGTTAACCAACAGCTAATAACATTGTGACTTATTTACTAGGTACATTGATTTGTGGTTTTAAATTTAATGCCTAACTGATTACAGGTAAACATATCATACAAGAAATGGCAAAAAAGCCTTTTTAGTTCTCTACCGTGCCACTCAGAGCTTTAAAACGCAATCATGTTAGGAGCACTGCCACTACACCCGCCACCCGAGGTGGCAGTACTTCCCTGGACGAACTCTTTCACAAGGAGCTCTACTGCTACCAAAATACCGTAAGTCAGGTTAATCGGCGACGATGTACAAGGTTGACGGTGTGCAAGGGTTAATATCCACGGGCAAGTTGTTGCCAAGTAGTACACAGCTCGACGCTCCAGCGAATCCAGAGCACCCAAGTGATGGTGGGCCATGGGGTGATCCATCAGAAAGACGATACTCCATACAAAAACGAACTTCAGCGTAATAAATATATAGGAGCTAGTCCTATGGAAATCCCGTTCGACTTTGAAAAGGACTTCGAACGTAAAGAGAAGGATAGACAGAGTTCTCACTTCATGGTCTAACACAAGCAAACTTTATTTACAAGTAACCCAACACCGGATATTGTAATAATTTATCCAGTAAATAAATCAATTTTTATTTTTCTTTATTTAATTTTTTACTATGTAGGAATGCATTTCCTTATGTAGAAAATATTTGTGCTTGTGAGCTTGTGTTTTCGAGACATTACATTTGCATTCGTCTTGGACGACGAAACGATCCACAAAGAAAAAGGAAGATAAGCATTTGAATGACACTTATTTTCACGTGAAAACGTTAGGAAGCTTCTATATACTTACTTTGTTGTATTCTGTCAACTACCCTGGACATTGAAGTGGCAACACTGTTATCGGATCCAGTAAGAGAAACGGTCATAATGTCATTGTGCATATCCCGAACAAGAGTCCACAAATTGTCAAACTGATTCGTTGATGTGGCAAACAATATCCTAAGATCTGTAAATGAAAAAAAAAAATGTTCATAAGGTAATTATGGTTAAATTACCTTAAATCTAAGACATTCAATAATAAATCGGTTTCTACATATAATATAATACAAATGAGTGTGTAATGAAAGAAATAACAACTTTCAATACAATATCAAACGAAAAAATCACTAATGGGATATAATCATTTAGTTATATAACAACTAAAGGCATAATTTGACTAGCTAACATAATGTTTTAACGTTAAGCTTTACCAATACGTGAATATAATAAATTATTTAGTTTTACAATAAGTTCAACAAAAGGGATTGATGAAATATTAGATAATAAAATTGGTAATTAATTATATTTTCTTGTGAATTAATTATATTTTAGTGCACTAGGCATTGGGTATATTTTAAAAAACTGACACGCAATAACATATTTTTGTTTAAGTATAGGCATAAAAGCTTTTAGTTCAATAAAATGTTTCGATTAGAACTTTAAAGGGAGTATTTAATTGCATATAAAAAAAATAACAAATCAAATTATGTTCATTAAAAATATTACGGTTTGCATACCAAAAATAATACTGACTGAATATTTGTGCCGCTGCCGTACGCACGCTCGGGTACAACGTATAGTCGCAATTCTAATCTAATCTAAAGAAGTATCAGTTTATAAGATTAATTTTAATGTTCAATCATTATTTTTGGTATAAAAAGCATATATTGCCATTATTTTCGTTATTAAGTGGCTTCTATATTCCATTATATATTCTATTTCGAACATAATAAATAGGTACTCCTCTCGCTATGTTCATTGTCGCATATGTATTTGGTTCTGGTATTACATTTATAATACGTTATACACAATCGTATATTATACCAAGTGATACTTATATTATACAGTATACGTCATATATCTTTTTAGACAATAAATTAATCACGTGACTTTAGCCTTATTTTCACCAATAATTTGTCATTGGTTGTTATATCAAATGGCAGCACCCACATACAGATAATAAGGACCTATCTAACACATAAATTATGTTGTAAATGAGGACCCGTATGACCTTACCGGGTACAGTTTCGTTGAGGATCCGAGCTTGTTCAAAGGTCTGCTGGGAACTCTGGACTTGTCCATGGAGCAGAAATAGTAGGACCGTTGAATTACCACCTACGTAGTTACTGGTCCGTTCGTGATCGAGCTCATTG
This sequence comes from Hyposmocoma kahamanoa, assembly GCF_003589595.1. Lineage (NCBI taxonomy): Eukaryota > Metazoa > Arthropoda > Insecta > Lepidoptera > Cosmopterigidae > Hyposmocoma > Hyposmocoma kahamanoa. Next base: position 14,946,122 of record NW_020653851.1, read on the forward strand.
TGCATCATTATACGCACGTTTGTTAGGGTGGTCTCCAAGTTTATAGAAGTCATCACTGCAATTAAAATACTAGTAAGTTAATCTCGTAAATGCTGACAGAGTTTTGAAATATGTAAGCAGTTTTCATAAAATAGTAGCAAATACGCTGGGCAATAACGTAAAGAAACGCACTTGCTTGATGTCTTGTTGCTGTATATTCAGTATGAAAATCTGCCAATGAGAAAGTCTTGTTCACGACAATACTTCCATCGGCAGCACTTAAGAGAGTTATACTGGACCCAAACTTGTTGACTTCGATGATATCCACCAAGTGAGAAATAGCAGGGTATACGGTGAGGTACGGCCACGACCCATCCAAAACTATATAGAGGTTTGTTGCAAGACGATAGTCACGGAGCGTGTTTTGTGTTGTTACACAATTTTGATCATTCAAATTACTAGCTGAAAAGAATATAAAAAAATTAGAGTTTGTAGCGCTTAGTTCGGATGATATTAGACTACAGTGATGCTAGTTTATGCATAAGCTAAGTAGTAAGTACCTGGGAATAATATTTTATTGACGCAACATTTATGTATTAAAGTTAGTGCTGCTGTACTAAATGCCATTTAGTATGTTAATAGACATCATTCACCCTTTTCTACCACTGTATACGTTATTTGTGAAAATAATACTCTCGATTATTGTGAGTAAAGTGCGAAAGTGTTCCGATCGTTAACGTGTCGTGGTACACAACAACACAACAGAACATCAAGCTTTTTTTGTTTGAATATCGTCTCCAGTGCAACGGAACAAAATTCGTCAATGTGTAGCTTGATTGTCTGTACAAATGGCCTTGGGTGTTGTTCACCTTGAAATAGCTTTATAGTTATGAAACATATTAATTGAATATTAAACAAAACCAAAATTAAATATTTTTTAAACTTGAAAATAGGATACAAATACATATATACAATAATTATGTATTTTAACATAATTTAAAATAATATTGCAGAAAAAAAAAATTAATATTGGTTACACTACTTTGCACATGTGGCTATGATGCCTCAATTGTTATGATAAAAAACGTGATATTAACAATATTTTCACAGAGTAAGATGCTTCAGTTTTTAAGTTATGTCATTGACTTTTATTACGTTACTCAAATGCACTCAGATGTCAAAATTGCGATAGACTTTTATGGATCAGTTACCTATGGGTAGCTGTCGAATTGTGACTACGGGATGAAAGTCAGCTCAATGACCGCTATTGACATGCTAAATGGAACAAACTATGTATATGAGTTTTAAGTGATATTGTTAAAAAATCCACATAGAAAATGTTTCGAGAATCCTATCCTATCTGTATAAATATCCAAACTTAACTTTCAATAGGGTATGCGCAAGAAAATGCAGAGACACGTATGCAATATACGTATTAGTGTATGTAATCACTTTGAGACACTGACTTGCCTTCGTGACTTAACAGATTTCTATTTCTTTCAACTTACTCATATAGGATTGGAAGTTATTGACAGCGCTGCTTACAAGTTGATCCAACCCGCCAACGATAGTTCCACGCAAAGGAATGTTAGAATCTAAAGCAGCGGCGAACGCTCGAGTTTCTGCAGTTAAAGTATTCATTGTTATGTGTGTTTCACCCAACGCCTGTCGGTTGCAAGCTCTCATTTCTGATTGGAATACTCCGTTCTGAAAGAAAACAAAACGAGTGAATTATGCGGATTCAAGTCATTTATTTTACATAAAACGATATGTTCTTTTAAAGGTCTTACCAGTGGAGAATAGTACATGTCCAAAACCTGCGATAGTTTTAAACCGTTATAAATGTTTAATGCGGATTGGATAACTGTTCCCAAAACGAAACCATCCACATCTCCTCTGATTTCCGGATCAGTCATCTGGACATTAGTGCTAGACTGCAGCATTAAGTATCTCCTTGCTTGTGTACTATTCCAACCACCAGCGACACCAATGGAAACAGAAGTAGCACTGCCTCGTTCTGTGCCCTGGATGAGGGCAGCTTCCGCCAAATCACCTAAAATTTACCACAACATTTAAAATAAAGTCACATGTGAAGTTAATCGAAAGGCAACGAGCAGCGAGTGAAGCTTTCTTGGCATTCACCCAAATTGTACAATTTTCGAATGGGAATTACTTGGTCCTTTCTAACTATATACATGAAATTTGAAACTAGCAGATACAGATCGTGACAAACTCAAAATTTTGAATTTCGTTCTGTGCGCTGACCATGATTTTTAAGTCTAAGGGAAATATACTCGACGGCAAAATTTTGCGTACGCAAATGTGCAAAGTTGTGAAAAAGAAGAAATAATGGATGTTTCGCTTAGTAGTCTGAGGACATTCTGTTTTGTCACTTATTTATCAAAACTTATCTTTTGTTATATTTAATCATTTTTATTACCTGATAATGTCGCCGGGAAAATTGGAGTCACAGTCTGTTGAACATTTCTGTAATCATTTAAATTTACTGATCCCCTTGTTAGGTCCGAAATGGGGACTTGCTGAGGCTGTGTTCCCGCTGCGATACCTGCAATAACGTGACCAGCCGACACGGCTCCCCACGGAGTACTTACTACACCACCTAAAAGTGGACACTGACTGTTCGCCAGTAGTTGGCGTTCTGAAAACGAATTTCCATAGTTCTGAATCTCCACGTCGTCGTCTGGCTTGTGTTCATTGATTTGACCATTCTCATGGCCATTTTTTCTAAAATGTTTATAGAAAATATTAATTTTGTAGCGCTCAAAGTTTTCTTCATATATTATTCGATTATCGAAAAAAAATACTTACATGAGGGAAGGATCTAGAATCTCTACATCGTCATTTATAGAACGAACATGTCTCCATATACGGTACTGTGAAAGTTGATTGCAACTACTTTCGTCACCTCGAACCCGAAAATCAACAGTAGTTGATAACATATGATGAAGAGCACACTGTAAAGAAATTCTCATTAATCATTGAACTTTCTAAGGTAACAACACAGCTGGTACCTCAGACTGTAAAATTTTTACCTTTAAATCTGATGAGATAGTGTCATTGTTCAGAGATTGACTACCAGATGCCTGAATTATTCTCGTTACAAGTAGACGGTGACGGTGAAATGAGTGAAAGGTGGGTGAGAAGAGCAATACATTTGCTAAATTTACGTTTTCTTGTGGATGGAACTCAATGCCATCTTGTCTGTACCTGTAATATCACGAAATACTTAGTGCATATTTATCACAAAAATTATATTTTATTAACATGAAATAATAAACTCATAGTACGAATAAGAGCTCGTTTCTGTCATCATCAAGGGCCCCTGAACTCCATAAACATACCTACTTTGTGTTGAACTTCTTTTCTACACCCCAAAACACTTTCAAATTTTAAACAATCCACTTGAACATGTTTCCGTATCACCTTACCCTTATTTTGTGCTACCATCAAAACGGTCCAGGTCCGGCTCATCACCACCGTTGACCGTCAAATCACAGATCTGGCCCATTACGAGAAGAGGTGGGCGTTTAAATGAAAAACACTTTCAAAGTTTGTTTTTTAATATAAGCACACAATCACGCTTATAATTTTAAGTTGTGAGCGTTGCTCAATACCCAACATTTAAATTTTCTTCAACGTGAAAAAAATGAATTCGTCAATAATGTTATAAATTTGTGTTTCACTAATAAACTTACTTATCCGAAAAGCTTTAGTGGCCTACTTTTCGCTGTAAGCACAATGTTGCGATATTTTTTTAACATAAAGTATCTGGGCTTAAAGGTTTTTCTAAACGATTTTGTAAGCTTCAAACCAAAAAGTGTTGCTTTTATATGCTCCTTATTAAAAAAAGTACAATGTTTTAATATCATCGGGTATATTTAATATTTACAAATAAGCAGTTTTTTCTCCATCTCTTTTCAATCCATGACAATTTGAAGAACCCACTACAAGCCTACCCAATGTCTCTAGAAAAATCATTGCGCGTTTCTGTAGGGAATCTTTTTAGCTGGTAACTAGCAACCACGACGGCGAATAGTATGTGAAAGTATATAATAGTACTGAACAGCTCGATTTCTTTTATCTCCCTTCCCCAATTTGGTGTCGTAGTACTCCAAAACAACATCAACATCAAGGACCCCGGAACCTCTTTTGCCCTGAAACGAAGCGAATCTCGTCTTCCTTTCTATGTGTATATTTTTTTAAATTTGATAGTGTGCAAAAGAAAAACTATATTTGTCCAGTTTCTCTCCTATATGGATTTTCCTTTTTTGTACACATGAAAGATACGTTTTTACTTACGTGTGGAGCAGCAAGACAGATAACTGTCTCAAGTCAAGGACATTGTTGGGATTATCCTCAATCTTTCTAATGATATCGATGAGTACTGGCATGGTGGCCGGTGGCAAATTGTTCCTGTTCAACAGTGTTACATTCATGTAGCACTCGCGTAGTTCGGGCGCTACACTTGACATCGCAGTCGGCACTGTTTGCGCTGACACACCAGTAGCGGTCAGCATCAGAACCGCTAGCCAATACATTGTTATACCTGAAATAAACAAAATGGATAGAAATTATATCATAACCTATTCATCAAAGTTATAGTGATTAATAGCAAAGGTATCAAGACAATATTTTTTCATGCAGTTAATTTTCCTACTGCATGAAAAAATATTCAACACAATTCACTGGGTTCGCGGAGTAGCAAAGTAACTTAATAACATTTTTATTAATTTGCAATTCCGTAAAGTAACGCCGGTATCTATAAATTGCATAATTATGTATCAAAAATACATAAACTTAGATAAATAGACAGTGTCTTATCTACATTTAAATTTTGTTTACTTTATGCACGCCTTAATTATCTCATGACTTTTAACCTCACATTTTCTCCTCTTCCTCTTTTAACCTCACATTTGCACAAACGTGCAAATAGGTTTTATCACAGTTATGTATGTAACTACCTACATACGAGTATTCGTAATATCAATACACGTATTAACATTCCACAGGTAATTTGTATTTCCGACTCTTTGATACCTTTTTATTCTTATATTCCGTGTTATCCGTGTATGAAGTACAAATCGAATATGTTGACAGCAGTATCGAAATTTCTATTTAACACATCCTCCCATCGGCTTTATTATTTAATCTAGGTTAAATATTATTAATATAATGTTAATTAACGACATTTTTATATTATTGTATTCAGCCAAGATACAAACCATAGCAAAACGTAACGTAGAGTAGCGTGCAAAGTAGTAGAAGTTGCCCAGACAAAATACTATATATAAGAAAACACCAGTATAGTTTTGACTGCAATGAAAATCATATTTTTACGTACTTACAATGAGTAATGTAGTAAATACGTAGCAAACTAATTAGAGGAATTAACAACACAACGCAAACAGTCGTGACTTCGTTGGTCTAAATTGAAAGTTAAAAAGGCGACATAGCGAAAGTAATATTTTTATGTAGCAGAATTATGTTTGTTTTTGTAGAGATTGACAATAGGCTTGCTGTTGGTTTGTGAATTGATTTTTTTTTAGTCTGGTAATCTACGGAGATACTTAAAACAAGTCCTGAATAATATAATTGATTAAATGGATGATTCAGTTTAGATTAAATTTCTATATAATGTTGACTAATTAAGTAGCAAGGAAACCTTATTCACCAACTTAGGAGTAGGACATTTAATGAAATAAGTACATTATGTCTTACAGTATTTCCTGCGTACGTTTAAATGGAATATTTTTTTAAAATATCTATGTACACAAATTACGTACCTGTCATAAGTTAATGCTGTTAAAACTATAAAAAATGTGACAAAGCGTGCATAATATGCCAAAGTTTATCTTATCAGATATCACATATCATATCATGGAATGTATTACTGGAAATGGTCACGGAAGTGGAAATAATTTTAGTGTTTTAGAGTTACATGCTTATATCCGTTTTACTCATAGATTGTTATTTTACGGATCCTATTAAGTATGATAAGAATATATATGAATTTTAATTTAATTAGTAAACTTTAGCAAGAATCAGCATCACGAGCAAATAAATATTTAAATAATCATTCACAATCAATAGCCAACGCATTAAATACTTAGTTATAAAATAAAAATGCGGGATCCTACTGTAGTATTCACTTAATAATATGAAACTACGAAACTACTATATTTAAATCTTATCTATAGTTGAAATATCTAGAAGGTTATCCAACAAGATTTGTTTGTTTGCATTAGATTTGGTAAAAAAGGACGTTAACGTTTATTTCTACGATATAAAAGTAAATTTCTTAGCAATTTTGTAACATTGCAACATTTATTATTCGTGAGACCATAAATTACAAAAATGAAAACAAAGTATGATCGATGTGAAAAGATAACGTAACACGATGTCGTTGATGTCTTTTGTGCGCTAAAGTACTCAAAGTTTGGTCGACCATTTTAAGGTTGCACATACCTAATGTGAATGTGTAAATGTGCATATTACTTTCTTATCTACGTAAAAAATCTCTTACATTTTTACTTCTTTCACTTATCGTGTTGATGCTTCTTTTGTTTTACGATTATATTAACTTTGAAATGTATGAAATGAAACTATTTTTCCGGATTTAAAACGCGTATATTTGTTTTTTCAAACAAACCGAAATTTCGGGCCCTGTATAGGTCCCATGGTCATGGTTGACTGAGGTGGTACAGTCATCAACCAGTTATGTCTAATATTAATGCAAACCACCCTATTTTTTCAGTATAGTTACAAAAGTTATTAATTAAATACCTTATTTTTAATTTTACAAAGAAACATTCCAATTTACGCTACATTACGTTTTACAAATTATTTTATTGAATGAATTTTTATTAAGTTCAATTTATGATTAATAATAGAAATTAGAATAAATTAAAACACATTAATTAGTACTGCAGTCTTATGTCTGTTTGGGATTTTTCATGAGAGGAATTAGTAACTGAGGAGATTAATAACTATTGTAACTATAGTGAAAAAATAGGGTAATTTGCATTAATATTAGACGTAACTGGTTGATGACTGTACCACCTCAGTCAACCGTGAGCATGGGACCTGTAAAGGGCCCGAAACGTCGATTTGTTTGAAAAAACAAATATACGCGTTTTAAATCCGGAAAAATAGTTTCATTTCCTATGTGTAACAATCGCGAAAACCTAAGAACTCGATTTGAAATGCATGTTCTCTCGTGGCCGTGTAAAGGTCTTACACGAAGGGCACACGAGCAAGTGCTGCATGAACATGATTGGGGCACCACAGTCACATCGGGTTAGACTGTCATCCTTGAACCCTCATTTACACTTCAAATCTCTGAAGCAACCTACCCGGGGCGAAGTCAATTCAAGGACTTCCACACGGCCGGTTGCAGACCGTAAAAAATTGTATTTTTTACTAATTTCTCAAAAAATAGATAAAACTGTAAAAGTACATTTTCCGCTTATTTCATTATTATTTAAGTATGTATATTTATTACAAAATGTACTTCTAGAGTTTTATCTATTTTCACTGTGTATTTATGATTATAGAAAGGCCGTGCCCTTATTACGAATGATATCTAATCTAATGAGCGTTTACAACTCTACGAAAAGTGGTTTTTTTTTATACCTATGAATATGTAGAATGTGAATAATGCTTATACCTATACTTATACCTATACTTATTTTTTGCTTTTATTCATTTTCTCTATGGTCACGCGCAACAAGTTGGTTGGTCTGATAAAATACAAGTAGACGTTCCATAAATATTAGTCATCAATAAACTTGAGTAAATTACGTAAAACCTACAGGCTGATCCAATTAGTCGGTGTGCATTATCTGTTTTCATGTAAATTAATAATTACTTGTTCTATGTGTTTTTACGAAACGAGAGAATTTCAATATAATAATATAATTCGTTATAGAAGCGATACGATAGTATTATCGAGTCATTTACAATATGTAGCTACTCGTGTATATTTTATGACATTTAAACAACTATAGTATTTTATTTAATAGTTGTATTTCGCCATGCATATGAATCATAAATGACAATATTATGGTACAGTGAAATAAATATACCTAATATCCCTTTGTTGCCCGTGAAACTACCAGCAGAACTTCTAGTAGTTCCACGGGCAATAATAATCTCCCGTGGTACTACCGGAACAACTAGTAGTTACACGGGCAATAATAATCTCCCGTGTAACTACCGACAAGCCTAGTACTACCACTACTAATACGGGCAATAATACTTTCCCGTATTACTACCAAGATAAGAAGCGTTTTATTAATTTCATAAAACAAACGAACCAAAAGCCAAACAATACAATAATAACTGAATAAATGAATAAATAAAAAAATAAAAAAATAAATAAATAACCTAACCTCAGTATAGAGTACTAAAAAAACCAACCTCAAAAGTCATTAATGCCCTAGTTTACCATCCTTAGAGGTGGAATATTTTCTTCAAATTTAAATAGGACCACTTCTGGGGTACCCTTTTACCAACAAAAAAAGAATCATCAAAATTCATTCACAAGAGTAATGGCGTAACATACCTCCTCCTTTTTTTGGAGTCAGTTAAAAATGCATTTTAACTAGCAAATACACATCAATCTTTATTCTTATTCAACTTTAGAATTAAATCCAAACTCATGGTACCACCATTTCGTTTAACTAAGGTAAACGATTCTTTTATGGGGAACTGTATACGTGTTTACGTTAAGATTCCGGAGCATATGTTCAGATTACCATTTTCTAAGTTTAAAGCTTACTAAAACTATTTGAATTGAAAAGTCGTATTACAAAATTGAAGACTACGTGCTAGATAAAGATGTATAAAAAGAAGACATGACTCTAAATTCCACACAAATTCAACTACTACCAGGCCTGTCGGTCGTTACACGGGAGATTATTATTGCCCGTGTAACTACTGGTAGTTCTGCTGATAGTTCCACGGGCAAGAAAGGATAATATCAACCTTATCTCTTTGTCTATTTATTTTTAATACGGAATAAAGACGAATACTAATATTCATTTATACTAACTATGATTATGCTTATATAATAGAAACAATGCATTAATAACCTAAATTAATTGTAAGTTCTTGGTAGTAACCTATTTAAACGACTATAACAATTTTTTCCAACAGAAAAAAGTTATAACGTAAAACCTACGTTATTAATATCATTAAAACGAATAATCCCATATCTATAGAACTTTGCTCATGTACTCTACATAATATTTGAAACGTAACGCATGACTCACCTTTATGTTTTACTATACGAAGATCGTATCCAAAAAGATTATAGATTTATCTTCACAACGACGTCCTTCTGTATAAAAATCACAGTTCGAACTTTTAAAATAATAAAAAAAAATCACAATAATATTTGAAAGATTTAGCGAGTCCAGGCGCGGCTGCCTCGCTGACTTACACAATATAAAAAGGTACAGGTGCTTTGATAAGATAATGGAAACAGGTCTAGATAAATTTGTAATAAGTGACAACCATAAGTACAGTCACCTATAAAATGGGTTTCCTATGTTTAGCAATGTTGGTACTTTTTTAAGAAAGTCGACGATCTTTTGTCACTGTTAAATTTTTACAAAGGAAAAGTGTTAGCTATATTTTTGATTTACTGTGTAGCAATTGTCAAAATTTTGTAGTGAATAGTTTTGATTCTTCAGCCACTTACAAAACCTATTACCATATAGACAGTATTGGCATCACATCACCGCATCCTACCTGCGCTTCTAACTATAAAACTCATTATGTGAATGAATCATCATCATATCTTCCCTTACAGTAGCGGATTTAAGTTCCTTTTTTTAAATTTTACTTACTTTAATAATTACAGAGATTTTCTTCTTCTTTCTTCACTTTAACAGTGTAATTCGCACGACAAAGTGACAACTTTCAGGTGGGAAGTTTAAAGGTAAAACGAAACTAGTCGATCACTTTTTTATTCTTAACTAGGAGAGTAGAGTTATACAATTTCACATATACATAATTTGTTTCGTGTAGCTCCTATTCAATTTAAGACTTTCGTGTGATAAGCATATAAGCACTTTTGGCGTATGTTCACACGTGGCTTCGGGCTGACAGTACCTGCTCAACGTGTTATCTTGGTGTATATTTTTCGTTAGCGATTACAGTGATAACGCCTGGTTATATGGAATTGAGTATGAAGTCATCCTGATATTGCCAATTACTTCAGAAACCAATTGTTAATTCTATTCAACTAAA
>NW_020653851.1:14956385-14960306 GCF_003589595.1 Hyposmocoma kahamanoa
CAGTTATGGATGATATTATGGATGAAGCTGCACCAGTACTTAATTTTCATCAGATAAGAAATTAAATTGCGCAAAATTAATCATATACATGTTCTTTTTATTCTCCTTTAATGTCACGGTTCCATTTAAGAATTGAGAATTCTTTCAAAAACTATTTCAATTACAAAAACGAATCGACGAGGATGGGATTCGAACCCACGCGTGCAGAGCACATTGGATTAGCAGTCCAACGCCTTAACCACTCGGCCACCTCGTCCTATGATGAGAGTGTTGAATTTTACTATCAAAATAGTAACGCTTTACAATTACTGAGAAATATTGTGCTTAATGTATATTAATTATAACAGAAAAATAAAAATTATTCTTCAATCAATAAATAATAAAATCCAATTCTTTTGACGTTAAAATGACTATCTCATTACTTGTCCCACACCTAGCGGCATCTATCGCGTTTTCCTAGTACTACTAACTGATTCATAAACAAAACTGAGGTGCTCGCACCAGTATTTTTTGTGCAGCTCACAAGATTCACGTCAATTCTACTAGAGGGCGCTAAAATTAAAAAAATGTAAATAATGTGTTGTATGTATTTTCACATTATTCAATGTATCGAATTTTTTCCATATTTTTTCCATAGTATATCCACTCCTTTGCAAAATAAACGGCCATCCAAAAGTTTTCAACCATTCAAATCTTATAAAAAAAAGAGGTTTTATAATATGCTAATGAATAATCGGAAAATATTAGTCTACGTATTAAAAAGTAAAGTCATGTAAAATAAAACTTTATGAAGTTGAAAAGTTATTTGCACATCTTACCAAACATCCAGTGTAATAATAATAAAGTTATAAGTTTAATTATAAAGTTATAATAAAGTTATAGTTTGTCCAGTAACACATACTCGTCTTCGTAACATACTTGCTAGACAAGTAGGTATGATGGAATATAACATAATTGTATGTCAACATATAGTATATTACATAATTACTAGACAGAACCAAACTACCTGTTATAGATAAGGTTTATAACAGTTAGCATCTATGCACTATCACCTTCCTACGTACCACCAATAATGATGGAAGGAGACATGACAACTTTTACCTCCGAACACAAAGGTTAACTCGCACAGTCGACTCATAATCTGTCAGGATGAGTGACCTCAAGGGAGCTCAGGGTCAACTGAAGTCTCGAGAGGGACGCGTTACCTAGCAACCGTACCCTCAACGTACCCCTCCATTCATAAAACGCCCGGCTCTACAGGCTTCTTCCTTATTATTCTACGATATTATTTATTGGTGAGACAGTAAAATGAATTAAATATGAATATATAAGCATGGTGCAAAAATTATTCTCGGTATTTGAGAATTAAATAAAAGTAAAACGAGTTACATGAAGTAACGAGCGGTCATGAAACGTGTAAAGGGCCTGAAACGTTGATGTATTTGAAAAAACAAAACGTATATACGCAGTTTGGACGCTAAAAAATAGTTTTTTATTTCATATGAGTTATATGAAACTAAGTTTAAATTAATAAATTATATTACTACACCTAAGACGCGACATCTTGCATTTTGATCTTAAAGGGCTAGAAATAAAATAATTGTTATGATAGAAGTAAGTGTTTTCCCCGGTTTTATAAATTTAAATTGTCAACACGGAAATGGCGTTTGGTATTTTTCAAAATTACGTAATAGTTTTGATCAATAAAATAACTGTTTTAACTTAGGCACTTAATACTGAAAATGCAAGGTGGCTCGAACTACGTGTCCGGGAATATATTTCCAAGCAACATAAAAATGGGCCTCACTGTCAAAAACTTTCAATTCACGAGTTGAAATCATATAATTTGACGTACGTTTGCGTTCGTTAAAAATTCGTTTAAATAAAAGATCGGGTTCTTGTAACCTAGTCAGCTGACGGCTGACAATCCTTGTCAGGCTAATTGTCACTTCTCAGAAAGGGACCAACTAACAATGTCCTCTGGGTATGTCGTAGGTCCTGCTTTAATAACATAATAGTAATGCCAACCCTAATGACCATATACTGTAAACAAGGGGACGGACACCGCTATTTTATACAGAGTGTCTATGAAATGAAAAAAGCATATTCCGAAGCTTAGGCTATTTTCGTACTAAGACATTTTGAGCCTTTTATCAGGTGCCATTTCATTAAGTCATTTTATAAGCAAAGCAAATTAATAAAACTGTAAAACAAAATTGTCAAACATATTTACTACCCTTACGAAATTAAAAAAAAATGTACTAGTAGCACTCACTAAAGATTAAATGTAAATTTTCTATCTTTATTAACTTAATCTATTTCAAATTGCACTTTAAAAAGCTTAAAGAAACGGAGGTTCCAAAAATTTAACGGAAACTTTTTATAAAGTTATAACATACATTACAGCGCACTTTGCAAAAGTTGTCATCAATTTTCACGATGTTTTCCTGTACTGTAAATTGTTGTCTGTAGAAAAAGGTTTACGATCACATTTATTTTGTTTACAGTTTTTCTATCTAATTATTAAAAAAAAGTATACGAGTTTTGAATATTCATATTTTTAGTTCCCTATTAAAATGTTATAAATATTTATTAAAAAGTCCAAAATAAACCCCTTCAAATTTGACACCACTGTTGACTTCATAGACGTGCTGTATATTTGTATTTTATATGAAACCAAAGGGTCGGTTGTTACAAATGGTCTTGGCTTGGTTATTATCGTTACGACTTTGCAGATCTAGTTTTGAAAGACCTGTACGACTTTTATGGATTCAGAGCTTACCTTATACGAATGTACCTATCAGTACCGGTATGAAATATACATACTTAGATATACCTTTCCGATTACTCTAAAAATAAAATTAAACTTCATATTTCTTGCTAGTAATTCTTTTTTACCCACTTTCCTCGCAAGAAGTGAAAGAAATTGCTCTAAGTAATGTGTTCAAAAGTCGACCATGCGTCAAAATTGGAGGAGCTTATTTTGACATCAAAACAAACAACATTTATTTCACGACTTTTTAATAAATATTATAAACTTCGCCTTTTGTACATTTTAATAGGGAACTTATAATGCGAATAATCAAAACCCGTATATTTGTTTTTTTTTATATAATTAGGTAGAAAAACTGTCACCAGAATAATTGTGATCGTAAACGTTTTTCTTCAGACCACAATTTACAGCACAGGAAAACATGGTGAAAATTGATGACAACTTTTACAAAGTGCGCTGTAATATATGTTATTATTTTATAAAAAGTTTCCGTTCAATTTAGTGCAAATCTTTGAAATAGATTAAGTTAATAAAGATATAAAATTTACATTTAATCTTCAGTGAATGCTACGAATACAACAATGTTCTTATTACATACAGGTAGAAAATATGTTTGAGAATTTTGTTCAAAGGGATAATTCAGTACGTATTGTAAGTAATTAAATATCGTTGACGTCTACAGCATTTAGCAGATCAGTGATTTAAATGAATAAAGGAGGTTCCAACGTGCACACATAAGGTGTCTAGACGGAGTCCATGATTACTTTGCAGTATACAGGCAGCAAGCACATTACATTGATTTGTGCGACCGACCATCTCAACCGAGCTTAAATATTCGCTCCACTGCCTCTCTGATATAGGAACTAGTGAGGGTAAAAGCTTTGCCGTATAGAAACTAGGAACACGTACAGTCGGCAGTTTAAGCTGGTGACTTAAGCTGACGGCAAAATATGCATTAACGTTTAAGCCGTGTTGACCTTTAAGGAGACACTAAGTTTGAAGACTTCTGGATTAAACGAAATTGAAACGTAAATAGACCTAAAGTACATTGTAAGCATAATATGAAAACAGATTTCTAGAAGTTCAGTCCAAAATATGTACATTAACAACCACAGTGTGGTATATTTTTAGTACCTATTTGTGAAATG
>NW_020653851.1:14960316-14967499 GCF_003589595.1 Hyposmocoma kahamanoa
GTATCGATAATAAAACTCTTAGTAATTTGTCGTTTATTTTTTATTAAATGATTACATTACGCCTTCTGTTAAGCTATAGTAAAGGGGTCGGCACGAGTTGTTTTCCAACTTTAAAATGAAATAAAACATTTGCATATGGCTCAAATTGAGATAAAATGCGTTCATTTGACGGTCAACGAGTTTGGCTTTTTAAAAAATTGATGCACATAAGCTCATCCTTATAAGCTTCAAGTCGTCCAAGCAATTACTGAACGGGATAAAATTCAGAGGGAAGCATTTTGTGAGTTAATGCAGCAGCAAATTATTGAGAATCCTGAATTACTGGATAATTTGTTTATGTCGGATGAAGCCCATTTTTGCCTTTCCGGTTACGTGAACAAGCAAAACTTCAAGTACTGGAGCGACACCAACCCGCACGAATTACACCAACACCATTTGCATCCCCAAAAGGTAACAGTTTGGTGCGCAATCGGAGTGAAAGGTGTCATAGGCCCTTATTTTTTCGAAAACGAGCATGGCAACACGGTTACCGTCAATTCGGAAAATTATTCCACTATGGTGACCAACTTCTTTCTTCCGGAATTGGCCAGACGTCAGCTCCAGAACATCTGGTTTCAACAAGACGGGGCAACCCCGCACACAGCCCGAAAAAGTATGGCTGTTCTCAAGGAAGCATTCCCAGGGCGCCTGATTTCCAGGTTCGGGGACATCCACTGGCCCGCAAGGTCACCCGACCTGTCTGTCCCCGACTTTTTCTTGTGGGGATATCTGAAGGAAAGGATCTTTCGTCACCAACTTAACTCTCTGGCCGAATTAAAACAGAAGATTCGTGATGAAATTCAAAACATTTCAAATGAAATGTTAGAAAAAGTGAAAGAAAATTTCATCAAAAGGCTCCAACTTTGCAGAGATGAAAATGGGGGACATCTTGCAGATATTGTTTTCAAAAAATAATTTTAAAAAAGCCAAACTTGTGATCTCAATGTTGTTAAGAAAGATTAAAATTTTATCAATAAATAAACTTGTTATTTCATTTTAAACTTGGAAAACAACTCGTGCCGAACCTTTTACTAAGTTGTTATTAAAGTAGCAATAGATCTCCTTAACTATTTCTGCCGCCAAATGTAATGTGAGCATTATTGCGTTCCGGTTTTGAGGGGTGCTGGTGAAATTATAGGCACATGAGACTTGTCAACTTATATCTCGGGGTGACTGGCGCAGTGGCAGTGCCCATCAGTTCTAAGTCATAGATAGGCATGTCGCTTACCACCAGGCGCACGACTTGTTCATCCCATCGCTTGATGTCATTAAAAAAGAACTATTACGAGTAGGTAGGTAGGTACATATATAATAAATAATACAGGTATTTTTTTTTTTTTCCCGAACCGAACGTATTGTATGTCAGACAACCACAGCATTACCTGGTCTCAACCCAAGGAATTCCCTGTACTGGAACTGCCAGAGCAACGGAATTCTCTCCGGGCGCTTCGCAGAACACCCAGACCAGAATCAATTTAGAAAAGATAATTTCTCAAATTGGTCCTACCGGGAATTGAACCCGAGTTTTTTTTTTTTTTTTTTTATTGTGACTCGGCAAAATGACTGCACCGCGCCTGATGGAAAGTGCGAATACAGTCCAGAGATGAGAGTAACGGATGGAAAACACAAATATCTTCACTCCGTCACTATCATTTTGCCGGTCTGGCCAAATGCTTCTTCACACTACGTTTGAAGGACCCGATGTTATAGAGGGGAAGGAATACATGCGCCGGGAGTTGGTTCCACAATTTGATGGTTCGGCATAAGAACGAATTGCCAAACTTTTTAGTGCGGGACGGTATTGAACTGACCGTCCAACTGTGGCAACGCAGTCCGGCACGGGTGGTCCGCTGATGGAAAGGAGAGGAAGGGATAAGGTTGAATAACTCTTCAGAGCACTCACCGTGGTACAGGCGATAGAATACGCTAAGAGACGCTATATCTCTGCGAAGCTGTAACGACTCCGCATGCTCAGTTATCCAGAGTTTTCCTTATTTAGGGCCCACTGGCGGCGCCAACAGCCATAGGGCCACCGAAGTCGTCATGAATAAAACTATACAAAACTGTCACTTACAAACAAATATAAATGATGCAAGTACAGATTTTCAATTAAAAAAAAAATTATAAATAATCTCAGTACAGAGTACTAAAAAAACCGACCTCTAAAATTCGCGAAATTACAACTATTTGATAAGTTTTATTGAAATCGGTTACCGGAAAGTGCACGAAATCGAGTTATCTCCTAGTTTGCCACCCTCAGAAGTGGAATATTTTCTACAAATTTAAATTAAACCACTACTGAGGTACCCTCTTTCCAACAAAAAAAGAATAATCAAAATCGGTTCACAAATACCGGAGTTATCGCGTAACATACATTCAAAAGAAAAAAAATACAGTTGAATCGAGAAGTTCCTCCTTTTTTTAAAGTCGGTTAAAAATAGACTTTATGGTAGATCACCTATAGATATATACCACAAAGCAACATTTGTTGGATATCTATTTCAAAATGCACCCAAAAATTTTTCGTCTTCCTATTTATATAAAACTTACTGTAACTTCCAAACCTTGTAAATGAAAAAAAAATTTGTTTATGAATAAAATGAGCACCTTTTATTATTATTATACCTTTTTGAAAATCAAAATTTAATTATTCAGGTAACGACTCAAAATTATTTAATTTATATTTGAGCATTCATTCGAGACCTCTTTATCCGGAATGGTATCGGTCATTAGTTTCCATTTCTGGCAATGTTGCCCATCCCCCAAATAAATAGCCACGTTAATTAAATCTTCGATATTACAGCAATTCAGCCTAACCTCCCCTCGGTCACGTCGACGACTGTAAATTAATTTGTCGACTCCTCTTTTGTACTCTTATAGGTATTTCTAACCGAGAGCCGGCACACGCAGGTTTGTTTGTTCTATTTGTACTGTTCTTTCAAAAGAAATAACCAAACAGAAACTTAATTTCGTTTTGAATTTCATTACACCATAATGACAATAAAACTTCGTTGCTAAGTCGGCTATTATAATTAATCAATGTTCATCGGTCATCATTTTGAAACACCTTTTATGACTTCCATTGTTATTAGTGTAATTTTCTCGAATTTCAATTATATTGCTTTTCTGAACTAGGCCTATGTTAAAGTAAATAAACACGTATATTTTATTTATTTCTATCTCGAGAATATATATATATACATTCTTAATGTTTATTTACAAGGAGCAACCCCTAGAGTTACACACCTTTTCTTCTCCGGGGAATCTGCATTACGAATGAGCAGTAGAGTTTAATCAATATGATGATTTCAATTATAAATTGCTCACCTATTAAATAAATATTATTTGAATATTTAACCTTCGTGGCAAACAAATTTCATTTCTATGGCACACGCAGGACGGTAATTATACTCAAAAATTTTCATTTACGATCCCTTTTAAAGGACATTGTAATCGACTATGGTACGTATTTGTCTAAGAAATCTTTTCACTCTTGTACTGAATAGCCGTAAATTGTAGTTTGCAGGAAACGTAGGTAGTAACGGAAGCAAGGAGCTTCGTGCGAATAGGTGGTATATCAATGACATAAGGATGGAGTGCTCCGGACTTTCTAAACGATCGAGGAGGTATGGTGTAGCTGATATTACATTGAAAAGTTCCTACGCATACTCTCACAAATGTATCCGATAGAAAACTTACATATAATTTTCTGTTGTCGACCTTTGCAGCTTCGATTCCGCAAGATAATCATTGCTAGTAAGTCTCTTTGCTTTTCGCTTCGCCGAAGCCAAGAGAGCTAACTGGTAAAATTCAGAACCATCAAAGGTGGCAGCACTACTCCAAACATGAGCTTTATAAAGATTTAAAAAGTGTGAAGTCCTGTCCCACTATGAAAAGGATGAATAGTTTTTTAAAATCTTTATTTAATTTCAGGACTTTTGTTCTAGAGAAGCCTTTCCTATCATAACCTTAATTTGATTGTCATACAATTTACTGTAAAAATTATTTTTTACATTATTATTGTATTAAAATTACTAAGTTAAATAATGCTGATTTACCATGTCACACAACATTTTCGTGTATTTTGACAAAGGTTCAGACATAATCCCTCGAAAGAAGTTAATGTTGGAGTGCAAAACATCAGTAGTTATCACTGGCCTTCATTCTTGGTACATTCCGCTAACAAGTGTTGGACGTCTTCAATATTATTACAAATTTTACAATTTGGTGAATTCGCTTTCTTCTTGAAATATCCAAACATGTTTGACGGATAATGTCCGGAACGTAACCTAAACATTGGAACAACATCTAACCTGCATAATTCAGAATTAACAAAGCAGGGTATGAGGTGTGTCTCACATTGCAATTCCTTAGATCTATAGATCTTAGATCAAAGAATTCTTTCCAGCTGTCCGTATTTAGTTTTTAATTTTTTTACATTTAGATAGGATTTCGTGATAAAAGGGCAGTATAATACTGCTGGCCTTGAGATGTAGCTAATTTCGTCAAACTGTAAACCTCTAAGATGAACTATAGTTATTAAGTAAGCATTAAACTTATTAAATTAATTTTAAAGGGCACATTAGAATATTAATTATCTTCTTTGGTGCATCATATTTACATCTTCTGTGCTGTAGAAAAAAGTTTTGAATGCAATGTTCGCATTCGTTATAATTCACAAGATAATCTGACTTACGTTATCTTGAAAAAGTCATACAAGAGACAGATTTAAATTGATGTGTTCTCTGTTAGACACTGGGTCTTTGTGCACTATGAATTTCATAGGATTAAGTGCGGCGTGGTCTTTAATTTCAAACGCGATTTAAGGGTTTCCATTATGAGTTAAAGTATACATAACACGATATATCCTATTTGTACTCATATAGTTATTCAGAACGGCATGTTTTAATCATGGGCGGAAAGAGAAATGGCAAAGCCTTTTAACGTCCTGTGAAGGTCTGCAATAAAAATTTTGCACAAAGGGTGGCATTCGTTAGTTGTCTATTTTGCAGTGATTTATGTATAGCGGTATTATATGAAAGCCATTTTTATGATCAATGGAGAAAGGAACCTTTTCTATTAAACGCCAGCTGAACGCCACGTGAAGTCGCTTCCTGGATTATACACTTACTGAGAATGGATTAATCTGCTCACCTCCCTCTCGTGAAGAAAGAAAACAATTTCATTTACCAAACAACTGAATCTGTCTATTTCGTCTTAATGCGATTTTACTTTCAATGTAACGATACTTTTGTTGTTTTCCTGATATCGTTCTAACAAAATACAATACTTAGGGCGGTTACACACGGTGACTTTTAGCAGCGATGCAAAAGAGATGCAGTAGCGATGCAGTCACTAATCGTCTTTACACACGCGCACGATTTTAAGCAGCGATGCAAACGCGATGCAAGAGCGCGACTGCTTTGCTACACTTGGGATTTATAGGCGATTACATCGATGCTATCGTGCGTTTGTATCGAAGCAGTCACGCGTTTGCATCGATGCAATCGCCTATAAATCGCAAGTGTAGCAATGCAATCTCGCGTTTCACGAACACGCTTTTGCATCGCTGTATGTAACCACTCTTAGATCTATTCATGAAATACCTCTTATTGTGTTACGTATTGCTTTATTCGATATCGATTCGAAGTCACTTATACAAGCAATAACAATTGTACGAAACGTTAGTATCTCGATCTCGTCTCTTTGAAACACATTATATAGCCGATTTGCCTGTTAATGCATTGATGGGGGTTAAATTGGCTGCAAAGGGCGGAAACAAGCGGCCGTCACGTCAGAGGCTTGTATTGGTTTGTGGCGGTTCTCTTACATACAATCACATGCTACATTGTACAGTGCGGCTTGCAGAGAAATTACAGTTCAAGTTTTCCGTCAATTATAGCAAGAAACTTAAAATTACTAGGTCTATGAATTGTTTAGTTTACCTCTCACAAAAAAAAATGTTTCACAATATGGACCATTATGCAGAATGTATAATAAATAGCATTATGTTCCCACAATTACATTTTTTTCTGTAGTATGACATGCTTCAAAACAACACTGTACACTAGTGTAAGCAAAAAATAGCCTTTCCTTTTATATTATATACTGTCCTAATGTGAATGTTGTGTACAATTATAATGATATATCAGATTTATAATGTTACATATGTAGTAGTTCTAAATATTCTTTGTCTAGTCTGTTATCTGTTGTCGTACCATATAAAAAAATAAAACAAAATTGACATTTTAAAATAAAAGCCTCTTCAGTTGTTATAATGCAGTAATAATTTGTAGATTGAATTTTGTCAAAACAATTATGTTTTGAGTAGGTTAAGTGTAACTTATTCTTGCAGTTACAACGATACTATTCTTGATGTTTCTGAATTAAATTCTTTCAGAAAAAAATTAAAAGCCGTAAAGCTTTCGCAAAACTGCAATAAACCATACAACATACAGCAGCGGTAAATATTTTTATTCTCCCAATGGATTAATTTCCTTCCGGGTTCGTAATTACGGATTTATTACAGTCTGGCACCAATTACTCAATTTACGCCTGTTTTTTCTTTTTGCCTCTGACGTTCTTTCAATTTAGCTCAGACGTTCCTCCGCTTTAGCCGTTTGCTAAGTTCAGATAAGAAATCCCGTTGTAAACGCAGACAATAAACGGGCCGTTAATAAACAGGGAAATGTACTTCAGAAACAAATTTCTTCGGAACCTAGATCTCTGACGCTAAACGCTAGGTTATTAAAAGTTTAAGCAACTTAGATCCTCAACATAAACATTTAAGGTGTGTATTCGTTGTTACCAAACCTAATTCGAAAGGTCCTAAAATATAACGTTTTATTTTTTTTTAATAAATAAATAACGCACACACTCAGCATAGCCCCGCCATATTTTAAAACCGTAAAGCGGTCAGTTTCAGTAGGCAATTGATACTTTTTTATTTGATTTCCAAATCTGCCAATAAAAGTAATCCCTTAATAGACATGAAAAGACAACATAGCAGACATGCATATTAGGAATGCACGATTTTTTTATTTGAATCGATTTTTTGGATCGTAATGGATCATATCATTAATCTCATATTATTAATATCATAGTATTAATAATAGGGGTTAAAGTATGAAATTGCCGATTTGTA
>NW_020653851.1:14972499-14987499 GCF_003589595.1 Hyposmocoma kahamanoa
ACAATATTACAATTAAAATACAATGTCAAGGGATAAATATAATCGTCACTATGCAAATAATAATAATAATCATAAAATAAAGTAATTTCTGTTTGTCTAAATGCAACGAAATCAAGTAAAACAAAATTACAATTGTTTCAAAAGAAACTCATCAACACTGCACAATTAAAATTCAATGATGTCAATCCATTCCAATGAATAATGCCTATCTTTTACATCTAAACTTTTCAAAAATAATGTCATATCCACAGCATTATCCTTCTCTTTTGAAATCAAAGAATGGTGTCTCTTCATGGGATTATCAAGTTCGTGGGTATTGTCTTTTGTTTTTATGACACACTGGCATATTTTGCATTTTCCTCTATTAGCAATCTTTATAAACTTGGACCACATACTGGATTGACTGGATGATATGTGGAGGCATCAGTCAAATTATAATTAGGCAACACGACTAATCACAAAGATATGACACGACGAAAATGAAATAAAATACAGGCATAAATAAAAACTGATGACGAATAAATATATTTATATACTATTTGCTTAGTACCCAGTCAATGTTAGTACCATAAACAATGCGAATAAGCTAAATAGTGTTGGCATTTGTCTGTAGTAGATCTCGTTTCATTGATATAAATAATTATCAATACCTATTTACTGACTGACCATAACAAATTAATAAGACGAGGCGTTTAAATTATGAATACGATCTAGACGATGCGATTCGCATTGAAATGAATCGATCCAAAAAATCGATAGATCGCATTCACTTGAATCGATCTTCATAAAACTCGAATCGTAATGTGCATCCCTAATCCAGATGCAAGTGTACCTACACCGTATAACAGCATCCGACGAGTCTCGTCACTCTGACGGTAGTTGTTATAAAGTTTATAAGATCCTCTTTCCAATTTCCCTGTCTGGCTTGGCGCTAACACAAAATATTACGAATAAAGACGCCTCCATCGCACAGGGCTTAAGTTTGTGAGTGAAGGAATTCTCGGTAAACTTCTCCTGTGTTAATGAACTCAGACTATAGGATCAAAATAGGTACTTAGATATTTTGTTTTTAATAAAATATTTCTCGCTACCTATTCTCGCGGTGAATATTCCTAATTATATAGGTAGGTGAAAAATCACTTAGTCTCCACTTATATCGTAAAATAGTTGGAGTTCATTTATTATTTGTATAAAATGAATGCGTGAAAAACAATTTTTCTACACAATAAACTCATTAACAGAAAGTAGAAACACGAACGCGACTAGATTATGTATATTAGTCTAAACATTTTTGCTTATACTTTGATGAACAAAGGGCGTAATGACAAGTATAAATCATATATAAATCTAAACATGTAACAGCTTATTTTTGCAGCAGTAGAGCTCCTTGTGAAAGAATTCGTCCAGGCAAGTACTGCCACCTTACCTACTTCAAGCAAGTCAAGCAGTAATGAGCATTATTGCGTTCCGGTTTTGAAGGGTAAGGGTGCTGGTGAAATTACCCTAGTGACGACTTTTATACTAGTGACGGACGCAGTGGCCGTGCTCCTGAGATCTTTGCGATTTAAAGCTCTGAGTGGCACTGCAACTGTTATGGACAGGCGTGTAGCTTACCATCAGCGCACGACTTGTTCGTCCCGTCACTTGATATTATAAAAATAAATCCTAGATTCTTATGTGACTGTATATTTCGACACAATTGCATAATTATGATTAAAAAAAATCGATGATAAACTAGTACATAGACGTCGTTGACTGATAATAAATAAATGTAAACGATACTTGCGTCAAAAGACTTTGAAAAGCATAAAAAACTTAGCTGATAATAATGTCAAAGTTATGACAAAAAATTGTACTCGATTGAAGACTTATTTACATATACTTGAATATTTGTATACAAATTTGAGAACTGAATTTATTTAATAAAAATATTTTTTACCAGTTCGTGGTATGACATTAACTTAGTATTATAATATGAACATTTTTATTTATTTATTTATATATATATACATAATCCATACAATTTACATACACATCAAACAGTAATGACTCTCTTTATATTTCTAATTTCTTTGGAAGATATACATACGAAGTACGTTGGATCACCAAGGGCTATTACCTTAACCGTCATAGTTACAGGAAGACGGTCCTAAGACTGTCCATGAATTTTGAAGATATTTCCATTGGCATTCACAGATTCCGAAAAGCAAGACTAAAGGACCAACTGAGGAAAGCGGACTAGAAATGTCAGTAATCGCTAAAAGGTAATCAATATCAAATATCATTCACAGTCTTCTAGGATCTTTTTCATGTAGCTGTGATGGTTAGGGTTTTTGCTGACGATTGCCATTGCTGACCCGTCTCAAATTTCCACCCTGTAAACGTAACAACAGATTTGTTATGTATGTTTTTTCAACTATTGAACTCAATTTTCTAAATATTATAACGCGCTATTGATCGTCCGCTAAACAAGACTTTAAATGTTGCATTTTAGATGAAAGATATAGCTTGTTTTTATTCCTTTAGGGAAGATTAATCTTCCTTAATGTTTAAACGTTCTAACTGAGTTTCCACGTAATTTGCACATTCTCTTAATGCACCTACAGAGCTCAGAACGAGGAAATATTTTACAGATTTATTAATATATCCCTACATTAACCAAATGAGTTCATTAATATTACGCTATTTTAGAAATGATATTAAACTAAAGTTAAAGTGCAGGAAAAAGTAATAAGCTTTTAACATTATAGTATAATTATGTATGTTTATTAGTTTTTCATCGATGTAAATCAAATCATTTATAATAGTTAATTATTAGGAATGAAATAAAACGTGGACAATTTTAGTTTTTTTTATGATACCATATGACAGGACGAACAAGTTATGCACCTGGTGGTAAGCGACACGCATGTCCATTACAGTTGCAGTGCAACTCCGAGCTTTAATATTATGAGCATGTTCAAGCTCTGATATTCGGAGCATATTTCGATTTTTGGGGACGTTGTTTATATGAATATTTTACCTACACAGAAAAGTTTCTTTGTAAAAGCTGGATACCTAGGCATGCATCTATTTATTTTTATGATAAATGATGGGACAAACAAGTCATGCACCTGGTGCTAAAAGACTCGCCTGCCTTTAAATGACAAAGATCTGCGGGGCACTGCCACCGCACTCGTCGTTTATCCCCACTAGTTCTGTTGTACAATTCTGTTGACAGGACTTTTGCTACTTTTCTTCCCATTTGTTCTGTTAACAGGAGAAATGGTATTTACGATTCCCAGTACTTCTGTCGGTTCTGTCCGATTATTCCCACTAGTTCTGTTATACCGTTCTGTTGATAGTTGTACTGGTATTTTTTCCCATTTATTCTGTGCTACAACTCTAGACTGAAAACTCGTACACAGAACTAGTGAGAGAGAAAAAATGGGAAAAAGTACTAATACTACTTCTGTCAACAGAACTAATGGGAATAAACGGCACTCGTCATCCTGAGACAAGTTGACAAATCTCATGTGTATGTCATTTCACCGGCACCCGTAACACAGTAATGCTCTCATTAGTGCTTGGCGGCAAAAATAAATTAGGTAGCAGTACTTCCCAGGACGAGCTCTTTCACAAGGGCCTCTTATGCTACTACACGACGTACTAACTAATAATAAACGACTTTATAAAAAAAAAATGTTTGGTTATGCTTTTTAGATAAGAAAATGTCTTACGTAATTAACGCTAAGATATATAAGTTATTTAATGCCTATTACATTGCCTTGTTAAACACCTACAAAAAATATAACCAATGAGTAAAATTTATGGTAATGGTAATAAATGAAAATTTCTATAATTATTTTGTTTTTATCAGCTATAAATAGGCCATAATAACAAAAATGTGTGTTTGAATGAGCACAAAGTAAGTACTGTTATGAATGTTTTACAAGGTTTACCAAGTTCAAATACCCACTTACATTGAATGAGTCACGTGGAAATAACTAAATTAGTTGTTAGCGCTCCATCACCTGCTTCTTGTATAGATGCAATTATAAATAAAATCTTTTTGAATAAAAAAGCGTGCTCTATTAAAAAATAAAGATATTTAAAAACAAAATACGACAAATGATATTAATTTTTTTTTTAATTTAACAAATGTTCCCGAATTCATTTGAGTTTATTATAATAATAGTAATAAATCTTTTATTAACAGAGCAGACTACTGAGATTCATAAAAATGTAAGTACTTACAGACTTAAAACTATGTGAGTACTTATATTCTACCAGGAATTTCGGGGTATTTGTTAAGTGCCGCAATGTTGGGCATTAATTCCTCTCTGCAATGGCCTTCTGGAGGCTGTTGGGGCGTACACGTGAAAAGCGCCAGAAAGCGCCAGAAAGCGTCTGTACAAATCTTTATATTCGTGTAATAGCCAGGGTTTCAATGGTGGCACCATTACATCCGGGTTTATGGCTTCATTTTTGGTCGAAAAACTATTGCAGCAAATTTTTCATAAATCTTTTGTTCCGTTTTGTATTATAACTTGGTAAAGAACCAAAATTAGCGATTATACGCGATGGAATTTGAAACAGCTCCGACTGTTGTGGGGGGCGAGTAGGGAGTGACCGTGGTACGAAAACAAAATGAGAAAGTGAAGGAAGATGGAACAATTCAAATAAAATAAAATAAAATAATAATAAAATAAAAATGAAATATGAAATGATAGGATACAAGCGGGGAGAGGCGATACAAAAAGGTGAGATGACGGTGTAAGGAGGTCACACCGTCTCACGGGTATTATGTTCAGAAGCGACGCCGAATTTTTACATAGTACAGCCATGAATCTGTCTAGCTGTATAATAACACTGCTGAGGCACTACAGAAACGTGACAACCCCAACAGCGACCTGATGGCGTTGTTATACTGCATACGCAGAAGCTACACCACAATAAATACAGTAGAGGTGTTTAGTGGCCGTAACACGTGTGCCAACGAGTTCCAAATACTTGAGCCAGTCCGCCATTTTCGCTTTGTACGTTAAGGTCGTGTCAATTATCTTACGCAAAACCTTGAAAAATTGTGGAAAAATGCCTTATCTTGCTCTTTGGAGTATAAAAATAATAGTCGCACTAGATTGTTTATCGAAACAGATTTTAATATTCATATATATTCAAGAATCAAAAGTAAACCTTATACCGCTATTTTTTTCTTTGAGAACATTAATCGTCAGTCGTCTCATAATCCTGCAGCTATTGCCGATAGATGACAGCACATTGAAATTTTAATTATAAGATATAACCACTCAAATGCGCGTGTACGCAATATAATCAAAACTTCATACCGTACAATAATAGGTACTGTAACTTTCACCGATATGCTAACTGGGTAAAATTTAAATTATATTAAAAGTCCAGAATTTGTTACATCTTTTTAAATTAGACAGTACGACCAACCATTATCAAGATTTCATAGTGTTTAATATAGTGATTGTTGGACTTTTGGCGATTGTTGGACAAAGGTTCTGATAGTAATCGAGGCTACAGACACGTCCATTCTTTTTTCTCCCGTGGCAGAAGCACACACACGCTCTAAAGAGCGTAATCTTCACTGCTACTAGACGGTCGGCTACAACTGGTGAACCTGCGTGCGAGCATAATATTTGCTCTCACCGATTGTGCTTCGAGCTCACGCTCTATATCCATATCATTCATGAGGTCATCGGCAACAGTGTTATTATTATTATTTTTTATTTATTTGTTTGTATTCAGGATGCAAAGACCCATAAATACATACCTTAGACTAATATACATAATAATACAATAAAACACTATTATATACCTTAAAGAATAACATACTTGCAATATATTAAAACAGTGTTTCTATAACTAATCTACACGAATTGCACTTGTCGGCGACGTGTGGCGCAATCTGGTGTCAGGTTAAACCTCTACTATTATTATTACTAACCATCTACCGTGACTCTAACCATGCAAGTGGAAATAATATAGACTTTCTTGTAAAATATATAAATAAGTATAACTTTCTTACTTACAAAAATTATCTGTAACGACGTAGCATCGATCTGGCGCTTACCTGTTCCCCCTATAAAGGTTCGTGTTACGCTCATAAAATAGCCAACAACAATTCGTCATGATAACGGTGAAAAAATACTTCTACGTGCCATAGAAACTTGATGAATTACTTAGTAAGACGTGACACCCTCATAGTCTACTCTATGGACACGAGGCTTTGAAAAAACATGCCTTTCACGAGCTGTTTTTAGCCTTTTATAATGCAGACATATTCTGGTTTTATTAAGCGGTTTGAAAGCCTGAAAACGGTCAAGGTTGCTTTCAATTGAGGTTTTATAACGGGAAAAGACTTTGCATGAAAGCCTAGTATGTTGATATAGTTATTTATATTTAACTGCCTCCGTGGCCGAACGGTTACCATGCCGGACTGCCACGCAGAGGTCCCAGGTTCGATTCCCGGGCCGGGAGAAATATTTGTATGGTCTACATTTATTTCTCTCGTGACTTTGGGTGTAATTTGTGGTTGTCTATGTGTGTGTCCATGGCACCCGCGACACACGGTTTCCCTAGTGCGGGGCTATGTTGATTGTGAGCGTTATTATTATTTAAAAAAAAAAGTTATGTAAACGAACATCTTTTACCAGCCTAATATAAAATTTTATTTTTATCAAGTTAGGTTGGCCACAATTTTGAGTTTCTCAAGACGCAATAAGTAGACATTTTCTAGACACGTGATATTGTTGGCCGCATCATCGCTTAACATCAGTTAACATTTTATTTTCATTAAAAAGAAACCAGATTTGTGAAACATCTACATGAAAAATCTTTTATTAACGGTATACTTACTCTAGTTAGATTTAATATATATAGTGTACCTACATTAAATTAGGATAAGGTCACTTAGTAGGCTCTTTAGACTTATTTATAGCTGGTAGCTTATGTCTGATATTTCATCAGGTTATTACGTTTATCATGTACTTATAATAAATACATTTTAAGCATGTCTCTCAAATAAAAATTTACAACCTAATGATTTGTATAAGTCTCGAAATTGCTGGCATATCGCACATTGGCTTCAAATTCACACAACGCATAAATGGCAATCGTGGCAAGTAAAAATGTGTCTGTCAGATTTTCGAATACTCTACCGATTAGTACTGTAACAAAGCTCAAAAATAAGACTTTTGATTTGTGTTACTGTTGAAACCACTAAATTCTAAAAATATAGTACTTGTTCCATTTTTTTCGTAAAAGTGCATAATATACCTTTACATGATTGAATTATTATTACTTATTCAATGGGAAATGACATTTGTATATCTTACTAAGAAAAAAAGAACTTGGAGGCACAGAGTGCCAGACAATGGGAAGGTTCATCATCAAATTTCAATAATCTTATACGACTTTTCTAGACGCCAGCTCTAGCTATACCTGAGAGTCGCAGTCTTCAACTGAAGCCGCTGACCTGACCGACGGAAATGATATTGTATTAGGTTATATTCTATCTTGTACTCGTTCACCTTTTATTATTGTTCTACGTGACACTTTAATATTTCTATAGATAAAACTGTCTAGACATGTAACTTTTCAATTTCGGTTTCTATTTGAATCTTTCGAATGGAAGGTATTACAATACATGATGGTAAGTGACAATGTGATCAAATATAGAGTATGTTTGTCGTAAAAGCGTACTTATTCTTGCCTTGGAAAAACTCAAGATGTGTATAGTTTTCAGGGAATAGTTCAGCAAACAGAGACTTCCATACTTTAATAAAGTAGAAAGGAAATGAAAGCCATTACAACACTGAGATAAATCTATATTCTGGGAACAATTCAAGCAATATAAATGTCGATTATAGGAACACGCCTTTAACGTGGTAAATTTATTTGTAAAAAATAAAGCAAACACGGTTCTATATATTAGTCTATCGATCTACCTATAAATTGCACTAATTGCTAGAAATGAAACATGGAAAACTTAGCAATTGTCACATTGTATGTAGACAAATACGTCAAAAACAAATGGACTTAGATTCACTTTAGAAGTGTTTTAAATAAGTTCAATTTATTTAAAACACTTCTAAAGTAATTTATTTTGACAGAAATAAATATAAAATCAAAATATAAATGTATGCAATTCTGGCGATAATTTAAATATCCTCCCGGCAGAAAAGTGATGTGGGCAAATTAAGGTAATGTATGTTTTGTGTTACATGGGGGAAATTGGATCCTAGGGGACGGGGAAAGCCGGTGGGTAATTTTGTACATTTTTGTTCACGTTTTTACTTGTGAAAATTTCGGCTGAGAGTATTAAAATACTCGTACAGTGTTCACAGACATTGTTCAGATATGTATAATCCAATTACAAAGTAGGAAGTGGAAAGGTTCACACGCTAAATCTCCCCTGATCTACTACTTAATATTTTTTTTTAAATATGTTTTTGTTATGTTTATTGAAGGATAACAATTATACGATGAGTAATCAAACACTATTATTCATACACATCGCATTCAGTAGAACTACGGATTAGATATATACATACATACATACAAAAACAATAGGCAGATATATAAAAAACAAAATACAAAATACTCACGTCTGCACATAAACTTCCCAATTTCCATGACTGATTACAAGAAAAAAACAGCGACAAGCACATAATCCTAACTCAGATGCTGATTTATTTCGTTATTATTATAACTACTATTTTTTTGTATTACTTGTTTTTATGATACTTGTGTGTGATAAGTGGCGAGACGAACAAGTCGTGCGCATGATGATAAGCGACACGCCTGTCCATAGCAGTTGCAGCGCCACTCAGAGCTTTAAATCGCAAAGATCTGACAGACGCTGCCACTGCGCTCGTCACCCTGAGACATAAGTTAACAAGTCCCGTGTGCTTGTAGTTGTGATGTGATTTTGTGTGTGGAATAAAGTCGATTCTGTTTATTGCTTTTTAACACTTATTCCCATCTGATCCCCTAAAACCGATCCCCTGGGGTTTTATTATATAAATTCATTGTATTTTAAATTATTTTCTATTCCCATCGAATCCCCAATGCAGTAGATCAATAATAAATATTAAAATTTTTTATTCACACATGATACCCTGGTACTTCAAAGTTTATTTTTGGTAGGTACCGTAGTACAGACAACAAGAAAATGTATCTATCTCATCAAGAAAATGTATATCATTACATGTAATAATCAAAACATTAAACTAGATTTTAAATATTGCTCAAGACTGGTTTATGTTACTTGTGATTTGCAATATGCCAATATTAATGACTTGTCACAAAAAAAATTGATTGTGATAATTGTAACATTTGATCATAATTCCTCAATAAATGAGTATTTTAATAATTATAATAATAATCAGTGTGTACTCAACATACTCAACCCTTTGATTTCAAAACTTTTTTTCTCTTGTATGTACTTATCTTATTATGTTGATCCGTAGGTTCTCCCGGTGCACAGAGGAAGTAAAAATAACGCTTTTTAAAGCATATTGTCAAAATTTCTACATCGGGAGCCTATGGGTCAATTACACCAAACGGTCGCTGGAGACCCTACGTGTACAATATAATAATATTTTTAGAATGATGTTGGGGCTGCCTCGTTTTTGCAGTGCGTCGGGGATGTTTACAGAATATGAGACGGATGGTTTTGCTGCCATCCTCCGAAAAAAGACAGCATCCCTGATGCGCAGAGTGCGGGACAGCCCCAACAGCATCCTACAAACTGTAGCTGGTAGGATCACCTCTCCCATGTGGCAATGCTTCGTAAGGAGGGTGATTTAACCAATTGATGATGTACAAATATTTACTAACACTAGTTTATAAGCTCTTTTTCTATTATTATTATTACTAACAAAATATGGAACTTGTTGTCCGAAATAAAAGTATTTTATTTTATTTTTTTATATTATCTTCCAAATACAATGAGGTGATCCAATGGAAGTTGCAAAATATAGAGGGGATCAGTTGCAATTTTAAATTGGCGGTGGATCAGTTTTGGGGATCAAATGGTTTGGGGATCAAACACCAATTACCAATTTGGTGTCCAGTTATATCGAGCAATGGTGTTGTGAGCTAAAGAGAATTGGCATGAGGTAGCAAGTTCAACAATTTGAAATAACTATTTGCATGTCATAGGAAATGAAACTATTTTTCCGGATTTAAATCGCGTATGTTTGTTTTTTCAAACACCGACGTTTCGGGCCGTTTACAGGTCCCATGGTCACGGTTGACTGAGGTGGTACAGTCTTCAACCAGTTCTGTCTAATATTAATGCAAACCACCCTATTTTTTCAATCTATACATAGATTACGCCTTAATGACTTACGATTAAGATAGTGAAAAAATAGGGTGGTTTGCATTAATATTAGACATAACTGGTTGAAGACTGTACCACCTCAGTCAACCGTGACCATGGGACCTGTAAAGGGCCCGAAACGTCGGTTTGTTTGAAAAAACAAATATACGCGATTTAAATCCGGAAAAATAGTTCCCTTTCCTATGTGTAACAATCGCGAAAACCTAAGAACTCGATATTTGTATGTCTATAAGCGTGTATAAAAACACATGTTTGCAAACATTTCTCGATTACGCAGCGCAACCCTCCCCTGGGGTGGAAATACTCATAAAACACAGACATTTTTTCTCTCGTCTCTGTCGGAAGCTCTCCAGACGCAGAGGTGTGCTGGCCCCAGGCCTTTGATAACTCATGAAAAATTCAAGTGTCCCTGACAATATCTCGAACTACAAGAGTCTTGGCCAAACCTCTTAACCAAGTCTCCTCGATAAAACGCCTCGAAGGAAAATGTCTTTGTTTAAATTACGGCACTTCCGACTTGACTTTTGTATTAAGTTTGCATATAATGTTACATAACCTGCAAATAGATTTTGGAGACATTCTGATTCAGATGCCGAAGAATATTATTAGATAAAGTGGTATTAAAAAGGTTTTGCAGGTAGTAGATAAGATGAATCTTTTGATTACTTTAGAAGAAATAAAATTAAATTAAAATAAGAATCTATACACATAAGAACTGTAAAGCTATGTAATTAAATGTTTTATTCATTCTATCGTTATTACTCGCATGCATTACAGATGTGAATTAATGGAATTTGTCGTCTCTTCTAGCTGTCTACGTTTTTTTCAATAATGCATAAATTTAAATTTTATTCCAAATTCCAGACGGCTTGTTAATAACACCGAGTCTAACAGACACAAAGGAAACAATGCTTTCTTCTTCATTTTGAACTCATAGGTAGCAGATGTCGGACAAAGAAAATATCGATTGCAGCAGAAACCCATCTTGTTCCTTCACTGCGTTCTGAGTTTCAGTAGTAGTAAAGTAACTACAAATTGATCTCGGCGTCCTGTCTTCGGAAATAGCTTTCTGTTAACTATTTCTGTACACTTTATAAATACAAAAGCAGAAAAACGAGTAAAGATTGTATCGCAGATGTACAGCTTCAAGTACATACTTTTTTTGTAGGTTTAGTGGAGCCCGAATAAGAATTGAATATTAAATGACCACTCTTTCGCAAGATTTATCGTCATCTACAGACCGAATTTTCTGACCCGGCGACATACCTGACGGCTTGCTTGGTGTCGGTGGCCTTATTTCTAATCTAATCCTATGAATGATTCTAGAAACTAGGCCGCCGACACCATCCCGCCCGGGTCGGCGGGTTCAGCCTGTAGACCCTTTACTTTTACTAAAGCAGGGTACTCACTAGCGAACTGTAATATGACTGTAACCGTAACCAAAAATCTTAGTGTGAACGTGGGTCACGAACTTGCCGCGAGCGGAAGGCGTGCGGTTCGCAGTGAGCAGACGATGACCGGTACTCATTCTAGCGACTGAAGACTGTTTCTCACGCACACTCTAGATCTAGAACCTCCTTACTATATCTGTCACGTACACAGTTACAGCTTAGTAATGAGTACCTGGCTTTTCATGTATCATCTTACACTTTCTATATACGTACTTAATTTTAAATCATTGTTTTAAGGATTGACTTACAATTATATGGACGTCGGGTCCGCGCTAAAAAGTGTCCGAACTTTTAGGGCGTTAAAATCATATACAGAGCGTCATTCACGCTCTAGTCTTCGTTTGTTCGACTGACAGCGAAGCAAGCAAAATTACACAGTACTGCGATGACATTACAATTTAAATTCAACGTTTTAGCTTTTTCATATTCCTTGAAATGTCACTACGTTTAAATAGGTTGACTTGGGACATTTTTTTCGTGGTTTTTGTATTAGACCCGTCGTCCATTTATTTGTAAGTCAATGGTTTTAAGTGAAATCAATTATACTAAGTTCTTTTAGTAATGTCGATGAGTAGGCCTCCTAGTACAAGAATATACATATTTACTTAAAAGGAGTTTGGAATCCTGAATCGTAAAGTAAGACTATAATAATAATAATAACGCATACGCTCAACATAGCCCCGCACTAGGGAAACCCTGTGTCGCGGGTGCCATGGACACACACATAGACAACTACAAATTACACCCAAACTCACGAGAGAAATAAATGTAGGCCATATAAATGTTTCTCCCGGCACGGGAATCGAACCTGGAACCTCTGCGTGGCAGTCCGGCAGGGTAACCGTTCGGCGACTGAGGCAGTTTATATTACTATGTAAATAAACATTTTCTT
Source organism: Hyposmocoma kahamanoa (assembly GCF_003589595.1). Taxonomy (NCBI): domain Eukaryota; kingdom Metazoa; phylum Arthropoda; class Insecta; order Lepidoptera; family Cosmopterigidae; genus Hyposmocoma; species Hyposmocoma kahamanoa. The sequence goes on from NW_020653851.1 coordinate 14,985,197, forward strand.
TTTTTTCTAAGTTAAATAACCTTGTAGACGCAAATTCATTCGCAGTGAAGGAAGTAGAGGCTATATACATAGTTTACACGCAATGAAACCCATGTATAATACTTCAATCTCGGCCCTTCATAGATAGCGCAGATATATTGCCTACATATCTTGGTGCGAGCGGTAAATTGGTAGGGAAACATTGTTGATCTCTCGCTAGAATAAATTTCATTTTCCCCTATACATATAAATGAATATTTATTTTAAGAAATGACACAAGTTTTTCGGGCCTGAATCGCGTATATTTGTTTTTTCAAATAAACCAACGTTTCGGGCCCTTTACATGTCCCATGGTCACGTCACGTCAGTCAGTCGTGAACAAAAAAAACCCGATTTAGATACGAAAACGTAATGTCATTTCTTATGTGTTAATAAACGCGAAGATATTTTGTTAAGCAAAATCCACCATGAGCAAGCTCTTATTCCGAGGGAATATGAATATAATTCGATTTACTCGAACGATGACACGATTGCTCCACACCTCATTATACATATAAAATAATATTTTCAGACGCTGCATTAACAATATAATAATAATACGATAGTAACTAAAAGAATTTAAAAAAAAGTTTCGATGGTTCCAATTGTAGGGACAATAGGTACAGACGGCAATACATTAAACTATATTGACTGATGTTCTTTCATTTCACTGGAGGCGACATTCGAGCAAATGTGCTTGATGTGTTGTTGACGGTACATACCCAGTAGACTTTAATTTCTAAATTACATACATTTGTTTGTTAATATATAGTATCAATACCTCTAGCGTACAGCGAAGAAAACATCGTGATGAAACCAATAAAGTCAAAAAGTTCACAAACCTTAGAAAACAAGTGAAGTGCTCTACACGTATTGGTACACCCGTGCCAATAGTTACGTAAAATGGATTGGTGATGACTGACAAATTACTCAAAAGCTACCAACGAACTAATAAGAAGCTTTACAGAAAGTGTAATAAGATGTACTTATTGACATGGCGTTAGTGCCTCCCAGGAACGCAGCATTTCTAACGCAATCTCTTGCAGTAGAAATGATATAAAGCTAAGGTAGACATAATTCACCCTTTTGCGATTCGAGCCCACTCCACAAATACTAAAGGCGGCTTACGCGTACATGAGACGTGGCCACAGTGTCCACTCAGGTTTAATCTCACAATGGCTGGCTGTCCAGTTCGTATGTCTATATCATCACCAATTATGTTTTTATTAAATATGATTTTTATACGGATTTACGGACACGCAGCAGGTGCAATAAGGTCACATCGGCAAAATGACAACCTTTCAGAGCGTGAGAGAGAGAGAGAGGTTAAAGATTCTTCGAGCGAAATTAGTCGGTACCTTTTTATGCTTAAATAGTAGTTATAAAATGTTACATATATAGGAAATGAAAGTATTTTTCCGGATTTAAATCGCGTATATTTGTTTTTTCAAACAATTTTTTTGTTGTTTTTTTGTTTTTTTTTGTTGATATGTAACAATCGCGAAAACCTAAGAAATCGATATGTCACATACTTATAGATAATTTGTTTCGTGTAGTTCGTATTATTTTTGTGACTTTCTTTGTGATATAATTATAACGTTTCAATAAAAATATCGACCTCAAAAGTTTGTGGAATTACATCTATTTGTTAAGTTTCATTGTGTCATTCAACGGAAAGTGAGTGAAATCCAATAAGCCGGATTTATTACCTAATTTGCCACCATTAGAGATGGAATACTTTCTTCGAATTTAAATGGGACCACTACTGAGGTACTCGCTTACCAACAAAAAAGAATAATCGAAATTGATTCACAATCGCGTAACATTTTTTTTTTGTAACACCAAGTGACGGGACGAACAAGTCATGTGCCTGATGGTAAGCCACACGCCTCTCCATAACAGTTGCAATGCCACTCAGAGCTTTAAATCGCAAAGATCTGAGATGCACTGCCACTGCGCTAGTCACCCTGAGACATAATTAAGTTAACAAGTACCATGTGCCTGTAATTTCACCAACACCCTTACCCTTCAAAACCAGAACGCAATGCTGATATTATTGCTTGGCGGCAGAAATAGGTAAGGTGGCAGTACTTTCCTGGACGAACTCTTTCACAAGGAGCTCTACAGCTACTAGAAATACTACATGCAAATGTAAAAAAATATAGTCGAATTAAGAACTTCCTCTTTTTTTGAAGCCGTTAAAAAGCTCTTTTAACTTATGATCACAAGTGGCTTTATTATATCAAGGGTACGTTTTCTTCTATAATGTTGCGTGTCGGTATATA
>NW_020653851.1:14988759-15123148 GCF_003589595.1 Hyposmocoma kahamanoa
TGTGTGTGTGTGTGTGTGTGTGTGTGTGTGTGTGTGTGTGTGTGTGTACATATGTGATGTTGTGATTACAACATCAAAACTTGTCGAATTAGGCTCAACTCATACTGGCGCAGAGTCAAAGCGTCGCGACGCGTCATTACGCGTTTAAAAACATGTTTTTCGCCTATATTAAGGTGCAAATATGGTTATGTTATTTGAGCGCAGTGAGTGAGTGAGGCGTCAGATGCCGACCACACTGGGATCCCACGGCGACACGGCGCACTAATGCGAGCGTCGTCGCGCGTCGACGTACGTCGCCAGGCGTTGTAGCTGAAAAACAGGAAGCGACGCGACGCTTCGACTCTGCGCCAGTGTGAGTTGAGCCTTATGGGTACGGCATAAACTATTGATGCACCGCCCGTATTCACCAGATTTAGCCCCATATGACTTTTTTATCTGATATTTTACGGATTGGCATCAAATTAGGTAGGTAGGTAGATAACTGAAACAGAGGCCTATTTTTCAGTTTGACAAAATTTTTATTTTTTGATGGTTTGAAAAAGTTGGAATATCAAGTTGTTGGAAGTTCAAGGTGTCTATCAAGTATAATATCATTGGTGTCCATAGTTAAAAGAAGATTACGTAGAACAAAAATAAACCATAAATGTAAAAAAACAAAATTTTTTCTTATCGAAACCACAGACTTACCAAACAAACCTCATTTAAGAAAAAATAAAGGAAAGGAGCTGCCCTATCTACGGAATAAACGTACCTACAAAACCAAAAATGTCCACCACAAATGACGGATTTATCGTTGTACCATAATCATAGACAAGTCAATATCGACATCCAAATGTAGGGCTTCAATGTTGAAACTGTTTTTTATATTTGCAAATTTGTATAGTTTACTGTAATCAAAGTATGATTAATACTAGGCTATTATTACTAGGCAAGTAATGAGCCATTTTAATCAAAATTATGGAATTGCATTATCATGTAATCTACATTTAGTTACATTCAGTTCTATTAAAATTTGACTCTTCAAAATGGAGCGAACAAACGAAGATGGTATTCGATCAATGTTTATGTTCGGCAGTCCTATAATTTCCAACCATTCTTTCTTTCTTTTTTTATTATTTCATTATTAATTTTTTTAAAGCTTAACACCTTTAAAAAATTAATAATGAAATAATAAAAACCTCGTAGTAAATTGTTTAAATAACAGAATATCCATAATATGTTTGCTTACAAGAACAACACTATCTAAAAATAATCGTTATCAGCAAACTTCAAAATATACTAAGAAACAGACAATCTAAAGTAACCAAAGCAAAATTCGTTCAAGACTTATGAATAAACTACTTAAATGATTCTAATTGCATGATATTTGGGCTATTGTATGATTTATAGACAAAAAAATAACATATGTGTAATGTAACATTCGGTTGGTTTCCGCCTTTTCTAATGCCGCACACCTTAATGCCGCAGCGGCGCATTTTAATCAATACTTAATTGTTCTCACCGTCAATATTTTTGTCAATTTCATTACAATTCATGCAAATAATTCACTAAAACATTTGGCCAAATATTGATTTTGACATTTGATGTACTTCCCTTTCACAACCGGAAACAAAAATGGCAAAATGAGGACAGTTGGCATTTAAAATGACGTTACGTATTTTCGATTCCCGTGTTTGACATAAATCAATGTAGTGCTATCTCTTTTGGCTTACGACGGCACGCAGTAGTTAAACAAAGACAATAAAATGTTTATGTTTTCAACGTCTAAATGCATCATATACATATAACGTCCGATTTATATATGTCATTAAAGCATGTCCTTTGGTTTCCATAGTCTAAGATGTTATATATAATAGTTTGTGTTATTTGCATGTTTGTGTACATGTTACGGTTGTCAAAGGGAAGTACATCAAATGTCAAAGCAAATGTTTTTCCAAGTGTTTTATTGAATTATTCGCATGTATTGTAATAAAATGGACAAAAATATTGACAGTGTGAACAATTCAGTATTAATAAAAATTCGTCGAGAAATTACAAATATTATTTTCTTCTGTGCGAATTCGTTTTTCGTAATATTTGAGTATTTGTAAACGCAAAACAATAAATTCAAAATGTCATGTGATATTCCCGGATATTCCCATATAACCTAAAATATTCCCAAATGGATTATTGATCTACTTTAATTAAATGTTCGCATGTCGATAATGACTTATCGGTGGATTATGTTACGACACTAAAGAAATTCGCCAATTGTTCGTTCAATTTTTGTTTAGAATTACTTTTTTGTTCTCTGGTTTTGGTATGCACGTTCATTCCGTAGTTAGGGCAGCTCCTTTCTTTTATTTTTTTTCCATCCTCTAAGGTTAATTGTGACTGTCATGCGATAAAGCAATTTTGACGTATGATCACATATGGATCCTTAGACTGTATATATACTTATTATTTGTAAAAAATCAAAAGTGAAGTGTGATTTAAAAATATAGTTTTGGACCTGTCGGTCTTAAAATAATAATGCTGTCGGTTTTGTTTGGTTCTTATCCCCGCGTAAAATTTGTTACAAACGTTTTAAGGGAACAATGTGTCTACGTAATTTGCATAAAATTACAAAAATCCTCAAAATGGTTTATCCTTTAGTACATGACTCTACCTACTACTACCTTTAGTTCACTTACACATACCAAATAAATACTGCAATTGCACTAGAGTTATAGGTACTTTACTTACCTAATTCGAAGGAAAATATATTTACAACCTCAAAGGAACCACATTCAAATTTAATATATTTCGCAACTATCCATCAGACCAATTAGGGAAAATTATTTTTTTAAATTGGTTCCGTTCTCGGTGGTGCACCAGGCAGAGTAATGTTACATACATTAAATTACCTGGTATCAAACTAAGGAGTTTCCTGTACTATGATTAGGTACCAGAACAATGGAATTCACTCTGGGGAATTCACTCACACTCACGTCCCAGAATACTCAGACCAGAACCAATTCAGAAAAAATCGTTTCCCAAATTGGTCCTACCGGCAATCGAACCTGGGACCTCCGCATCCAACGCCCACAGTGTAAACCGTTGGGCCACCGAAGTCGTCAAAAAAGAAAAAATCTGTTGTCTACTATTCATAATACAGTGAAATCCCTAATTTGATTTTTAAAATACCAAGAAACGGGATGAACCAGTCGTGCGCATGACGGTAAACGGCACGTCATCCATAATAGCTGCAGTGCCACTCAAAGCTTTACATCGCAAAGATCTTAGGGGCACTGCTACTGCACCCGTTACCCTGAGATCAATGTCGACAAGTCCCACGTGCCTGTAATTTCACCAGCTCCATTACCCTGCCCAATTGGAACGCAGTAATGCTCGCATTATTGCTTGGCTTCGGAAATAGGTGGTGGACTCCATTACCCTGCATGCCACCCTGAAACCCTTGTCTTAATGGTAGCCGCTGGACACACAATACGGTTTCAAACAGATTTGTCTAAACTCACCAGACAATATCTGTAAAACAAAGGCATTACTATGTCGTTGTATTTGTTCCCAGTTTCATTAGACGGGTAGCAAATAAAGCGAATACTAATCATGTCATTACGATCGACTCAAGCTCGCTCTAATTGAAACTAAATCTCATTAGATCCGGGCAAGCCGGTTGAATATTCATTCGATTACATCACACGGGCACATTTGCTACGAGTTACATATTTGAAAGACAATATTTTGTTTTTCGTCGGCATTGGTTGTTTAACAAACGCTTGTTTTCATGCATGTTTTCTCGCCTACAATAGTTACTAAATTGATTGAAGTTTTGTGAATGATCTCGTTATTTTTAAACAATTTGGAATACAAAAAACCTGAACACCAGTGAAAACATAAAAAAAATGCTTTTTTTATATCACCAAGTGACAGGACAAATAAGTCATGCGCCTGGTGGTAAGCGACACGCCTATCCGTAACAGTGTTGCAGTGCCACTCAGAGCTTTAAATTGCAAAGATCTTATGGGCACTGCTACTGCACCCGTAACCCTGAGAGATACGTTGACAAGTCCCATGTGCCTGTAATTTCACCGGCACCCTTACCCTTCTAAACCGGCAGGCAGTAATGCTCAATCAGGCAGAAAGAGATATGATGGCAGTACTTCCCTGGACGAACTCTTTCACAAGGAGACTGCTACTAAAGTAAAACTGCTTTAATCACATGAAAGTCAAAAATAATATTATGAACTAAATTAAACATTTTATGTAATATGTGAATATTTATAACTCCGAAAAAAAGTTGTCATTTTGGTTGTCAAGTTGGCAGATGTGACCTTATTACAACAAGTTATTAGCTGTTACATATACGGTATAAGCTTACGAAAATTTTGTGCAAGATTCTCGAATATTCTGCAGAATATTGGCACTAATTAAATATCCCGAGTAAGGCAGTTAGTAGCAAAGCCAGAAGGACGCTCTGTTTGACCTGAGACGCAGTCATTCTGGTACGATGGTATTTAATGTACTACTGGAAACCTACTTAGTACCCGGTAAACTTTTTCGTATATTCTCTTTTGTTATCAAATAAGTTTACACCACACATCACATTGTAGGTGGCCGAAAAAAAAAACGAAAACAAAATTAATAAAGCTTATTAATATGTATTCTCAGATTTAATTTCTACAACATACATACCAGATTATTGTTAGGTTCTGTATACAATTTTTATTTTCCTTCACTCTCTTATATATAAAATAATTTTTATTTGTGTACGTAAAATAACTGTGAATATATTTTAAAATGTATATTATTAAGTTCTTAAATTATCTTACCCTATACATATTACGACTATAATTTAATTTATTATGTAAGTATAGACGATGTTTGTAAAGTTCTTTTTCTAGGAAAGTACCATCAAAAGGGGTGGATGGAAATCGTAGCGCTACGTAGCTGTCTAGCTGAGTAGCGACGGTTGCACGGCCAATATCTAATTAATATTTAACTCGGTAAGGGAAACCCTCGACGAGACATTAATTCCAACCATGAGACTCACCAGATGTTACAAATATACACGTTCTTTACATGTTATTGAAAGAAACGCACCTAATAAATGTAACATTCAAGTTAGGTACGCTTTTATTGTAACGTAATGCAATTTTTGTCATGACGTGTCATATAATTTTACATATATTACAAATTGACTACACAAGCAAATTATAGCACTATTATAAGCATGTACGTGTAGTTCATCATATCATCATACTATACAGCCTGACTTCACCCACTGCTGGGTATAGTCCTCCAAGTTTCTGTGCCACTCATCACGGTCTCGTGCTAATCTCATTCAGGTTCGCCCCGTCGTCCGCCCATCTCGCCGCTGGACGCCCGACGTTCTTGTATCCAATCCTTAGAAGCCACTAAGTTATCGCCTTACTCCATCTGTCATCTTGTCTCCGTATCAGGTGTCCTGCCCAGCTCCACTTTAGCTTCGTGATGCGGTCCCCACGTTCTTTACTTTGTTCGGCTGCGAATCTGGGGGTCTACTCTCGATCTCTGTCCGACATCCGTCCGAAACAATTACTGCCAAATAAGCAATACTTGACCAAATGAAAGGACGCGTGATGCGAATGAAGCTTCATACTTGATACTTGTCTTTTAATTTTTATTACTCATTTGACAGTAATTGTTTCGGACGGATGTCGGACGGAGATCGAGAGTAGACCCCCAGGACATTGGGAACACGGTCTATAAGCTTGATACCGAGCATGACACGCTCCATGGCTCTCTGTACAACTCTCATCCTATACACAGCCTCCTGCGTGAGTGTCCATGTCTCGGCACCGTAAGTTATGGTAGACAGAACACACTGATTATATAGACGGGTCTTCAGACATTGTGATATTTTGGCTAACTTAAGAATGCCGTCCAACTTGCCAAACATGTAGTTCAGTATCATAAAATGACCGAGTGTTCATATGTCAAAAATACTTTTATCGCATGAAATTCGTAAAAAGAATTAAATATTAGTTTATAAAAAATTATAATTGTTATTGACTCTGATATTTGCATATTTTGTATTACTTTATCTTCTTCACTTCTTTATTATATCAATACTCTTCGCGAATAGAGTTTTAGCCAATGATATTTTTTTAAATATGTGTTTTAATAAAAATATAGAAAACCCTCATTAGCACAAGGAAGTCTTAGATAAGACATTTCTACGCGGAAATAAAATTTAAAAAAGATTTGATGAAGATTATGAATGAGGTTGGTTGTGAAAAGGTCGTCAGCTGGCGAGCGCCGCCACCGGTGCCTAGGTGAGTGCTTTATTTATCTGCGGTGAAATGAAAAATTGAAATGAATGTTGTGAAACCTCGTTGAAAAGCTGAAACATATCTATTTTTGCTTTGCCTGCCATATGGTATAAGAAAGAAATTTTGAAATGTTCTTGTTTTCTTATGAGTTATAAATGCTGTACAATTCCGTAGACTGAACATGTGTAAAAAATATGGTCAATTCGTCAGCGTCAAAACTTTCCCTCAAACGTGTGCAAGGTATAATACAATTCCGGAAGGATTTTAAAAATACTAACTTTCAATTTATTTTTAACCGGCTTACAAATATGGAGGTAGTTCTCAAATCGATTCCATTTGTGTATGTTACAGGATTACACCGAAATTTGTGAACAGATTTCGATGATTATAGCTCAGAGGTGGTCCATTCAAATTTGAAGAAACCATTTCACCTCTAAAAGTGGCAAAATAGGGGTTGAATCCGGTTTATTGGATTCCACCCAGTTTCCGTTAACACTATTTTAAAATATATACTTTAGGCATTTTGCTTATTTACTAATTGTTTACATTTTCATTACTATTTATAGTAAGAATTATTTTGAAAAATTTTAAGTTAAAAATTCTAACATTTTAGCTAGTTTAGAAAGAGTTCGTAGCTACGGCATAGTTGGAAACATCGATAGCAAGAGATTTTCAGCCAGTCTGAGTTATTATTAAGTTGAACTTGTTGAATTGCAGCCATCGGCCTGTACCATTTCAACTACAATACCGAACATTTTCTCAACCAACGTCATTTCTTAAGTTAGCATCCATTTCCCAGCAATCGAAGCGTTTGTGCAATTGTAGTCTTTACGAAGAAGCGATGGAAATCATAAAAATTAATATTCAGTTTGTTTTCACAATAGGTATTTGTAACGGGATGTTGAGGCTGCTTTAATTTACTGGTAAAACTATCCCGGCAAAATGTTGAAGACGGTACAAGTAGAACTATTCCTGCTGTTTACCTGTGTGCAATAGTAACAATGAGAAATATGGAATTTTTAAGTTTTTTAGAATTAGAATGTCACGATGTTTTATATATTCAATTACTTTTTATGAAAGTTTGTTATTCTTTCCGTTTGTAAGGTCTGGTGGTTCGTTGCGTAGCTCAGTTGAGAGAACGTTTGCCATGATATGCATGAAGACGCTGCTTCGAATCCAGCCGGATCGAAAAAATTTTTCTTTGTGTTAATAACTATCGATCGTTGTGTTAATAATTATAAGAAATATAGAAATTAAGTTGATTTTGACATTAGAAGTGTTAGTATATATTTATAATACAATTTTCAGAAGTCTAGCTTCTGCACTCTTTATAATGTTACATCTGGCAAATGCAGTGAATCCGAAAATAAAACCTGGAACTAAAATAAGTTTGATCTGAAAAATGCTACATATTTGACTATTCAGTGAAACGAAAAACGTGAAATGAATAAAATACATTTCCAATTGAGCTGAAAAAGATGAATGTAGCATATTTGGGTCAGTTGATATAGGATAAAATGCAGCATGCTCTGTTTGGGCAGGTGAGTGAGCCGAGATAAAATCTAAAGAGATAGGTCACGTCCGGAATCGAAACTCCTGTACAGCACAGTGCAAACTGAAAACTTTTTAATTAGAGTCTCGCCTGATCTTGCAATCGTTGCAGATGTTGATTGTGCAGAATGATAAAATTTCTGTTATTTTATTGTACACAATTTACAATGTGAAATATTACTACTTTTTATTTAATTATTTATTTTATAACATCAAGTGACGGGACGAACAAATCGTGCGCTTGATAGTAAGCTACACGTCTGTCCATAACAGTTACAGTGCCACTCAGAGCTTTAAATTGCAATGATCTGAAAAGCACTACCACAGTGGCTGTCACCCTGATACATAAGTTGACAAGTCCCATGTGCCTGTAACTTGAAGTTTGATATATATAATTACTCGTCTTTTCTCTTTAATATTCATACTATCACAATTCAGCGATTTTCGAACAGATGTTTTAATTTACCCTGAGATATAAAGTATACGACTTTCCTGGCACAATTTTTAACCGGGCCCGTTTATTTAAATTGGACGACAGAGCGAGGCGAGGCGGCAAATCGTGTTATTTAGCCGTTCTTGTAATCAGGCGGGGCGCAATCTCATTAGAATCAGCCTCCCGTCGTCTGCTGTCCATCCGTCTATGCTTTTCCGTTTACAACTAAAACGACAAACAAATGTTTTAACTTTTTATTTTGCTCGTTAGTTGAAGTAATGATCATCTTTTATTGTTTACCTATTGTATATATTATGATGTATATATATGATGATGATTAAGCTCTCAAGGCGCCGTGTACATAGTGTTGTAACTTGAAAAAAAACAAATGTTTTTTTTTCACATTTTGAAAATAAACAAAAAAAACGCAGCGCCTTGGTTTTTTTTTCTAAATTTGGCTTTTTTCAGTAAAAGTAAAATGGAATAACTGAAATAAAATAAGACACTAACTTTTATTTTAAGTTTTTAGTAAATACATATATAACATGTTTATTAAAATCAATACAAGCGGCTTTAATCATCAAAATCAGTTCACGAGTTTAAGGAGTTTTTATAGAATTATATATTATATTATAATTTATAGAATTTAGAGAATTTACTGAATTACCCCGTAACATAGATACAAAAAAAACACAATCGAATTGAGAACCTCCTCCATTTTTAAAGTCACTTAAAAATAGGTTAAACTGAAGGCATACTGGCTTGGACCTGAAGAATGTAATTATATTTAGTACATTTTAATGTACATTGTGTGTTTAGCGCTTTTCCCATTATAGATTGCTGAGTCTTAAGAGTTTATATGTAGATATGATAGTGACTGCTAACCACATACCTGCTAACCTTATTTATTATAATTATACCTGTCTAAGACGATATAGGTATATTATATCGAGATCATACCTATTATCTAAAAAGGTCCTTTGCTAACGCAACCTTTGACAAGACATATGACATCAAATATACCTTCATTAAATGGTACATAGCTGAAATGCAAAACGGAGATTAAAAGAATACATTGTACCAGTCTCATTAGAGTTTAAAAAGATAAAGCATCATACTCAAACTTAAGTCCAATAAGTACCGAGAAAGCTACGAATCAGTGCAATATGGTATCAGCTTACTTCCTTACAAGTCGGTATTGTGGCGACGACGGGAGCAACTCAATTTCAACGAGAGTACAAAGCCGCCGACAAGCCGCTTTACCATTGTGACCAGCAGTCTGCATTAGTCGATACGTACGGATGTATATGATTTAAACTCCTTACAATGTTTATGTATTCGAATCAATTGTAATACATTTATTCGTCAACGTATATACATGAAATACATGGTGTTCAATTTTATAGAGGTCCCCTATGCTGCGCCTTAAGGCGTACGAACCAAATACGTAAACGAGTATAGGAACGGTGAGTATTAGAGGTATACAATTGATGACGTTCTTAGCTAATATTATGTCTGACTTTAATATTGGAATTATATTCACAACATCATAACCTACAAATAAATATTTCCAACGCAACAAAATTAAAATGTCAATAATAATTTTCCGATTAAAAAAACATCAACGTCATATTACGTATAAGATTCAAAAATTCATCTGTAGAGTAAATGAATTTTAGTTTTTCACGATTACACTATATAGATAATATAGCCGTGATACAAATTTTAATAATACAAATATTAAAAAAGGTTATTTTTTTTTATAATACCAAGTAACAGGATGAACAAGTCGTGTGCCTAGTGGTAAACGACATACAGTGCCACTCGGAGAGATCTTCGGGGCACTGCCACTGAGTCCGTCACCCTGAGACGTAAGTTGACAAGTCCCATATGCCTGTAATTGCACCAGCACCCTTACCCATCGACATCATAACCTAACCTTAGGTTATGATGTCGATGCCCTTACCTTTCCAAACCGGAACGCAGTTATGCTTACATTACTGCTTTGCGGCAGAAATAAGTACTTCACTGGACGAACTCTTTCACAAGGAGCTCTACTGCTACCAAATCAAGGAGTTCCTCTACAACTGAAAACAAATTTCCAAAAGAGTACATTATCCTAAATTGCCTATAAAAGCAATTCATTTTCGTAATTATTATTGATACAAAGATCGAACAACACAAAGAAAAATTCTTTCGACCTAACTTGACTCGAACCAGCGTCTATTGCAACACCGGAGCCACAGCTCTTACCAACCGAACTCCAGAACGAGTTAGCAGACCGTGTTGTATATATTCTTGTAACAATAATGATATGATATGATTACCAGGGCAACGGAATTCATTACGGGGTACTACCCGGAAAACCTAGATCAGAACTAATTTAGAAAAATTAATTTCCCAAATTAGTCCTACCGGGAATCGAATCCGTGACTCCTCATTCGACACTCACAGTGCAAACAAACCACAACAAAAAATTTACTTTTTCACTTACATGATTAGGAATGCACTTTTGAAATACTTATGTTTTATGTATTTTTACAGACTAATTTGAATAATGCAAGATATTTTCATACAACAGTAAAGTATATATTAAGTGCTACCTGTTATTTATTTTCACATTGTCTAAATTACTTAGTTAAAATATATAAAAATGGAAACTTTTATATAGATACATAAGTGATTCGTGTACTCGTGACAATGATGTGTATAATTTTTTTTCTGTTTTCATTTATCTACAATATTAATTGCGGTAAGTAACGTCTATATTGTGAAACTTTATTTTGTCTGTTTCAAAAATTAAATCTTTTTAACTATTAGATTAATGCAGTCGTGGTAGACTAATGGCTTGACCCACCGCCTCTGAGTTTCTCGGAATTCGTCTGAAATTTCATTTGAAAGAAGGGTGGCGAAAGCTGACCCAATAATTATAAAATCAACGAAGATCCGTTCATGGACTTTGCTAGTATAATTTTGCGTTTAAGTCTATGCCTAGTTATCAATAAATATATATCTTTGTATATTTTTAACAGCCGGGAATACAGAAATTGTGAAACAATGTATTTAAGAATAGATGCAATAACACAACGCAATTGACACAGTTCGACCACAGATTAGGTAACGTTCTAACGTACAACGTTTTATTTTAAGTATGATTGAATGTTTACCTAACTAAAGTGTTGAGTATTTTATAGTACACATATAAAACATTAAAGCTATAAAATACCTAATGAAATAATCAATTAAACAGTAATGACATAAAGTCAAAAATAAAACACAATGTGGCGAAAATGTTTAAACAATATTTAAATGAGAGATAATGAAAATTGTAGTCGTCACCAAATAAGATGTGGACTAATCATATCGGTAATCACATTATACGATTTCTGCAAGAAATCGATTCAAAATTTTAAGAACTTGTAATTGTTTAGAATATTTTTCGGTTCATTGTTGTTCAGGGGGCCTAAAAGGCCAAATTGTGCAATTCTGTTAAAAGCAATTCATTTACAGAATTCCTTGCAATTCCGTAGCAATTCCTCTCATTTTCGTAAAATTATCACACATTCCGATGAATTCATAAATAGTTTATTACGAGAATTTAGTGTAAATAAGTATGTTCGTCGATAAAACAACTACATAAAAAGATTGAATTGCCAAGGATTTTATAAATTTTCAATTATTCGGCTGGCAATAAGTTAAAAGTTGTCCATGTCAGCAACAAACAATCTCAAATAATGTTCATAATTCAGAAAACAGGAACAGTCTAAGAGCAAAGCCGAGTCACAAGAAAAATACACCAAAACGCAAGCGCACATTTAACTTCCACGTACGGGACTCTTTTAAATTTGATACATTATACATTTATTTGCAAAAGGTGTAGGCAGAGATGTTATACACATAATTAATTAAAATACACCTATTTTGTACATTTTCGTTTTAATATTTAATAAGTCAATATTTTTTCCGAGACATCAAAGTGACTCGGTGAAATTCGACGATTAATTGCTTACAACACTATTATTTCAAGATAATTGCTTTAGGACCGAATTGTTTTCAGGAAATTTCGGAGCAACTCAAAATTGCATTTTATATTGTAATTCCTACAAAAATAGTACTTCAAATTAGTCTTATCATAATACATAATGTTTCAATAATATTTATATATTTTTTTAAACTCAATTATGTTAATAATTGTTAGTTTAATGTTTCGTTTATCGCATTCAAAGTTACATACGATCTTCTTCTACTATCTTCTTCATACTGTCTTCTTTAGCTGTCAAATTTGCCCTCTTATTTAAGTTATTTGGCTTAGAGGATGGAAAAAAATATAGTCTAAGTTATTTGGTGACGACTATAGCAAAGGAACGTTTTGACAAGAGGTCGGCCTCTTACCATTGTCAATGTCACATTGATATTGAGAACAATGTGACCATTTGTGGCAAATTTCTGCCATTTGGGCAGATTAATTTTTATTCATTTCATTGCTGCAGAACATGATAAGTTGTATTAAATGTGGCAGAGTTGTGCGGATTTGGTAATATTCAGCAAGTTCTTTATTATTTTTGGGAACAAACTGAAAACTTGTTGTTTTCTACTACCACGAACTAACATCTTAAGCCAATACAGGACAATGTCGTAAATATAACCTATATCAACTTTATAATCCCAGCTTCTACAGGCTGTACTCAATTAGCTTTTTTGATGCTTTGATAATGAATCACAAGTATTGATAGGTCTGGGTCTGGGTCACAAAATACACGAAATGTTGCCATTCTTCTGTACCACGACCTTTTTGATGAATGAAAACGTCGTGATGAAACCTTCGGAACTACCATTGGGCCAGCGTGGCGAACTAGTGGCTTAAACTCTCGCTTGAGAGAAAATTCGTGCCCAGCAGTAGTACGTATAAATGAGTTGATGATGATGAAGATTAGATTAATTACACATTGGTTAGTGATTGTTGCCTGTTTAAGATGATTGGAGGAACTACGTACGACGTACAATAAATTTAAATCCACTGCGCGTCTTTTAAAAAACAAGCCTCGATAGGTCAGCGGCAAGGTCCTCTGATACATAGATCCCAGATGCAGCCCCAACGCCAGTTTGGGAAGTAATCTTTTTAAATTTAATTAATAAAATCTTTTTTAATTTTAATTAGGGTCTTCAAAGTTTATTTCGACATTGCGTAGTATAGTGTGCCCGGGCGATTATTCCGTAAATATAATAGATATCTTTGAACTGATATCGAAAGAACGTCACCTAATGAGTAAAAGGACATTTCATCACATTTTTCATGACAATTTTCAATTAAAAGGAAATTTCATTACAATTTTCATGACATCATTTGACAAAGAACTTTTCAAAAATCAAACTAGAAACATCCAAAATCTTAACGCTAAACGCTCCCATACATTTAATACGACATTATTAAGTAATATTGTAGAAAAAAAATAGAGACGGGGTTACACAAATTTTGCGCTAATTGATTAATTTAAAGATGTGATATACCTAATTATTCCTAAGGATATAATTTTAACAATAAAAAAATCCGATGAAGAATTGTTTTCCGATCTGCAACTCTTTTAGTAGCAGTAGAGCTCCTTGTGAAACAGTTCGTTTAGGGAAGTACTGCCACCTTACCCATTTCTGCCGCCAAGCAGTAATGTAAACATTACTGCGTTCGGATTTTGAAGGGTAAGGGCACTGGTGAAATTACAGACGCATGGCACTTGTCAACTTATGTCTCAAGGGGAATACCTAGATAAATACACATTTCGTACTACACATATATAATACCTGCAAAATGGATGGAACAGTCGATAAATAGTCCTCCTTAACTCTCATTTTGGAAATTGCTAAGGATATACTATCATGAACAGTAATAGGACGTGCATTCCAAAGCCTGACCGCATGAACAGTGAAGGGGTGAGAATAAAAACCGGAATCGAAGGATGGAAAAGATAACTGAGACTTAACGAGAGAGCGACAGGGCTTATCCTGGGACCTGAGAAAACCGAAACGCTCTTTCAAATACCTGGGAGACATAGGGTTGTCCAGAATATTATAGAGTATATAGTATGCAAATTCCTGCGGAGTCGAGTTGAGTTGACTGTGATATTGCGAGATTCGGTCATATTTGCGAAGGTCAAAGATGAACCTTATAACCAGATATGGCAACCATTCAAACCTATTTATCAGCTCTTCAGTAGCATCTAAATAGCCGGAATCAGCGTACTTGAGCTTTGTGATTTAAAACTCTGAGGGCACGGCAACTGATAATGCCAGGCGTGTAGCTTACCATCAGGAGCGCTGCTTGTTCGTGCCGTCACTTGATATTATAAAAAAACTCTATCTGTGTAGTAAAATGAAATGATTTCTAATAATACACCAATAATTTCTTTATTTCAGGAGCACACAGTTGTGAACCTCCAGGACAGGTACCTACAATACGATTAAAGATGATACATATTCGTTTAATGTCCCTCAAATTACATTATAATTAAATAGGGAATTGGTTTTTAGGGACCCGAGACTGTGAAACTTCAAGTGTTCTACGAATGCCTGTGTCCGGGTTGTATCCACGAATACACAACTCAACTGTCTCCTACCATTCAAAAGTTACATGACTACTTGGATCTGGAAACCTATCCCTTTGGTAATGGACAAGTTAGTACGATATTAATGTTTATTTTTTAAACAAACTACCAACTACCTACCGTGTTGCACGATTACCTCTATCAAGAGTTTATAGTGTCTATAATCGCTAGAGAACGCGTAAAAAAATTGTACAGAAAATTTTAATTCTTCTTGTGACTGATTTGCCATAAAAATATTGCACGCGGTCGCAGTCGCGAATGGTCAGTCGCGGAACAGAGTGCAGTAAACGTACACCATATCATCCGCCTGTCACATGGGGCAGGCAAAAACTACGGAATGTGCAACAAGAGGTAGAAAAACTAGAAAAAAAAGAAGTCGTATGATGATGAATACAAGATATGATGCAACTGTAGGCAAAGAAAACAGTATATTTTCTTTTTTTCTTTTGTTTGTTCTTCTCAATAATACTGAGCCACGAAAAAGTTGTTTTTTACTTGTACTATCTATATATATACCTATCACTTAACTGAATACAAATTCAGAACTAAATTATTGTGAATAAGCCTTCGAATTATCCATAAGTTAAAATAATAATGTGGCTTTGTGAGCCAGATACGGTTCAGTTATTTTTAAATCATATTCCTGACAAATTGGGGATTTTTGTGATAATCCGCTAAACTTAAGCCTATTCGATGTATAGATAAGTAACCGGAGGATCATTGTTTAAGTTTTTAATATTGCGATAAAATTTGTAATATTTTAGAAACGAGTTACGACAGAAAAATCAACGAGCGCTACGTATTAGCAAGTGGTGATTGTAAATCGTATTTGCACGCATTGTTACACAAAACACAAGCAAAAATAATGAAGGAAATAGTAATGAATATTTTTTTAAATAAAAAACCGTATTCAAAAGTAAAGTTACCTTAGTTACGATGTCACTAATACCTCTAATTTATTTATTTTTACCGGCTTTAAAAAAAGGTGGAGGTTTTCAATTCGATTGCATTATTTTCGATTGTATGTTACGCGATAACTCTTTCTATTTATAAATCTGTTTCGATAGTTCTTGTTTTTACTTGGAAAGGAGGTACCTCAACAGTAGTCTCAGTTGAAAAAGAGGAAAATATTCCACCTCTAAGGGTGGTAAATCAGGGGATGAATAGGGTAAAATGGTTTTCACCATGTTTTCGGACACTTTCCATCAACCGATTTCAATAAAACTTAGCAAATAAATGTAATTCCACAAACTTTTGAGTACGTTTTTCTTTTCATAAAAAAAAATTCATTACTCTTTCCTTCATTATTTTTCCTTGTGTTTTGTGTGATAATGCGTTCAAAATAAAGCCGATTTACGATCACCAGTTGAGCAATTGATCAAGCAAAGACTGACATATTAGATGTAAACACGCAAAATTCTAAAGAAAAGTAATTTTCTGCTGACGACGCGAAAATTGGTATAAAAAGCCAATACTTTTCTAGCGCCCCCACATCAAGCTTCGTAAGTAATTAATTTTCAACTTAACAGATGGATGACGTATCCGGAACGATTACTTTCCACTGCCAGCATGGTCCTGACGAATGTTATGGAAATGCTTTACACGCATGCGCCATTGATATTCTAAAAAGCCCGATCGATTACGTCAATTTCAACTCTTGCTTGATGAATGGTGGCTCTACAGACAACGCAGCTGATGAGGTATTTACAAATAAAAATTTATTTTATCATTATGAAGTAAAGAAAAATTATAATAGTAATGCCACAAATAAAGTTTGTCGAAATGAATAATGTTCAACCCGTTCCGTTTGAAAAGATTTTTATGTAATCTTAAATCGGCAAACAGTCGATGACTATCTCGAAAGAAAATGGCCACTACTGTTTGTCCATACACTCTAGATTTCTTAACTGTGAGAGTCGCAGAAGCCAGTGTTTGGGTTCCCCCCATAGTTCCCCCTACCTATAGTGTTGGGTCATGGAATGGAAAATGGAAATTCATTTTGAAAAAAAAAACAAATTAAATTTCACATTTAACAGTGACACCTATCGAAAGTCAAAAATACTGAACTCTATCTACGAGAACTTGTGAAAACAAGCCATCCAGGGTTTAAAAAAATTATATTTAGCAATGTCGGTACAATTTTATTTTATAATTCATGATAAATATAACATTAAAAGATATATCTAAACGTAGGGCATAATACGAGCCTTCGAATTATAATTTTCCAATTTTTCTGAATTTTTTCCTGATATTTAAATTATTTGAAACTTTTCGGAAGACTACCCAACACTACCCGTACTTCTCAGTCAATCATGTACAACGACATTCTATAATTTCAGTGCGGGAAATCCCGTTCCGTTAATCCGACACCAATCAAGACTTGCGCCAAGAGCGACAAGGCTGTTCAGCTGCTAAAAGTGTACGCGGAGGAAACTTTGAAACGGCATCTTAAATACATGCCTTACGTCCTCATCAACGGTCAGGAATGTGACTACAACAAACCACTTATGGCACAAGTGTGTAGCGCCTTTAAGAACCCACCAAAAGAATGTGATGAAGTATTAAAATTGTAAATTAATAGGCAGCCACAAGAACGTACAGTACCGACGCCGACGCATGATAGATAACACGTTTTTATATTACATTTTATTATAATTATAATGGTGAATTTAATCAATGAATATAATAATACTATTATAATTTGTTTAATTATTATAATTTTTAAAGCATTACTGATAAGATAAACCTACTAATTTCGGCTTCGTATCTGTAATAGAATATGATATTTTTTTTATAATATATTTTTTTATAAAAAAAAAACCGACACCAAAAGTTTGTGCAATTACATGTATTTGCCAAGTTTTATTGAAACTGGTTACAGGAAAGTGAGTGAAATCCAATAAACCGGATTCAATCCTTAATTTGCCGCCCTTGGAAGTAAATGGGACTACTACTTATTACGGCCGCTTTCTATATTCAATCTCAATCCATAATTTGCTATCTAAGCTTGAATAATCAATCCAAATCCTATTTTTACTGTTTCAATAACCGATTGATGGATCGTTATTCCGATCTTTTGTTTCAATCTATCTGTGGGAGGGCGTATGGCATTATTAGATTGATATTTGTATGGTAGTGACAGTCGTGCGCTTTCAATATCCAATCCATAGTTTTGACAAATCGGATTTTGCACGTGTTCGATCTATAGTAGCGATCCTCCAATTTTGACCGATTGTACTGTGTAATCGTGTAAAAATGGATGTTATTTTTAAATGATAGCGACTGTGAACTTGAACATTTGCTCAGTTATCGGACTGGGATAATAGCGACAGCTACCAAGAGCAGCTTGTGTCCTCAAGAACGTTTAGGCGTATAAACTTCATGGTAAGTTTAACTGACGCTGAATTTACATCCAAATTTAGGCTGAACAAAACATCAGATTTTACATAGAAATTTGTTTTAACTGAAATAATGCTGTTTATCAAAGTCAAATCAAAACGGTATTTTTATAATTGAGATTGTTTATCACGTCACGAATACGAAGAAACATCAACAAAACATAAATTGACACTAACATTTCGCCGCCGCCGCCGCGCGCCGTCCCTTTATTTTTTTCCATCCTAGATGGCCGTCCCGCTCGTTTGACAATAAACGTTCCGTTCTGGACAATTGACGTTCCGTTCAGTTCCTCGAAACACGTTATTCTTGCCGTACTTACGGTTTAAATATTTTATACTTGAAAGTTTGCAATTAATTTATATTTTTGCCAAAATGATCTTTTCCTCCGATTGCGTGGAACTAAACGTCAGAGAGGGAGTAAATTTACGACTGATCCTTTTTTTTTAAGGGTGCTAGAGCCGAGATAGACATATTCGGCAGCGATCGATGGATCGAATAAAATCTGGATAGAAAACAATCTTAGATTCAGGATCAAATATAGAAAGCGGCCGTAACGGCCTCTTTAAAACAAAAAAAGAACCGTCGAAATCGGTTCACAAATGTCACAACCTGAGAATCTCGTGCTTTTATGACGTCGGTTAAAAAATCCTAACATGTACAGTCATTGACTTACAAATAAATGGACGACGGGTGTAATACAAAAACCACGAAAAAAATGTGCCAAGTCAACCTATTCGAAATTTAAATTGTAATGTCATCGCAGTATCGCGCTGTCAGTCGAACAAATGAAGACTAAAGCGGAGTTTGGCGCTCTGTATACGATTTTAGCGCCTTACAAGTGCGGACACTTTTTAGCGCGGACCCGACGTCCATATAATTGTAAGTCAATGTTTACAGTAGTGTACCAGATCAGTGTCATGGATAGTGTAACGGGTAACCTATCACAAACTCGAATATTTTTTCCGAAATAACGTTTGTTCGAATTTTCATTGCACCGAAAACCGAATAATGTATGTTTATCGCAAAAACACGATTAGGTTCGGTTAGGTTAAATAAAAAAAGGTTAGGTTAAGTTCCCCGGAGTGTCACGAGTGCGGCGCTGCTACAGACTCGGCGAGGCACACCTTGGAGGTGTGCCCGACCTGGAGCCAGCAGCGCCGGGATCTCGTAGAGGTGGTGGGACGAGACCTCTCACTGCCCAGCATAGTCAGAGCCATGCTGGGAAGCGAGAGGTCATGGCAGGCGATGGTCTCCTTCTGCGAGGACGTGATGTCGCAAAAGGAGACAGCCGAACGGGTCCGCGAAGACAGCGCCCTCTCGGACCCCATTCGGCGTCGGCGGAGAGGACGCACGCGACGGCTCTTCGCCGACCGCCTGCGTCCCATCAGCGGAGGCCAGCAGGGTGCGGGGTTGAGAGATCCTGCCCCTGCATTGCACAGGCCTCCGCCGCCGGTAGATGCCCCAAATGTTCCGGGGCATCTCCGTGCAGGTCGCCCCCATGATTAAGGGGGCGATGGTGTAGGGCTCCGCACAAAGACGGACCAGCACCACCGGAGTCGCGGTAGCATCCGAAAGGGACCCCGCGGCTCCAGCGCCAGCGCAGGAACATCGTGAGGTTTTTAGTGGGTATGCTCTTGGGGATCGACATAGTCCACAGGAGAGAGTCCCACATATCCCCGCCGTCTCCCAGCGGCGGGGAATGCGTAACGCATTTTCCTCACAGTAATAAAAAAAAAAGTTAGGTTAAGTTCCGATTTTGGGGCCGCCTTTGGCGGCAGACAGACAGAGGGCGGCACTGGCGCAGTCACAGGGAGCAGCGGTTCCGTCCGTCTGCCCTCCGGCAACATCGCGGACATACGCGGTGGCCGCTGGTGCACGTGTAACTGCATCAGCACAGGTTGCGCGCGCTGCACGCACCCCAAAGCTGCTGATGCCAGTTCCCACGCCAGTACCGAGGGCGGCGCAGCCAGTCACGTCCAGGTGGGTGCCAGGGACGGGGCCGCCCGCCAGACCATTGGCGAAGCTGGTCTCGGTGCCTGCACCGAGGCCGGCAGCAAAGCCGACCAGTTACAAGGCGACTCCGCGCGTCCCAACAGGGGCCGGAGCACCGCCACCGACGCCACATTTAGAAGGGTCGACGCTGGTGGAGAGCGTCACTCAAAGGAGTCGTGAGAGAAGGAGGTGGCAGATGGCGAGACAGGCAGCTGCGAAGGCGGCTGCCGCGCCCGCGGCGACGAGGGCCCAGCCTAAGCCGAGGAAGGCCATTTCTCCTCCTCGGCCACGATCAACGGCTGTGGTTCTCACTCTGCAGCCGGCGGCCTTAGAAAAGGGAGTCACGTACGCTCAGACGATCTCCCGTGCACGTCAAGCCAAGAAGACGTGCATATTAGGGAGACCGCCACCGGGGCCCGCATTTTGGAGGTCCCGGGCGCCGCCAGAGACGAAAAGGCAGACCGCCTGGCCTCCAGACTCCGGGAAGTGTTGGGCGACGACGTCGCGGTTACACGGTCCATAAAATGCGTGGAGCTGCGCATCTCCGACCTCGACGACTCCGTCGAGGCCGAGGAGGTGCGTGCGGCCGTGGCGGCGAAAGGGTCATGCTCCGTTCATCAGGTTGGGGTGGGCGCGATCGCCACCGGAGCGGACGGCCGCGGGGCAGTCGTCGTACGCTGCCCCATCGTCGTCGCCAAGGCGGTGGTCGCCACAAAGTTCCGGGTGGGGTGGGGCACTGCACACGTCAGAGTGCTTGAATATTGCCTATGCGGTGCTATCGCTGCATGGGCATCGGTCACGTAAGACGTCGCTGCCCAATGAGCTCGGTCCGGAGCAATTTGTGCTACCGGTGCCGGGCGGCTGGATGTCAGGCGAAGCCAAAGTGCTCCGTCTGCGCCGATCTTGGTCGGCCGGCGGCGCACATAATAGGAGGGAAGGCGTGTCGCCCTCCCCCAATGAAGACTTAGGAGGCCCCAGGGAACCAGACCTCCACCGCAGCGACGGTACCTGCGCCAGTGGAGGAAGTTGAGATGTCTATTGATGGACTGGCTTGAACTCAACTTCCTTCAGACGAACCTGAACCACTGCGCCAGAGCACAGGATTTGTTCATGCAGGCCACAGCGCAGTGGTCAGTGGACGTTGCGGTAGCCGCGGACCCGTACTACGTTCCCAGGCATTCCAACTGGGCTGGGGACATGGACGGCGTCGTGGCTATCGTCACGCCGTCGTCGGCTCCCCCTCTCATCGTAAAAGAGAGGGGAGCCGGTTACGTGGAGGCAGTGTGCGGAGGAGGGGTGGCGGTAGTGGGCGTTTATTTTTCGCCCAACCGCCCAATGGCCGAGTTTGAGCCGTTCTTGTTGAGGCTCAGCTCGGTCGTGACGAGGTTCGCCCCGGCGAATATTTTGGTAATAATAATAATAATAATAAAACCATTTATTTCAGGCCATAGCCCATAAGATAATAGTGTTAGTTACAAAAGAAAACCTTAGAACTATGTTAGTATGATTACATTGAATTTTGAATATATTGACAGAAAATTTAAATATTAAAATTTGGAAAATGCACAATTATTGCTTAATTTGACCCGTTGTAATATTTACCCAAAACTTTAAAATTTTACAGTCAAAACGATGGGCAAACATCCTCAGGATGCCATTGCCACTGTCACGCACTCGCTTTAGCAGAGATGACACTCTTTTACGCCTGATGGCATAAAAGTCATCTGTTCGCGCTTCAGCAAACATGCCGGATGCACTGCAGTGCCGTGGCAGTCCCAACAGCATCCTGAAGATGTTATTATATTGTACTCGTATTGAATTGTATGTACGCTGTGTATATCTAACCCATAGACTACTCGAGTACATTGACTGACAAAAAGCTTTGAAAAGCATAACTTTCACGTCTTTTGTACAACGAGTGAATCTACGGGCCAGCATGTTTCCTCTCACAGCCAGCGCTCTGCGCTCCCTTTCAATATCTAGATCATCTTTCATGCTGTCAGTAATAACGTGACCAAGATATCTAAACCTATCAACTCTATTAAGAGGCGTGCCACCAAGCGTTAACGATGGTACAACATCTGGATAGCATTTAATAATGAGCGACCTCAATGCCAAATCGCCGGCTTGGGGCAGCCGCTTGCCCAACGCCAAGGGGCGAGCGGTGCAAGCGTGGGTGACGGCCAATGGCCTGGTCGTCGCCAACCGCGGCACCGCCAACACCTGCGTGAGGAGGTGGGGGGTTCCATCGTGGACATAACGTTCGCGACCCCCACCCTAGCCTCACAAGTGCAGGACTGGCGGGTGCTGGAGGGGAGGAGACCCTTTCGGACCACGTATACATAAGGTTCAGGGTCTCCTCCTCGCAGGCGTCAATGACGGCGCCTGCACGGCGAGGGCGAGGGCGAGAGGGGTTTCCCCGTTGGGTCCTCGCCAAATTCCATGTCGAAAGGGCAACGGAGGCGGCTATCGTGGCCGCATGGGGCGCTTCCCCCCAAGTGGATTCGAACGAGATGGCAGTCGGGTTCAGAAGGAATCTGACTGCCATCTGCGATGCCGCAATGCCCCGTAGCGGCGGCAGGCCTCCCAACAAGAGGGAGGTCTACTGGTGGACGCACGAGCTCGCGCTTCTGCGATCCGCCAGCAACACCGCGCGGAGGGCGCACAAGCGGTGTCGCAGAAGGCGTCACACGCCCCAGGAGGAGGAGAAACACCACGCCGCCTATAGGGCGGCGCAAGAGGAGCTCCGAGTCGGCATAAGCCGGGCCCAAGATCTGGCCCAGCAGGGGCCACGTTGGATGGGGACGCCCGTACAAGATGGTGCGCAACAAGTTGCAGCACCGGGCGCCCCCCGCCGAGACGATGGAGACGGAGCTCCTCGGTCAAGTGGTGGCTGGCCTGTTCCCGGAGGGGATGAGAGTTTCTCTCCTCCCTCCATGGCTCCGCCAATTGCGGAGCCGGAACAGGCCGATACAGTTCCTCAACACACAGGAGGAACTAAAGGCGGCAGCGGACCGGCTCAGAGCCACAAGAAAGGCCGCCGGTCCGGACGGTGTGCCAGGGAAAGTCCTGGCACTTGCGTTGGAACACCTGGGAGAACGCGTATTGAAGCTCTTCGATGCCAGTTTGGCGTCGGGGAGTGGAAGGGAGTCCCCAGGTGTGGAAGGAGGCCTTTGCCTCCTCCTGAAGGAAGGGCGTCCGGTCGAGTCCCCATCAGCGTATCGGCCCATCGTGCTACTCGATGAGGCGGGTAAGCTTTTCGAGCGAGTGCTCGCTGCCCGCATCATCGAGCACCTCGACAGTGTGGACCCCGATGTGTCGTCGCACCAGTTCGGATTTCGGGCTGGGCGTTCGACCATCGATGCGATAGCGGAGCTAAGGGGACAGGTGAGGAGGGCCAAGGCGGAGCGGGGGATTGTTGTGGCGGTGTCGTTGTACATCGCCAACGCGTTCAACAGTCTCCCGT
Source organism: Hyposmocoma kahamanoa (assembly GCF_003589595.1). NCBI lineage: Eukaryota > Metazoa > Arthropoda > Insecta > Lepidoptera > Cosmopterigidae > Hyposmocoma > Hyposmocoma kahamanoa. The sequence goes on from NW_020653851.1 coordinate 15,012,490, forward strand.
TCTCCATCATCGAGGAGGCCCTAAAGTTCCACCGCCTGCCTCAATATCTGAGGCAGGTGGTGCCGAGCTACCTCACCGGGAGGAAGATCTCCTTCCTTGACCGGAACGGGGAGATGAGGGAGCGGAGCATGTGCCGCGGGGTTCCACAGGGCTCGGTTCTGGGCCCGCTATTATGGAACCTCGGGTACGACTACGTGCTCCGAGGATCTCTCCCCGTTGGACTGGGTGTCATCTGCGTAGCACGCCCGGGGGCGGGATTGGGGGGTAGCGTCGCGACTGGCCACGGAGGGAAGCGCCTTAGTGGTCAACCGCATTGGGGAGCTGGGGCTCACGGTCGCCTTCGACAAAACAGAGGTCATAGCATTCTATGGCCTCCGTCGAGGGCCTCCGCCCGGCTCCTGGGTGGAGGTTGGAGGTAGGAGGATCGGGGTGAGCCCTCATATAAAGTATCTTGGGCTCACCCTGGACTCGTGTCCGCCGCGGCGGCGCTTGGGCACCTTATGCCAAATGTGGGGGGACCCAGCTCCCTATGTCGTCGGCTTTATGCTGGCGTCATACGGAGCATGGCCCTCTACGGGGCGCCCATCTGGGCGGAGGCCCTCACCACCAGACTGCGGCCGCTTCTGCGCAGGCCGCAGAAGCTAATGGCGGTGAGGGCAATTCGGGCGTACCGGACGGTTTCCGGAGCGGCGGCATGCGCCCTGGCTGGATCCGCACCCTGGGAGCTCGAGGCGTCCGTCCTCGAGCAGACCTACAGGTGCCGTGCGGAAGCCAGGGCACGTGGAGAGCGCCACGCAGATTGGTGCAGATTGGTGCAGGTTCTCACCGGACATGGATGTTTCGGCGAATCATCATCATCATCACATCACATCACATCATCTTTGCCGCAACGGTAATCTGGTAGATCAGTCTTTGTACGAGCTCCTATAAACAATTTTCATTATAGTGTAAATATTGCAAATTTATTATTAAATTTGTAACGTAATCTATTATAACTTTCCAAATTATCAAATTATTATTTTGTTGTGCATTACAGTGTGTTTTTATATCGAATTTATGCAAATAAGTGTTAAAGGTCTTAGTGCGTAACTACCTGCGAATATTTTGTGTGTTCGCGCCCCGCGAGTGAATTTCACCGTTCCGCCGCTATCGCGCGCGCAGCCTAAGTATGATAATTGCGTGCGTGCCTCAATCTCGCGTCATCGCCTTGTACGCTACGTCAACGAACAAAGAGTAAAACTACGCAGTAGTGTCACCTACACTAAACTACTCAGAGACGTCTCTCAGGGGAATTGTGAAGTAAAAACAGTTTCAAATTTTCGATCTTTGTATTCATAATTATAACAAACTAGTGGTTGCACAAAATCAATTGAATATACATATATTCAATAGAGTTTAAATACCATAATCACAAAATTTACATTAACATAATGAATTGTTTAGCGTGTAACAATAAAATAAACCGAGGAGAGGTATTAGCCTGTGCTACCTGTAAGGGATGCTATCATTATAAGTGTATAAATATGACGTTGAACACCTATACTGCCAATAAACATAACTGGCTATGCCCTTCTTGTGTAATGGCTACGAGACGTGTTCGAGGCGATGAGACACCAACCCGTAGACAGTTCGAGCAGCTCCCAGTCGAGGCTGACATATCTTGCGACAACTTAGCTTCCGGCTGCATCGCAGCTAATGATAGTGACGAATCGACAAGCACCCGTGAAGTAAATATTTCTCTAGTTTTAAAGGAGCTGCGAGCATTCAGGAACGATTTTGTTGGCATGAGGTCAGATATTCAAAGAGTGACCGATAGCATTCAGGAAATTAATAAAAAATTTAGTGAAATGGAATCTCGTTTCAGTGACATTGAGGATAGATTAATAATAAATGAAAACAAAACGGCGTTGATTCCTAAATTAAAACAAGACCTAGACTCAGCTAAAGAGTCGATATCGTCATTGGAAGATGAGTTGCAGCAACGGGACCAGCTAGCTAGGATGAACAACGTCGAGATATCCGGGATACCTATTGCTGCTGGTGAGAACCTCTCAACGCTAATACGGGCCATTTCTAATAAGGTTGGTTACTCACTAGACGACCGTGACATCGATGGTGTCACGCGTGTACGGAGGTTCGAAGCGAGCAGTGTGTCTGCAGAATCAAGCGTCCCTCGTCCCCCGGCTATCATTGTAAACTTCGCTCGGCGACTGTGTAAGGATAAATTCCTAGCAGCAGTGCGCTCGCGACGCGGCCTAACTACTGCCGACGTCGATCTTTCGGGTCCCTCTCTAAATGTGTATGTGTCGGATCACCTCACTCCTCGAAACAAACAATTATTAAAGCGTGCTAGACAAGTCAAAACTGACTTGAATTATTCTTATTTATGGGTTAGAGACTGTAAGATATTGATGCGCAAAAACGAAAGGTCAAAGGTTGTCGTCATCAGGAATGATGCCGACATATCCAAGTTAAAATGACTTCTAAACGATTTGTTTATATTTTTAATCATTAAACAGTGGCTTTTTAATTTTTTTACCAGTGTAGATAGATTTATACGTTCGTTTCTTATTGCAATTATGTGTTTTAACTGTATCTGTTATTCTACGTTAAGTGATGTGGTAACTATTTTTTCTATTTGTGTACAATGCACTCTTTTTCTAAAATATTTACATTTAATTCTTACTTTTATTTTTTATTACTTTACGAAATTACTTCTTGCTACAATATATAAATAAAATTGCATATTATAATTTAATTACTTCTAATTACTTAGTGAATTTTAATGGTCTCATGGCGAATAATAAATACGTGTTTATATTAATTAACTATTATGGATCCGACAACTAAACATCTGTTAGGTTATTATCAGAATGTAAGGGGTTTACGTACGAAATCCCACGACTTTCTATCCCAGATAGCTATAACTGACTACGATTTTATACGTGTGACTGAAACCTGGTTAACACCTGATTTTTACGACCGAGAGTATTTTGATAGTAGGTACTTTGTGTTTCGCTGTGACCGCTCGCACGAGGAGAGCGGTGCGATGCGTGGCGGTGGAGTCATGGTTGCAGTGCGCACTACATTGATGCCGCTGCGACGGAACTGGCCGACGCCACCGCGCGCTGCTTCCGACTGCGTATGGCTATCCATACCCCTAAATACAGGTAGTAGTAATAGATGTTTAAACATCGCCTGTGTTTACATACCACATGGGCCAGGCTACCGTGACGCTCTGGAAGCATTTTTTAATTGTGCTAGCGATATATTTAATAATCGGCCAAATGATATATTTTTAATTGTGGGTGATTTTAATGTTTCTGAAGCGGTTTGGCAGGAGACTCGCACTTTCAGCAAATTACTACAAAAAGGTGGTGACTATGCTGTAAGATCGTTGAGAGATTTTTTAGCGTTCACTAATCTACAACAATTTAATGGTGCTTATAACACCAATAACAGAATCTTGGACCTAGTGATGAGTAATATTAACTGCAATGTCACGAGTTGCTGTCAACCGTTAACCCAAGAGGATATCCATCATAAGTCAATAGAAATTTGTTTGAATATTAATAACTTTAAGTCTTTAAATTCAGTACCCACCTATAATTATAACTTCTGTGCAGCAGATTTTCTTTCTATTAATAAGGAACTTACAAACATAGACTGGCCTGAAAAATTTAAAGCTTTAAGCTTAGAGGAATGTATTTCGAAATTTTACTACATTTTAAGGAATTGTATTACAAAGTTTGTTCCTCGAAAGATTATCAGATCTTCGCAGTCCTTTCCTGTATGGCATACTAAGCCCTTAAGAAAACTTTTGAATGAAAAAAGAAAATATCACAAACTGTGGAAGTTGTATGGGAATCCCTTGGATTATCAAAGTTTCAGTGTTCTGAGAAAAAGAGCCAATCGCATGAAAACCGAATGTTACAATAATTACATACAGTATATAGAAAATAAAATTCAAACAAACTCTAAGTATTTCTGGACCTATGTCAAAGCTATTAAGGCTAATAATGGGTTACCGCAAACGATGACCTTTAACGGAAAAAGTAGTAGCAATGGGAAGCAAATTTGTGAATTCTTTAATGAACACTTTCATTCGGTTTTTGTAAATAATACTAGCCAATCGCTGCCTAATCAATGGGGCGCTCCCGTAAACACAGTTTTGGATATTGGTTCCGTCGAGATTCATCTTAAGTTGGTAAACAAATATTTAAAAAAAAAATTAACGTCAATAAGGGTGTGGGGCCGGATGGGATACATCCTCTGTTAATTAGCAAGTGTGCTGATGCGCTGACTTATCCCCTCACTCACATTTTCAAATTATCTTTTAGCAGTGGTTGCGTGCCTCAAGTCTGGAAGTATGCTTGGATAACGCCTATACCTAAGGGTAACGTGTGTGAGGATGTCACTAATTATCGGCCGATTTCCAAACTGTGCCATTTCGCCAAGATACAGGAAAGGATTGTTACTGATCAACTGTTTGGGGTTGTGCAGCGCGTCATTGGCCGTGGCCGAACGGTTACCATACCGGACTGCCACGCAGAGGTCCCCGGGTTCGATTCCCGGGCCGGGAGAAATATTTGTATGGCCTACATTTATTTCTCTCGTGAGTTTGGGTGTAATTTGTCGTTCTCTATGTGTGTGTCCATGGCACCCGCGACACAGGGTTTCCCTAGTGCGGGGCTATGTTAAGTGTGTGCGTTATTATGTTATTATGTTATTATTATGTTATTGTCCCGAACCAACATGACTTTTGTAGAAAGCGTGGTGTGGATAGCAATTTGTTAACTTTTACGGAGCTTATTCTGTCAGCAATGGATGATAACGCACAAGTAGATGCTATTTATACAGATTTTGCGAAAGCGTTTGATAAAATTTGTCATAACACACTACTTTTTAAGCTCTGGCAGCTCGGAATTCACGGTGACTTGTTCCGATGGATACGTTCATACGTGGAAAACCGTAGTCAGGCTGTTACACTCTGTGGTTACCGTTCCATATACAAGAATATACCCTCAGGAGTGCCTCAAGGATCTCATTTGGGACCTTTATTATTTATTATTTACGTCAACGATCTGATAAAGTCCATAAGTCACTCAAACGTACTACTATATGCGGATGATACGAAGTTATACAGAGTTGTAAAGGAAACAAATGATGCTGCGTTACTGCAAACCGATTTAAATGATTTTGTTGATTTTTGTAAGAGTAACAATTTATTTCTGAATGCAGATAAATGTTTTACCATTTCTTTTACAAGGAAAAGAAATCCAATAACGTACCCATATAAAATTTGTGGACAGGATCTGAATCGCGTAAGTGAGATTAGAGACCTGGGTGTGTTAATAGACTCCAAACTTTCATTTATCCCCCATATAGATAAGATTGTTAATAGGTCATACAAATTTTTGGGTTTCATATTACGCGTAGGAAAACCATTTAAAAACGCTTCTACCTATAAACTATTATTCAACAGTTACGTGCGAAGTCGGCTGGAATTCGCAAGTCCAGTTTGGAATCCGTATCAACAGGTTCATCAAAGTAAAATTGAAAATTTGCAACGAAAATTTGTTAAATCCTTGGATTATAGAATCGGTCACCAGCATACAGATTATGACTCATCCCTTACATTCCATAAAATTAACACCTTGAAGCAACGTCGCGAGATCGCTGACGTCACGTACTTGTTTAAAATATTACATAACATGGTTGATGCCCCTTTCCTATTGGAACAAATTTATTTTCGTGTACCTTTTAAGCAAGAAAGAACAAGTCGTAAAAAACCACTATTTGCCATTAAACCAAGTAAGACCTGCTATGGAAGTAATAGTTTTATAAAGAGAGCATGTACCTTATATAATGGCAAATTAATGAGTATAGAAATATTTGATAAGTCGCTATTAAGATTTAAAAACCACATCACTGAACTTATATAAAATAAAACTAATACTATGGATAAATAATGTTTAAACCGTTTTTGTGATTTCTTTGTTTGTTTTTGTTGTCCATTATTGTAGTGTGACTTGTCTTGTTGTATTTTCACTGTTTCCTCTTGTTTGCGTATTATGTCGATGATTGTGAGGTATACAAATGGATTATAGGTTCTCCTAGTAATAAGTGAGCCGTCTTGACTCTTGTGCTTTATAATGGAGTCAGGAGTCCTGCAGTAAAACAAATAAATTTACGTAATACCATCAAAAATGTGTAATCTTTCTATAGTAGTATGTAGTAGCAGTATAATATCTTGTTCTTACCTAAAGTTTCTGGCCTGCATGCCACCCACTCTCATTCCTCTTGATAAAGTTTGATGCTCACATGTAACATCTCTGGATTTGATTGAAAAAATATTAATTGTGATTCATGTTATTGTCTGAAATGAAATTAACCTTATTATAGTTACATTTTATTATATTTATAGTAATTATTAATTGTAATATAATTAGTTAACTATTGTGCTTACCTTGTGGAAACCATGTTTTCGTATGTTATTTCCAATGTAAGTCTATCCGGGGTTCTCGCATGCCGTGATAGCAATATTATTATTATAAATTGTATATAACACAACTTGGAAATAGCTGAACTGGTTCACTGATGGATTGCAAAGACTATATTTCTTTTCATTTACCATTTTGTTTTCTCACTCAATGCATTGCTAATAATTTAATAATGATTTTTCAATTCAATTACCATTTGTGTTCCGTTACGTAATGACACGACCGGTCCTGAGCACAGTGAGTTACCTCTGTGTGCAATCTTGCAGTTTATTAATATGTTTATTCTGTTCCGATGTTCCTGCGCACGATTTTTTTATGTTGTATGTGTTATGTCTATATGTCTGTGGCTATATCGATTCATAACTTGAAGTTGTTTATCATAGACCACATGCATAATTTTCTTTCTTCCGTGCTGTTTGTTGTGTATCAGAATGTCTGTTTACCTACTTTTTGTTTATTTAATGTATATTTAGGGGACTATGGGTTTATTTATAAGTTAATTTTAAAATATGTATTTTTTTACATGTATGTAACTGTTTGTCCCTCAATAAATTAAAAAAAAAAAAAAAAAAAATACCTGCACCGGGTTGCAGGTCGGGAGACGACCCCTGTCTGTCACGAGTGTGGCGCTCCCGTCGATTCAGTGCGTCATACCGTGGCAGAATGTGCGGCATGGGACCCCCAGCGGCACTCCCTGACCGCGGTAGTGGGCGGAGATCTCTCGCTATCGACCATCGTGGGCGCGATGCTCGACAGTCAGAGATGTTGGGATGCAATGGCCTCCTTCTGTGAAAGCGTACTTTCGCACAAGGAAGCCTCGGAACGGCTCAGAGAGGACGACCCCCTCGCTGACCCGCTCCGAAGACGGCGGCTGGGGAGACGAAGGAGGCAGTACGCCCACCTTCTTCCCCCGCTGTAGTGAGCCGTGGGGACAGGGGTCGGGGGACCCTATCTCCAAGTCTGTGCTCACAAGTGTGAGGGTGCCTTTGTGTTGACCCGGGGCACTCTCTGAAGGCCGGGGTCCGCTCACGCGGACCATCCGCCGAGGCGTTCCTGTAGTATGCGTAAGCGGATCCAGGGGCGCCTCGCTATGGCGGTAGGGGTTAAACGCTGGGTTTTAGTGTGTATACCGGGCTAGAGCCCGGGAGTCACACATAACCGCTCGCAGCTCCCCCCGAGCCGAGCGGTACGCGTAACGCGTTTCCCAGAGATAAAAAAAAGGTTTAAAAGACATTTTACTCTCAAAATAACTTTCAAGGTTATGAAAATTCGAGCAAACGTTATTTGTGGAAATTGTCCTTTCGGACTACTGACGCAACCATCACGTTTCCAAATGTGACGCAATTTCCTCTAAATATATCTTTGAATGTACCACAAGTAAATGGAGTTCATAATAAAAATATTTATGCAGTTATTTCATCACGAGTCCGATCACCTGCTGAAATACAATCAAACCCATCAGGGTGTTTAGTAAATGTATGTATTAGTAAAAATATCAATATAATATGTGTGTATATATTAGGAAATATACATTTACTGTGAACACACACATAGTGTGTGTACGCAATATGTTAATAACGCCTCATAGTTATTTATATTTGCTTCCGATAAACGATATCGGGTTAATGTGGCTCTGCCAGTTCAAAACACTGTTTCAAATGTAGTTTGTTCAAAGTTATTGTTAGCGTAATACAGTGCTATCGTATTGACATTAAATATGAATGTTTTATTACTCTTACTTATACTTTCTTTTGCCAGCACTATTCAATGCGGTAAGTGTTGTTCGTATAGAATTTCTTGACATTTTAGACGTTTCACAATATGTTCAAATATTTTAATTTTGTTTTAGACATACACACAAATAGGATTGAAGATACACTTTCAACGGAGGCAAATGATACAAATACTTTGTGTAAGGATCACCTTCAGGTTTGTATTCATATATAAATATATACCTCACATTTACTGAATTAGAACACATTTCAATGGGTAAACATTTACACCGTTTGGTTTGACGAATAGCGCACGATGAATCCAAATGCCTAATTAATTTATTAATTGGAAATTAAAATATTTTTTCGGATATAAATAACGCACACACTAACACACACACACAGCAACAACAACAAACAAACTCACGAGAGAAATAAATGTAGGCAATACAAATCTTTCCCCCGGCCTGGGAATTGAACCCTTGACCTATGCGTGGCAAACCCGCATGGTAATCCTTCGGCCACGGAAGCAGTTACAAATAGAGTGTATATTTTTTTATTCAAAGAAAATATCCTATCGGGCCCTTTTCGGGTCCCATGGTCATGGCTGACTGGGACCTGTAAAGGGCCCGAAATGTTGGTTGGTTCGAAAAAACAAATATCCGCGAAATAGATCCGAAAGAATAATTTCATTTCCTTTCGTAACTATCACGAAAACCGCGTAAGAACTCGATAATTTATTAATTGATGGTAATTACAATTACAGGTACCGGAGAAAGTCAGAATAGACTTATACTACGAAAGTTTATGCCCATATTGTAAACAATTCTATGTAAAAGAACTAGCTCCTGTTGTTCAGAAACTAATGAATTACATAGAGCTATATACATATCCTTTCGGACACGCACAGGTATCTTTTTCATTTTGGAACTGATGATGATCTCATGATGACGAATAGAAACCATTTAATGCAATAGAAACTATTTATTACAACGCCACAATATAAAAAACGCACAAAAGAGACTAATATAAATAAAAACAGAAATAACATAACAGCGTAACAACATTTAAGCAACAAGTTACATTATACTATGAGTACTGACATGTTTACGACTGTGGTGTATGCAAAAAGATACCACTCAGTTAAAGTCAGAATGCTTAAACTCTCTTCTTTCTTCTCTCCTGATAAATTGTCAAAGGGTGCAATTTTCCAAAATACCAACAAGATATAACATGATAATGCATCGGCATATTGATTTGTATTATGAGAAGCATAAAAATCGCTGCCTTTACACAATAAAGCAGTATTGCAGAATACAATGTTTTTAAACTAACCATACAGCGACGAGCAGAGCAAGTGCAACTTTATCGTGAGTATAACCTCTTACGACACATTTTTTTCTGGAATACTGCATTATTATATAAAAGCAGCAAAACGTTTTGTGTCAATATCTAAAAGTTGTGAAACAAATGTCGTTTGTTTCAACAGTACAAATACCAGAAGTTATGAGATCATTCATTGCCATTATTCACCTCGTCATAAAGTTATACTTGAAGTGCTAAATTTTAATGTGCAGATGAAAAAGAATGACAACAAGACCACATTTGAATGCCAGCATGGTCCAACAGAATGTTACGGCAACGGGCTACATGCATGTGCTATTCAGTATTTGCCAAAAATGTCCGAATATGTCCCATTTAACACCTGTTTGATGGAGAAATGGTCTACGGACAAAGATGCTGAACAGGTACCACTTTCTTTACATTGGTGCAATTTAGATCCATAGTTGACGGCTCGTATGAAGAAATCTGAAGAATCATCTTACACAATAAAAAAATATTGATATGATGAATCACCTAACTTTCACTAAATAAAAAACAGTCGGCGTGTGTAGTGTGGGGTACGTCAACCAGTAAACAAAATTTTTACTTTTCTATTATGTCTGAATCACCTTTTTATTTATGACATCAATTGATGGGACGAATCAGTCGTTCGCCTGGTGCTAAGCGGCGCGCTGTTGTCCTGACATGGACAGTTGCAGTGCCGCTCTGAACTTTAAATCGTAAAGATCCGAGAGGCACTGCCGCTACTCCCGTCACCCTGAGACATAAGTTGAAATTCGTGTGCGTGTAATTTCACCAGCACCTACCATTTAAAACCGAAATTACTGCTTGGCAGCAGAAATAGGCAACGTGGCTGTACTTTCGTGTACGAACTTGTTTCACAAGAAGCTGCACTGTTACTAGAACCTCTGGCAAACCAATTATGATTAACTATAGTTTATATTTTGAATATAATGTATGTAGGTACTTATGTAGCAGGGAAAAAAGTCAAAATATTGCTAAACAGTAAATTGCTGCAGCAAAATTGTCACAACTATCAAATACGATTTCAGTGTGGTCAACGTCTGCACCTCAACGCTGAACCCATTAGAACCTGCGCCAATAGCGATGAGGCTATCAATCTCGTTATATATTACGCGCAAGAAACTGAAAAATTAAAGAATATGTCTTACGTGCCTTATACAGTCATCAATCATAAAGTAATGGATCCCGAGACCGACCTTATAGACTCCGTATGCGCTACCTTCGAGAAGCCACCACAGGAATGTAAAAAATAATAGTTTGGAACAATTAGTTTACACATAAGTGCTGGATAAAATATGAAAAACTGAATGCTAAAAATAATTGTTTGTATTATAAGATTTGGTAAGTTTGTAACTATTTTATTATTTTCAGTCATTGATTGTCAATGTTTTCAGTTAATAAATATATAAGGTAGAACAAAGTAGTAATGATTTATTCTTATATAATTAGCCGTTTTATTGAGCGAGATTAGCTAAAATTAATAATTTAATTAGTATAAGTTATTACCTATTTTATATTTTTTTAGGAATAGGTACTTCAACGTAAGTTGTTGATTCAACTGTTTGCAATTTCACTTGTCATTGTACATCGCAGTGCTAAGTGGCACCATGTGAGTTGTAGGTACGCAATAAGACTTCATTATCATTGCAAAGACCGGGTTTATTACGCTATAAATACCTCATTCAATACAAGAATCCATCAGATTGTTTCACAAAATTTGAACACATTGATAGCGCGAGACAAAATTCAAGTAATGCCATCTAGCTGCTTACGTATCGTACTAAATATGTGCAATCAATTAGAACCACTCATTAAACACTTAGAAACTAGCGTATAGTCAAAAACAACGGACAACAACAAGAAATGTAAAAAATGTAAAAGACACAACCTATTTCAATTAATAGAATGCACTATACATATAGTTCCTGCTTACATCAGAGCATGTGATCTACCCTCGGTACGAAACTACTTACTAACAATATATTCGAAATCAGGAAAAATGACCAATCTACCTATATTTTTTTGTAGAAATATATTATCTCAATAATTGTAGTTAATTGCTCAACGGGCACAAATGACATCAATAAACCTATTTTTTACAATAAAAAGTCAAAGTGTGTCCTTTAGTTCTATTCATGAGTCAAGTATTAAAAGTCAAATTTCAATTAGTTTATACCCTTACCCTTTATATGCAGTAACAAATATTTATTTTTTCTACTAAGTTATAATGCAAAATTAAGGTGTTTTTAAAAAGGGCTGATTAAAATACAATGAAAGTTTCTGTATAAAACATGTGGTATGGATTTCTAGCATAAACAAACTATGTACTTAATATCAAACGTACAATTTAACTATTATTTTTTAACAGAAACACCTAACAAATATTCAAGATATATTCCTTTCTTTCGAAGGCAGCGACTTATTCGTAAAGTGTTCTTTTAATTCGAACTATGGTAATCATCCATTGTAACAATTTATTGAATTTCATTACAATACTTTTAAAAATACTTTTCTGCCCCAGTGCTGTATTTCACATTTCTTCAAAATTTTTTCTTCCTGTATAGGTGAAGTAATTTTAATTAACTAAAGCTGTGGAAATTTTAGGGTAAGAAAACAAAGGAGAGAAATTCAGTATAGATAAATATTTACCATCATTTACAATAATGTAAATATGAATATACTCATGCATTTACGCAAAATAGGCGCTTTGTCGTCGAGTTGCGGATACCAGCCCGTTGCACCAAGTACCAAGATACTCATGCATTTATAACCATAGAGACAACTGGAAGGTTTAAATGGGGGTAGGGAAAGCAACGTCAATTTGCGATAGAGATGAAGGAGACACCCACATCTCCACACTCCCTATTAAGAATTCGAATTTCAGTAAGATGAATGCGACAGAGGATACAATGTTACCCTTCTGTCTCTGTCTGTTTTGTAAACCATTGCTTTATCGCTTTATCGGAACACACAGCTAGAGCCTAAAATTACTCTTAAATTAATGATACCTACTTTTCACTCAAGGAGTCCCAAAGGAAAGATCATGGAAATAATTAAAATAATGCGCTGTGTCGCCACAAGAAACAGCCTCGTTAACGCACGTTCATTACCCGAAATGTCTGTGTGACATGATACCCAAACGACCTAAGTGGCACTTTCCCATCATAATATAACATGGAAAAGATTTTTTTTAAATATTTCTACATGACTAACTTCAAATTAATGTACTAGCCAGGAATTTAGTAGGTTTTAAAATAAACAATAATATCGTCGTCTAAATTTTAAAACCTCGCAACTTCCTTTTTGGACCAAATCTCTTTTTTACTCTTCAAGCACAATATCGGACAATTAAATCATAAAAAAATATATTCTGGATCGTTATTTAGTTTTAAAATAACGGTACGATCATAGATCGTCATATAACTATATCTAGTAATTCTGTTTTTTGTGCCTACTCAAAAGTTCTCATTGATGGAGGTACAAACGAATTTAGTACTTATTTTAATTATTTAGAAACTGTCAAAAAAATTGTCTATGTAAAAAGAAATTAAACAATCAACTTGTTAATTAATATAATTATTAAAAGTACACTTATTAACAGCAAATTTTAAATGTTTCAACATTTTGCTTATAAAAAATATCGTAGGCTGAATTTGTTCAAGTCATATTCAAAATCTATTCATTTCATATGTTACATGTCACATACACGTCAGCCAGATTCAGATTCGTCTGTGAATATTTTTTTATGAAAAAAAATCTAAAAAGTTTGTGGAATTACATCTATTTGCCAAGTTTTATTGAAATCGGTTAAAGGAAAGTGGGTTAAATCCAATAAAGCGGATTCATCCCCTAGTTTGCCACCCTTAGAGGTGGAACATTTTCTTCAAATTTAAATGACACCACAACTAAGGCTTTCTAACAAGAAAAGAATCATCGAAATCGGTTCACGAATGTCGGAATAATAACGTAACATACACACAAAAAAATGCAGTCGAATTGAGAATTTCCTCCTCTTTTTGAAGACCGTTAAAAACAAGAAAAAACTCTAGGGGTTGCTTTTTATAAATAGTTCCCTTAGCCACCGATTACGGATAAAATAGTTTTCTTTGTACTGTTTGCACAGGGTATTGAGCAGTTATGTTACTATAAGGGCATTTTTCCAAGAAGTGCTAGATTCTCTGACTTAGGTGTTCGATTTTTTTTTCTTAATTTCCGGAAAAACATTGAGCGCGAAGGAAAAAGAACTCAAATTTACATAAGATTCCGTTATTTGGGTAACTAGATTCTTAACAGTTAATGACATATTTGATCCACCGAATTCAGCAACTACCGAAATCAGGATTTTTTAACAAAAGGCATAATTTTTGTATAAAATGTTATGAAAAGCAATAAAAACATTCAATAGTCTATATAAACATTTCCTAATATGACTAACTATGAAATCAGGCTTTAAAAAGTAAAATTTATTCATAAATCTCGTCATCAGTTTCATCTTATGACTATTAATTAAAATCAGTTTTCATGGTGGCTGTTCAGCCTTTTTTTCAATCACACTAATATTTCACACCTTTTTTTTTAAAAAAAAAATTAGAACGTAATCTGTAGCTACAAAACCAATAAATTTTTGGAAACTTGTACGATTAACATCTTTCATTGCTTTTTATATATGACGAGGTAATTCATGCAGCTTCAAAATCTTTTCTTCAGCCTTTTGCTTCGCATACCTCTGTCTATCTTTTTCTTTAAACCTTTCATATATGATCGGATCGCTTTTTATCATTGCTTTTGTAGCACGTTTCTTCATCTTCTTGATTTCCAATTTTTGTCTTCTGTTTTGATTTTCCTTATTCATTTTCAGTGGGAAACTAGTAGTGATGTAAAAAATATTGCATACAACTATAAAATTTAGTTTTTGAAATATCATATTCACCGAATTCAAAAATCAAAATGGACCAAATCCACCGTATTAAGTATTTACACGCAAAAAGTCCTAAAATCGACAACAAATCATCCACCTGTCTCTCCAGCCGCAGGGGCGTGATGGACGAATAATACCAACTAATTGCGAAGCTTTTAAAATGGTTCACTTCTGATGTGTAGTGTGATTAGTAACTACCACCGAATTCCCGCTTAAGCCTGGGACACGCAGCCGTCTTGGTATTGAGATAAACTATTGTCTAGTTTATTGTGAATTTCAGATTAAAAGTACTGTCATCTAATTTATTATTCGTAAACTAAAGTCTAACATTGATGTACGGTTTCAATTTTGAGAAAAATGATACTTTGTGTTGAATTCTGCATTCGGGACACGCCACCGTTGCCACCTTTCGGATTTTTTTTCCATTAGGTCCGAAAGGTTTATTGGGAAGATTTTGTGCTCTACAGTTAGCTTTCGACCTATATTATACTCTCCTTTTTTTTGTAGATTTTTGTTTTGATAAATAAGTGGAATTTAGTGCACTCACTACAAGCGAATTAGAATACTATTCTTATATACTAGAATACTAAACTATATATAATGTGGCGGGATTGCAACCGTTCGACCCTCAGGGTTTAATTATAATCTAATGTTGAAATAAAGATAAAGATTGATTTATTTGTGGCAGTAGGTACAATAAATTAATTTCAATTAGGTCTTAAATAATACATTCCAGTGCTACTACAACCAGTTTCGTCAAAATATACAAATATGACTAGTGGTGGTCGCATAATGTTCAAAGTATTATATTTAAAATAGTCAAAAAATAAAAATAAATTATAGTAGGAGTAAACATGTAGAGATCAATACAGTAAAAATTAACAATGTCAAAAATAGAGCCAAAATAAGCACGTGAAATGTCAAACTTACATAATCTACATTTTTACACCTCCATAAAAATAATACTCATGTAAAAAATTACATAAAATACAAACAATAACTTATACTACGTGTTAAAATTATTTACATACAGATTACTAGACACTATTTCAAATTAGTCCTAAATCCATCTCGTATTCATATAATCATTTACATTATAAAAACACTTATCATTTAAATACTGTTTATATTTTTTCTTAAAAAAATGGATGTCGGGACTATATTATATAATCTTGGCAGCATATAGAGCACACTTTTTGACATTAACGCGGTTATATGTGGCAGCATAGATACTTCATCATTATCTCTTCTATTCCTACGTCTTATTTCCATAACTTTATTGAATAGATTGGGGTTAGCTTTGACAAATAATAAGGATTCTAGAATATACAACGATGGTAACGTTAGTATATTATATTTTTGAAAATAGGGCAGGCAGCTGTCCGTGCGAGAAATACTAAATATAGCTCTTATACACTTCTTTTGTGCTTTGAATACAGTGCTCCGCAGAGCTTTAAATCGCAAAGACCTGAGGGGCACTGCCACTGCACTTGTTACCTTGAGACGTAAGTTAAAGAGTCCCATGTGCCTGTAATTTCACCAGCACCCTTACCTACCCTTCAAAACTGAAACGTTATAATGATCACATTATTGCTTTGCGGTAGAAATAATTATAAGGTGGCAGTACTTGGACCTACCCTGGGCGAATTCTTTCACAAGGAGCTCTACTGGTACTAAATTTATGTTTTATAGTTATGGTTATGTCTGATAGTTGTACATTTTATATAATTTATTTTTCACATAAGAATGCAAGTAAGTAATGTAAAACAAATAACTAAAAGTTTTCTTTATATTATCATAAATGATAAAGGGCAAACACGCCACAACTACCTCCGTGGCCGAACGGTTACAATGCCGGACTGCCACGTAGAAGTCCCAGGTGCGGTTCCCGGCCCGGGAGAAATATTGGTATGGGCTACCTTTATTTCTGTGGTTGTCTATGTATGGGTCGATGCCACCCGCGATGCAGGGTTTCCCTTGTGCGGGGCTATGTTGAGTATGTGCGTTGTTATTATATTACGATTATTACTTAAGATTTACATTTAGCTCTATGCCGCTTGCGTAACGACGACTACGCATTTGCACGTATGTACTATTAATAATAGGGGTTAAAGTATGAAATTGCCGATTTGTACTGAAAATCTAAATTGTTTATTTTTTAAATTTTTAACAAATTTATTTAATCAAAATAGTTGCCATTATTATCTATACATTGCTGCCATCTAATGGGAAGGTTATTAATGCCTTTGCGATAGAACTCCGACGATCTAGACTGCACAAACTGTGTGAAAGCATTTTGTACTGCCTCCTGGGAAGAAAACTTCTTGTAACGTAGATAATTGTCCAAATCACGAAAAAAATGGTAGTCCGTTGGAGCAAGGACTGGTGAATACGGAGGATGACGAATGGTTTCTAACTGCAGTTCCTAAAGGGTCAAAATGGTTTCTCGTGCTGTGTGAGGTCTCGCGTTGTCGTGGAGCAATAATGGTGAAGATCGATTCATGAGTCGGGGCTGTTTTACTGCTAGTTTTGTCAACATGGTTCGGAGTTCGGCACAATAGACATCTGCCGTTATTGCTTGACCAGATCGGAGAAAACTATAGTGAATAACACCATGCTGAGACCACCAAACAGTTACCATTACCTTTTTATTGGTAAGTTTTGCTTTAGGACACTGTTGTGGCATTTGACCTGGGGTCAGCCATTGCATTTTTCTTTTCCGGTTATCATAAAGAATCCACTTTTCATCACATGTTACAATTCGATCCAATATTCCTTCATTTCTGTACCGGTTCAACAAGGCAACACAAGTTTCAACACGCGTTTCTTTCTGCAGATCAGTCAAATCATGAGGCACCCATTTTTCGTATTTTTTTATTTTATTGATTTGACGCAAGTGAGTCAATATTGTGGGTAAGGTAACGTTAAACCATGCCGCTAATTCCTGTGTAGTTTGACTAGGATCGGCTTCCACTATCTCTCTTAATTCATCGTTATTCACCTGTGTGGGCGGTCTTCCTCGTGACTCGTTCTTTAAGTCGAAATTTCCATCACGAAAGCGTTTAAACCAAAATCGCACGGTGCGTTCATTAGTAGACCCCTCTCCAAACGCAGCATTGATATTGCGGGCTGTTTCTGCCGCGTTAGTTCCGCGTCGGAACTCGTATTCAAAAATCACTCGAATTTTCGCAGTATCCATCTTTCTTGTCTAAATTGAATAACAAAAACAATTGAAAGTCGATAGTCAAATGTTTCAAATTTAAAAAAAAAATCACAGAAACCATTTGAAAAAAGTTTCATTCGAAAACCTCAAACCATGAAGATTCTATGAAAATTCAAAGAACCTATTGCAATAAAACGGCAATTTCATACTTTATCCCCTAATATTAATAGTACGTACATACGTGCTGATATTTTTATTGCGTTTTGGGCATTCCCCTCTTAATTGCTATTTACACGTAAAAGAACACCACAAACATTTACTTATTTGTTCAACATTATTGAATCACACCAAATCAACTGTGTACTTATATTGTTACTTATTTTCATTTTTAATAGTACAAAAGCTATTAATAATAACACCCTTCCACTCAACTAACATATAAACAACTTAATATTCAACTCGAAGTGTATTTTAATGCTGAGAAAAAATGCTTCATCTAATCAGTTGGATGTTATTTTCAACTACTATGGTAAGTTCTGGAACTTACCTCTCTGGACAATTTAGTTCAAATTGTTATTTACACCTTGATATTTTAATCATTTTCTTTTAGATTGCCGGAATACTGCAATGGTACTACAGGTATCAAGGGCTTTATTTATTACAATATTTGTTTTAGGGTGTTTGCATATCGAGGCAGGTTACCTTCTCACAAGCAGTAGTCCTTATCCGTACCAAAAATAGACTCATGTTAATAAACACCCAGAATGACGTACCATCTTGCTATACTGTAAGGGCCAGCGCAAAACAGCGGACGGAGAGAGGGAGCATCGAAGAGAAATCTTTTGTCCGCCAGCGCATACTGATGAGGATATCCCTTATGATACCGCGAGTGTCCACCGGCGTATTGCAGAGTCCACTGGAACGCCGCAGCATCCGCCGACATGTCAGCGGTCGCTCGGATTTGAATCTGTTCCACTAGCGGGTGGATTCCACTAATGGATTCCGACCCACACCGGTAGATTCCGGCGCATACAGGTAGATTCCGTCACATGCCGGTGGATTTCAGCGCATACCGCTGGATTCCGGGTCATGCAGGTAGATTCTGTCGCATGTCGGTAGATTGCAGCGCATGCCGGAATCCACATTCCGGAGGATACAGGTGTATTCCGTTGCATACCGATGCATATCGGTGGATTCCGTCCGTATAATTAATTTTATGCATTGCATAATACTTATTTGTTTAATAGGGTTGGGAGAAAGTAAGAATCGACGAATACTACGAAAGTCGATGCAAAGATTGTAAAAAGTTTTACACGAGACAATTAGCAAACGTTGTGAAGCAGCTAAACGATTACATAGAACTACGCACTTATCCTTACGGTAATACTAAGGTACGTTTCACAGCCAATGTTCTTGAAGCTATTTTAAGACATGAATAATTAAACGGGGTGGATAATAAAATGAAAATAATCTACCAATTATAACTAATGTAAGTACTAATAAAATAATAAAGGCCGAACGATTGGAATCTAAAGAACCATTATAAATAATAATAATGGTTCTTGTGCATGTAACTTTTGGACACTGAAATGATGACAGTATTCTTGATTTTTTTAACATTGTTCGTCCGCTGATTGAGATAAAGAAATGAGTTTAGTTCTATTTTCGCAAGATTGCAAGGTTCCATATCCTGTAGATAATAAAGTAAACGTCTCAGTGATTCAGTAATTTGTACAAAAGATCGACAAAACAGTCCCATAAATATCGTAATCAGTTGGTGATTGCATTGAAAATTAGCTAAACAATAATTTCAATTTAGGGAAATACAATATGCAAGATAACATATAAAGTATTAATTACTAGCCTACATATAGTTACTTGTTCATGACCTACCTAATTTTCTTATTTTCATTTCTTTCTGTAACACAGATTTTTTTCTCAACAGATGACACAGAACGACGAAAACGTCACATTCCAATGTGAGCACGGTAGGGCCGAATGTTATGGCAATGGACTTCATGCCTGTGCTATTTACTATTTGCCTGATAAGTCGTTTTATGTACCTTACAATTCTTGCTTGATGGCGTGGGATTCTACAGACCAAGCAGCTGATCAGGTATCATTTAGACGCCACTCAGATTTGTTTTGTGTATGTGAATTTGCTAAATTTGGAACAAGACTTATACTCCTTAAAAGTATGGAATTTTACAACTCTGTGCACAACTCAGATGTTACGCTACAGGAAGCAGAGAAGTTACTACTGTGATAGAATAACAAAGTGTAGGTAAGAAAATGCAACCTGGGACACGCATCTCCTTAAGAGTGGTATAAAGATGATTAATAGAGAGCTGGCTATAAATCATTACTATATTTACCTACTGAGAATTCTCCAGTCTGAAATGAGATAGTTCATGTAATTTGCTTTTTATTTCAGTGTAGTAATAATGAAGTCATCTCCAGTGTAATAAAAACATGCGCTAAGGGATACCACGCTGTCGAACTCCTGAAATATTATGCAAAAGAAACTGCGAAACTTACTGATAAAAAGTTGATGCCTTATACTATCGTGAATGGCAAGGTATTACAACCACAGGATCGCCTGATGGACAAAGTATGCGCTGCGTTCAAGAACCCACCACAAGCGTGTATAAGAACAAAAATTGATATCTAAATATTATAGAAAACATTTTTTTTTTTTATTAACACCTTCATTACCGATGTAAACAATAGGTGCATGACACGAATAGTGTCATGCACCTATTGTTTACATATATAAAAAAAAATAAAAAATAAAAAAATAAAAAGAAGTCATACCGTGGTAAGAAACCTGATACTAGTGATAATCATTTACGAGTAGTGTGTTTATGATAAAGGACAAATTGTATAGAAATCATTGTGAATGACATCAAACTGACACACGTTCGTGGCTATTATTGGTAATAAATAAATTCGAAACATAGTAGGATAGGAGGACATTAATAATAGCACCAATTATTTGTTATGTTAACCTTTGTGTCATTAACCTCTGTTGAACGAAAATTTGTATTTTCCCATGTATATAAATGGAAACTATTTTTAAGTTATTCAGTGTTTACTTAAGTAATTTAGAAACAAAATTAACTCGTGTTCTACCTAAACTTTGATAATAGAACAGGAAATTAAACTTGCATGTTTACTAAACATGAGATAAGTTGAAATAAATACGCTTTAATTAAATGTATTTCTTTTTATTTAGACGTGACTTAAGTAATAAGTTTATCCTTATAAATAAAAATATACGTATTTAATTTACCTTTATACAGGGAAATAAACACGTTAATTTGCAAAATTAACTCTTGTTTATATTTCCTTTCCTGTTATATATTGTATATAAACCAGGTCACGCTACTCAATTGTATCGACCTGCAAATTGTGTTATTTTGTATTTTGAGAAAAATGAGTCGTTCAATTTTTCTCTTATTACTTTTGACTATAAACTACATTCGATGTGGTAAGTTACATAATACCCAACTGTTTTCACTGCGAATGCTGAATGAGGAGGTACCGGGTTCGATTCCCTGTAGGACCAATTTGGGAAATTAACTATTATAAATTGATTCTCGCCTGGTTGTTCTGGGTAGTGCCCTTGAGTTAATACTGTTGCTCTGGTACTCATAATACAAGAAATTCGTGAGTTTGGGATCAGGTAATTGGCGTGGTTGCCTGGCACATTGCATCGCATTGTACGTTATATTTATATTGTATTATATACATTCTTTAGTTTACAATATCTGAACTGTTTTAAACTACATTCCATAATTATGTGAACCCAAATTTCTTCGAGTTAATTGGTAGAATTTTCATGTAAAATATCGTGATGTGAAAAAAGTCTCCCTGTTGTACGCGAGTATTCGTTGGCAGAAAAGAGACCACAACGAAATTTCGTTGTAAAGTTAAAAACTTATTTCCTTTTTCAAAAAACATAATATTGTTGGTAAAACCGAGTCAAAATGGAAGAGCTGCTGCCATTGAGTGTAATCAAATCACGTACACCAACATCCACTTTAAACGTGAAGAAAAACCTCGAAAGGAAATCGACATATTCAAAGTTGAAAATCGAAAACGTGAATTCCTAAACTCCCATGCATTGTGCAATTGGGCTATGGGCTACACCCTTCCCTCTATAAGAGTTTCAAGGTCAGATGTGACACGCATAAACCATTACATAGTTTTGCTCAAACGATGTCTTCAGTTTTACTTCTTTAATCCGTGTTTCTTTTTTCCTTTTCTCAGATTACCGCGTCAATACAACTGAGAAAAACGAAGAAGCGATACATCAGGTAGGTAATCATTTGTGTATAGTATTTACTAATACTTGACGTAGCCGAGCCAGACGACTTCAATTTTAAGTCCTGGTTTACAAACTTGTATAAATACCAATTTATTATTAACATATATTTATTTGTGAAATAAAATGTTGGTTATAATTATACAGTGTAATTGTTTAATTTATACGTTCTTGAATCTGTATAGCTTGCTATGTTAACCAGTATAATTTTTTTTTGTTTATTGACCAAAATACAGAAAAAATACTTACCTATTTACTAACTAACTGCCTTTGTGGCCGAACGGTTACCTTGTCGGACTGCCACGCAGAGGTCCCAGGTTCGATTCCCGGGCCGGGAGAAATATTTGTATGGCCTACATTTATTTCTCTAGTGAGTTTGGGTGAAAATTTGTGGTTGTCTATGCTTGTCTCCATGGCACCCGCGACACAGGGTTTCCCTGGTGCGTGGCTATGTTGAGTGTGTTACAAGCTTCGCTCACAAAAACCCTTCCGGCTTTATCCGCGGCGAAGGAGTTCAGTTTATTTAAGTAAAAATATAATATAATAGAGCAAAAATCTACTGCTACTATTGTAGCTATACACCAAAAGTACCTTTAAAGTTTCCAACCTGTAGCGTGTAATTGCTATTGTTGTGTATGCATCATGTTGGCTTTCCTATACAATAAATACAATTAATTAAATTAAAATAATTTTCAACTTCTAAACAAGTCATATGAAATAAATTTACAGGAGCAGGACATCGTAAGAATCGACTTTTATTACGAAAGTCTTTGCCCACGCAGCATTTCCACTTACAGAACAGAATTCTTACCTGTTGTACAGAATTTGAATAACTATATAGATGTTCATACTTATCCCTTTGGAGGATCAAAGGTATGTAGGTAGTTTCGTTGTAGTAATGCAAGTATTTTTCAACTTTAGATTAGCATAGAATGTCCTTTACTGCAACTATGTGCCTATCCCGCTCAAATTCTGTTACATGAAAAGGTGGCGCTAGTTTCTAATTGAATCATTCTTTAAGTTCTGAATTTCCGTAATACGATGAGGGTTCAAATTAAACTTTTCGGCTATTGAAGCTACGATCTTAAGATGAGAGATATCATTGTATTTCTATATAAATTAAGCAGATTTACTTATAAGATTTTATGTGACGTCGCCTGTCGCGGCGGCGCGCGACTCTGCTACTTGTGCACAGCATTGACGTGTGTGAATTCAATCACTAACTATATCACACACAGCTATCGCGTTAACACGTGACATTGAAGATGCTGTAGGTAACTCTATAAGCGACTCTGTACAAGTCAAGTCATGCTGAAGCCAGTAGTGTCGGTTGCAGATGTGGTGTGGAAGTTTGCAAAAGTTTGAAAGGCACATGGTGTACGGAATACCACTGCTCTACGCAAACTACTGCAAGCGAAAAAGTGTAAGCGAAAAGAATTCTGTTTTTCACAGATTCTCAACAAGAACGGAAGACACTTAATCAAATGTCACCATGGACATCAGGAATGCATTGGAAATGCTCGCCACGCGTGTGCCATCGATGTTCTGAAAAATACAACTGACTACGTAAAATTCAATGCTTGTTTAATGAAGGAACGCAATAGATCTGTTGAGCAAGTTAGTATTTTTGTTAGGTGAATAAATGTTGCATTACTTTTAAATAGAGACAGCGTTCTCTCACGATTATTACTGATGAACATTGATAGAAAAATAACATGTTCAGCTCAATAATGTAACATAACATTATACAGTCATTGTATTAATTAACAATTCTGATAGTCTATATCTGATAGCCTATTTACAATCACAATTTACTGCTACAGGTGTAGAGTAAACTGGGTACGGTTGAAACAAAGGACGGTTGAAACAGAGCAAATATCTTTCGAACCATATGAGATAAGGTCAGGGGTTCAAGGGGCGAAAGAACCGGACAACAAGTCCCAACACGAGTCACATTGTTTACCGCTCAACGCGCGTTGCAATTGTTTATAGGAAGCCTTATTGTGTTTTGAAAATCAAAAGTAAGTATTTATCTTCGGAGATTTCTCCAGTTATTATGATTATTATTGAAGTCTGACTATTGACTTTATTTTTGTGTTTGAAATGAAGCTTGTAGAATAGGGTAGTATGATTAGTTTTAATAAGTAATTATTGCCACCCAAACTAGAAACGGCTTTATACCTAAAAGAGAGGTTGGCGACGGTTGAAACATTTTTTGTGGGTACGGTTGAAACAACAAATTTATTTCATATTCTTGTTTTCTAGACACCTTCGAAAGACTTCAAGGGCGCAATTCGACGGAACGAGGTATAAAGATGCCTTCGAGGAAGTAAAGGCACGAGATTCGTTGCATGTGGCAGAGAAGCATGGAGTGAACCACTGTTCGCTCCTAAGATATATAAAAGCGAGATGCATCTTGCATCTGGCGTCAGATTGACCAAATCCCGAAAATACCCGAGCCAGAGGCTATTCCTCTAAGGAATACTGGCAAATCTGACGATAAAACTACTCCACTATCGCCTTCTCGCTTAATTAATGAACCACCAGTAGAGACGGTGGCTCAACAACTGGCTACCAATATTCGAAAGAGTTCACCAGTCCCGAGAATTGAACAGGAAAACTTTATTTGAAGGTCCGGAAACTTTGAATGCACCATCTAGACTTCATAGCAGCAGTATTCATCAAACTTAGCCTAAACCCTTCTACATACGTGTTCAAGCATTTCCTTCTGGCACTCCTTTTGTATTTACGCCGAAGGCTGTACGACTATTACCGAAAGCTCCCCGGAAAAAAGCAAACAGAAGGCTGAAAACCAGAAAGTCTACAATTCACACTGATACTCCAGAGAAAGAAGAGATAAGAAAGGACATATGAAAGAGACAGAGACAGAGGGACAGAGACATGAAAGCAGATTGAAACCGACGCAAGCAAAGCAAATTAGGAAAAGATTGGTGGAGAAAAATGTACTTAATAGAAATACCACAAAAAGGAAAAACACCACTACACAACAGGAATGGAATCTTCAGAAGAGAAAGTGGTACTGCCTTGTTATTTGTATGCGTTTGCAAAGAGTAAGCCCGGAGAAAAATGGATACAATACACGAATTGTAAACTGTGTCATAGACGACTGATTACGAATCTTTTAAGTTGTGTGAAAAGGCTGACTAAAATATAGTTAATTTAGAAGTATCTTTGGAGACGGCAAACGGTGCTATAATAATTAATAAACGTGGTATAATATTACACTTTGCATTATTTGTTTGCGTTTCAACCGACCCCACTCACTGTTTCAACCGACTCTGGTATGGGGACGGTTAAAACAAATTGGCCTTATTGTTTAAATTTGATCTTGTACTAAAAATAACACATCGGGTGCTAAATTACCACTGTCCATTGTTAGATAGAAACACGCTCTTGTATTTAATATAACTTCATCAACGATGGGCTCATAAATGGCAATACTACGGACGATACAAGCGAAATTGTTTCAACCGTACCCGGTCTACCCTACTTGGTGTACTTGTATCATTATATCCACATTGGCACATGCGCTTAAATGTCTAATAGGTTATTTTAGATGAACTCTTTACTGTTTATTATGTATATTATTACAATGTATAACTTTACTCATAGTCGTTATGTTTTTGCCTACACATAACTAAAACCCTCTCGTTGGTCTTGACTGAAAATCAGCTTCTTAGGAAACTCTGGCATACCCGTGCTGAGTCAGCGCCCTTTCACTGCCATGACAATCATGTTATGTTTTTACTTCTGTGTTTAATCTATATTTGTGTCATATTAGTGAATGACGTGTTTATCTATCTATATATCTATAAACTAGCTTGGCACCACAATAAAAAACTAACCTGAACTTATATCTAGAACTTATATCTGTTTTATAATTTTAAAGAACTACTTTCATCAATTAACATTATAAATAGTTATTATAAAGCCTAGATCTATGTATGATGATGAAAAAGACCGACTTATTTTACAGTGCGGACGATTACTTGAAATAGACGTTGAAGCCATCGCAAATTGCTTCAAAAGTGAACGTGCCATGGATTTGCTCAAACATTATGAAGAAGAAACGAAGAAACAACACCTACGCTACGTGCCTTACCTTCTCATCAATAGCGGAAACTTGAAAAACACTGATGGCCTTATGAATGCAGTTTGTGACGCATTCAAGAAACGACCAAATGAATGCGACAACTAACACATACCTAAATCGAACATATTTTCACAACCATGTTACTTGCATTCAGAGCTGTTGTAATTACCTCCTTTTTTTACAGTATTTTATGATTGTGTTTAATAAAGTATTTCATTTATAATAATAATGATTATATAATAAAAATAATTTAACCGTCTCAGATGTTACATAATATACACAAACAAAATTTTAGCATTTGAACTATTTTATAATGTCCTTGTATACACTCTAATTGAACTTAAACAATTAACTTAAATAATGTTAATCTAGCTAGATTCATTATAGTTGAACTAAAAGCACGAGCGTATGTATGCAAAACTACATAACAGCGAAATAACAGGTTATCACTACAGTTTACAATAACAGTCATTAAAAATCGCAGAACAGTATAATTCATTATTGATAAACAGCCGTTATTGCCATGTCTAAATACAAGTAAACTGAGTAGGTTATGATTTTTGTAGTGCCTGGTATTTAAGAGCCTGAAATACATAACAAACCATTCACTGCAGAATTGCTGAGTATTTTTGGCAGGCGTTTTAACACGCTATAACAATATATTGTGTACTGCTAACATAAAGCACAACTAACTCATCAAGGTCTTATAAATTAATTCGTAAAACCTACTTACATGAATATTTTTAAATATTTTATTTAAGTTTAAATTTTAAATATTATTTATTTTAAAATATTTTTCTCAATAGAAAATAGGGAACCATTTTTTCAAATTTGTAGTTTAGAGTTGAACAGCCAGTTGCGCCATTATCATAAAAAAATTTATCGTTCTGTGCTCCCACTATTAATACGTAGTGCAATTAAAACTCTTTAACTAACACTCAAAGCTACAGTATCTTTAAAGTTTTAACTTGAAGTAAAACAAATATCAATTTATATTGCTAAATATCTTTTGTGTATAAGATCATTGGGTGCAATGCACTTGAATAGTAAGTCCGTAAGTCTTTATAATTTACATTCAGAATGAATGGAACGTAATTTATATAGACAAGTTCTCAGTTCTTTCTTACAGGAAATTTCCTAGTCTGAGATAGAATTATTAACATTTTTCAGCATGTTAATGCGTATATTTATTGCTAGAATAAACAAAGGCTTTTAAAAACCAACCATTACCAATTTAGTAGAAGTTTCAAACCAATATAAAAATACCAGTAATTAATTATTTGTGCAACGGTGTCATCTCTAATGATTTTTTTTATTGGAAGGAAGAGATTACAAACATTTCTAGTTCCGGTAATAATTCAAGTTCAAAACCGGAATTTGAAGCTGGATGATATTATTAACAATATAAAATAAAAATCTTACAAATTTGTTTCTTTTCATCTAACGTTACCTATTTAGCAGGAAGTATGAATAGATTAAAAACTCAATTCTTTTATTAATATATGATACGAATCAATCGGTTCTTTGTAAACTTTATTGCTTACATATAAAGAGTTTATAGTATTTAACATACTATGTTCATGTGACGTTTAGCAACAGCGGTTCTGATAGTAATTGAGGCTTAAGGCACTTCCATTGGTTTTTTCTTCTGTGGTTGCATCTCTAGTAGTTTTTTCTTTAATCAAATCTGACATAGAATTTAATCTTTACCCTGAGCCAACGCTCATCGTTGAAAGTTCAATACCTGTCATTGCAAGTTATGACGTTTTGATTTTATATTGCAATTTTAATCAATGTGCTGCCATCTAGCGGTCAACAGCTAAACGATGACGAATTCGTGATGTTCACTTAGTTCTACAAAAAAGAAACGATCAATTATAGTGGTTTACTTTCGTTTCTTGTAACAAAAAATTATTAAAACAATAAGAAAATTATAAATCTATTAAAATGAAATAAAATAAGACTTGACGATGATATAAAACAACCACCATGGATAATATTAATATTACAAGTGCCACTATAATTTTTTGCACTCCTAATTTTAGATTTTCGAGGCTTTGCGCGAGATAATTGACATGACCATAACGTATGTACAAAGCAAAAATGGCGGACTGAGCTCAAATAAGTGGAACTCCGCGTACTGTTAGCACACGTGTCACGGCCACTAAGCACTTCTACTGTATTTATTGTTCTGTGGTTCCTACGAGAATTCAGTTATTTTCGGTATTCGATTTATACGACCTGATTTTTAATATTCGGCCACATACCGAATACCTACCTGAAAACACGAAAAGGAAAAATAATTTTCAAATTAAAGTAATTACACCATGTTAACATCTTTAGCAACACGATTGACCATAGATTCTTATCAAGTTCTGCTTGACAGTTACCAATAGGATATACGTAAAAATTAAATAAAGTATCATTTATTTCAGATGTCTACAGTTAATCACTTTAGAAAATTGAAAATAAAAAATAAAATTAATATAAAAAATTTTAATCAAAATTTTATTAACTAAATTTTGAACACAAATAAAAAATTACAAAAGAAATAAATAAGTGAAGTGTACAATACACTAATCTCAAATAATACCATAATAATGCTATTACATACACAGGACTGCCTACTTTTATAAATATAAGCATTTGTAGCGCCTGTTTAAGAAACTAATAAAACAATAAACCACTCGCTGCAAAATTGCTGCATATTTTAGATAGGCGTTTCGTCGCACATGTTGCCAACAAACTCGCTACTAGGCTAGATCTTATTAACGAATCAGGAATATCTACTTACGTAAGTATTCTTTATGTATTATGTAGAACATAAGTAAACCTTTCTTAATTGCATAACAGATTGAACAAAGTCTAGAACAGCGAGTTATGCATTATGCAGCCATTAACTGTAATGCCCGGTGAATCACAAGGCAAGCGTTTCAAATATTCATTTCTTATGACTAAGGCCGTTTTGTACTCCGACTATAAATTTGTAGTGCATTTAGAGATGCTTACATAAAACTCAAAACCATTATACCTTTTAAGTTATCTTTGACGCGTGTTCAAATACAGGGAGTATAAACTTAGCCCATTATTATTTGTGTCAATAGTTTGGAAAAAGAACAAGTTGTTAACGTTACTTCTTGTTACCAAGTCTAGTTGAAGGTAACCTTGTTAGGTATTACGAGTAGTGCTCCGCAAAATAATATTCTCCATTCCTAGCGCAGTTCTACCAATAGGTAATTTGTACATATAACAAACACAACCATAGGATATATTTTATTATTATATCTGATCTTTTTAATTAGAACTTTTTGAAATAAACTTTATCTTATTAGGATAGATATCTGCCTGGTTAAATCTCCTTCTGCGGAAGATGATGAATATTATCCCATATAGTATAAATAGTTATAACAACACCTTAAATAAAAACTTGTATGACCACTTACCAATGTAATAAATATAGCAATAGAAACACTTTTAACATTTAGATGCTGTACCCAAGAATCCAAGTTTCTACCCTCGGGGAATGGAACTAAATTAATGCTCTGGACTCTGATCAAACAGCATCACGTAAGGTAAATAGCCCAAGGACCAATTATTTGGACGCGTCGCCCCTGCCGACACGCTCTTGTCTCGAGTGGAAGTGGATCGTTTTGTGGACAATTAATTGCACGATAAATTTTATTAGCAGAATGTCTGAACGTATTTTTTTCGCCCTTTGTTAGCTGCCATCGACAAATATATAGGTAGACAAGTACCATACTAAAGTGACGTTTTATGCGAGTTAAGAAATTAGATACTTACAAGCATATGTAAAACTATGAAAATATACCAAATTGCGTAACCTATTTACTAAAAATTAATCAAACAAATTTGACGCTCTACACAATATTGTGGCTCTACTTTATATTGGAATGACAAATGATATTGCAATTAGAACAAAAAGGCTCTGAGAATCCAATGTAAGAATGCAGAGTAGATACTGCGTATTTAATAAAGTTATCATATTTCGCTAATCGCTGGTATTGGATATTTTGATATTTCCATTTTGAAAAGTTTAATATACACTTCATATACATACACCATATGTTCACCATACACTCAGTTTTACTAATATAGTATAAGGTTGCTTACTAACAAACTATGGACTTATACTATCTGAAAATAAAAGGTTTTTATTTTATTTTGTTTTTATTGAAAACAAGACTGTTTTTCGCATCAATTTTTTTTTTCATTATTTTATAAGCCTCCAGTAAAGTTCATGGTGTACACAAAACAGCCTCTCCGCACGACCATTCCTTTCCTGTACGTCTAGCTCACCCTGGGAAACGATCGGCGAGTACCTTACGCCGATAGGCACTTAGCGTGTGTCATCGATGTGATAAAAAAAACAATAAACTTTATTTTTCTTATAAAAAATAAGTGTGCATTTAACCTCCATCTCACCAGATGGTAAGTGCCGATGAGGTCGACGACGTAGCATGCATACCTAAATAATGCCTATTAAAATACATTATAAATACATTGCAATGAAAACAAATAAAAGACTTATAAGTAATTTTATTTTCATTTAATCTAATAAGTAAATAAATAATACTTACAATTAAATTTTTTCATTATCCAGAAGCGAATATTTATCGTGTGTTATTTTTTCAGATCTAAATAGCGTATATTTGTCTTTTCAAACAACGAACCGTGACATGGGACCTGTAAAGGGATCGATACGTTGATTAATTTGAAAAAAAACAATATACCTGATTTAGATCAGAAAAAAAGTTTCAAAGTTGCCACCGTAGGGATATAACTATTTCCCATGAAAAATTTCTGAAAATTAAACTATTGAAGGAAAGTCACGCAAGAATATCTGAAAATTAAACTATTAAAGAAAAATTCTGATCTAAGCCAGATCTTAGATCTCAGTATGGTCAATTAGACTTCTTAGCCTGTCCTGGAGGACGAAATATTTTGCTACTACTCTAATTTGCGAAAACCGAAAAATTCGATAGTCATTAATTTTATGTTTTGCACCTCTGCGTTTATTCAGTGTCCAATTGGTGCTCTTCTTACAAGTTACATAGTTTTACTTTTGTTGTGTCTGACTACACTACTTGGGTTTATATAACAGTTATTCTTCTAAGAACAAAGTACGCAGCTCATTGTATTACGTTTCATACCAACAGCTACAACTTTATAGTTTACTACCGCACACGATCCGTTTTTGTCTCGCACGTTGCTTATCGTTCGAAATTGACTTTATTTATTACTGAAGCCTTTTGGAAATATTGTCTGAAATATATTTCGCTTTATGTCGTTCTCGCACCCTAATGTGCTAGCCCTGCTGAGGTGCACTGCCTCTGCGCACATCACCCTGAGACATAAGTTGAAAAGTCCCATGTGCCTGTAATTTCACCCGCACCCTTACCCTTCAAAACCGGAACGCAATAATGCTCACGTTACTGCTTGGCGGCAGAAAAAGGCAGTACTTCCTTGGGCGAACTCTTTCACAAGGAGCTCTACTGCTACTAAAATTACATCTTAAATATAATTACATCGTAAATAATAATATGACTCTTCAGCAGTTACTAATACTTCTACTATACTAGTTACTACCGGAACATTGTTTGATATAATTATAAAATGTTCTTTAAAAAAAACCGACCTCAAGAGTTTGCTTATCCGCTTTTGCTGTGTTCGTTATATCCATTTGCAAAATTTTATTGAATTTAGTTAACGGAAAGTGATTGAAATCCCATAAACCGGATTAATGCCCTAATTTGATATTATTAAAAGTGGATTATTTTCTTCAAATTTAAATTAGACCTCTACTCTGGTACCATTGTTTCAACAAAAAAATAATCATCAAAATCGGTTCACAAATGTTGGAGACGAATTGAGAACCTATTCCTTTCTTGAAGTCGGCTTAAAAAAATAAATATATACCGAATTTACTTAAATCTTGGTATCTATTTAATTTTCTTTTTATATTTCAAATGTAATGCACCAAGTCGTGAGACGTATTTATAAATGGGTTGATGATGATGATGATGAATGTACCAAGTCATATAACAGACTTAAAGCGTAACGTGCAACTATTAATAAAACTTTTGTGGTTTTACAGGATAGTAAAACTTTTAATTGTTATCGTACTTTACTACTCTAAAGAGTAAAAAGAGTGTGGAAATGAATTGCCTTTTACTACAATCACGTTAGGTTTTACTACCGAACACTTAAACAAAGGAAACATTTTTATTCTTCATTTGCGTCTTAATACGCAAATGCCGAATAAATTTTACAAAACAATAGGACAATTGAACGATAAATATGTGATTTGTAGATATTTTTGAATTGCATTCATAGTTTCTTATCTAAAGACAATTTTTTATGTAAATGTTGTATTTACAAGTACTTGTAATTCAAAGTGTTTAATATAGTATTTTATGTCTTCGACACATAGGACTTTTTGAAATAAACCGTTCGACATTATTGTGAAGAAAACCGTAAATCATTACAAATGTTAATAAAACTCCTGCTATAAAACAAGCATTAAACTTTTAAAAACATTGGCAACGACTAAAATTAAAAAATATGACATAAGAAATAGAGTGCAATGCACTTGGATAGGGAGTCCTTATAATCTGCATGCATAATCCATAAGGTTTCCTCATGCGTACGGAAAGTACGAGCGTTTCTGTACCGTTCACATTACTGAGTTGCTAGTATTACTTTATTCCATAGAAAAACGAATCAAATAGAATGAATATTTTTATTCATTTTTATTTAAACTTTATTGCACACAAAGTAGTACAAATGGCGAACTTAATGACATTAAGCATTCTCAATCTGTCGATCGGAGAGCTGAGTTCAGAATAAATAAGAGAGGTGCATAACATGACAAATAAAAACAGATATCAGAAACAGATAAATAACAATGCATACACATATAATATATACATATATATATAAATGTTACACTAATGTGAAGCAGATCGAGACTCCAACATGAAATTGCATATTGTTGTTGAATATTGTACTAAAATATATCGAAACAGGTTATAATTGTAACTAGAACTTTTAGAAGCAATAGAGCTCATTGTGAAAGAGTTCGTCCAGGGAAGTACTGCCACCTTACTTATTTCTGCCTCCAAGCAGTAATGTGAGCATTGCTGCGTTCCGGCTTCGAGGGGTATGGGTGCTGGTGAAATTACAGGCACATGGGACTTGTAAACTTATATCTCAGGGTGACGGGTGTAGTGGCAATGCCCCTCAGATCTTTGCGATTTAAAGCTGTGAGTGGCAAAGCAACTGTTATGGACAGGCGTGTCGCTTACGGCCAGGTGCACGACTTGTTCATCCCATTACTTGGTATCATAAAAAAATCAATATTATCAAAAAACAAGACTATATATATTGCTATTAATCAATACGGTCGCTTAATGGTATTGTGTATCATTCATGGTACACTAAATAATCATTCATTCATTCTATAGATGGCATAGAGGCCGTTTCATTCGATGTTTAGAGCAAGGGCCATTTTACATCTTTTTAATTGATAACGTCTACCTTTGGTTTCACAGAGTATTCAGTTTTTCAGAGAGAACCAGTATGTAGATTTTCTATCCTCTTAGATGGAGATAGAGTCTAACTGACGTTAAATGTTTCAGAACTTTTCATGTGACATCACAATGACAAATGTCGAAAATTTTGAGACGCTATGCTAGTGTGATGTCGCCACAAATCGATGTCACAATTTATCAAGAATGAAAGTTTGCCACAATTTGCGGTTTTAGGTCTGATTCTACAGGTGTTACTTAAACAATAGCAATAATTACAAACTCATATCGTTGTTTTTATGTCCACGTCAGCTTTGAACCTTATGTTACAATTAAAGTAGGATACAGTTAGTATATTAACTAAAGCCTTTTCTTTTTATGATACCAAGTGACAGGGCGAACAAGTCGTGCGCCTGGTGATAAGCGACACGCCTGTCAATAACAGTTGCATTGCCGCTCAGAGTTTAAATCGCAAAGGTATGAGAGGCACTCCCACTGCCCCCGTCACCTTTCACAAGGAACTCTTTCATAAGGAGCTCCACTGCTACTGACCTGCTCGGGCATGGAAGAAAATATTTATTACTGTACGCCACAATACAACATGACAGCGTATATGTATTTTTGCTAACATCTACTGAACATTACTGCTTGGCGGCTGAAAACGGGATCAAGTGTTAAGTTATTACGCAAAATAGTTATAGTTAGATTCTTAAAAAAGCGTCCGCTCTATTCATAACAGTTTCTACGTTCCTGTGTATCAGCCATAAGCCATAAAATTACGAGCTTTGACAACCCAAGCATGTTAATGAAACCTCACTATTTGCCTGTTTGATGTTGATCTCAAACGCAGTTGATTCAAACGTAGTGATTTTTTTTATGTGTTATCGATCGGCGTAACAGTGATAACGGTCGTAAAAAGAGATTACAAGTGATACGTACAAGTATTTTTTAGTATTAATTTAATACTTACTCGTACTCTTTTTACGTATGTATATAGAAATAAGTATTAAGTGTCACATCATATAATGAGTCAAAATGATATCACATGCTATATCTGTTACGAACCTAGAGACAAAATATAATTGCAAGTAAAAAATCTTTAAAAGTACTTAATGATTTTAAGAATATTTCCGCATGCATAAATATTAAGACTGCATGTAAAATAGTTTTTGTTACTAACACTATATGGATATTTTATTCGAAATAAACATTTCAATATAACCTCAGTACAGAGTACTATAAAAACCGACATCAAAAGTCATTCATCCCTAGTTTGCTACCCTTAGAGGTGGAATATTTTCTGACCAAGCCACTTCTGAGGTTCCCTCCTTCCCACAGAAAAATAATCATCAAAATCGGTTCACAAAAAGTTATCGCGTAACATACAAAAAAAAAAGAAAACATACAGTCGAATTCAGAACCTCCTCCTTTTTTGAAGTCGGTTAAAAACGAATTTAATTGAAAAGTGACAATCGTTGAAATTAATCGCACATGAGACCAAATACTGAGTTACGACAGTATTGGGTTTCATGTGCGATACATAACTCCAATAACGGAAAACTAACAAGCCAGGTACTGGTACCTATTATAATTAAAGGGATTGTAACTTAATTAATCATTCTAACACAGTACCCTACGTTCGTAATATTGACAGTAACACGCAACTAGTTGCGTGTTGAATTGGAAATGGCATACAAAATATGACTTTCCAATGAATGTGCTATTTATGGGAATAATACTGTAGGATTTTACAAATCACGCCCGTTGGAAATTTCACAAAAATATATGAATATCATGATAGTAAAAATAATATGCAATACAATCAATATTACAAATATATGTATGTAATTAAGTTCTTCATTGTTCATTGTTCAGTGTTCTGTATTTGTTAGCAACTTCTGGTTGCTAAGTTACGAACTGAAAAACTATAACTATTAATTACTCTTTATAATAACCGACCTCTAAAGTTTGTGGAATTACTTACATCAATATGCCAAGTTTTGTTGAAATCAGTTAACGAAAAGTGGGTGAAGTTCTATAAACCGGATTTACCATCCTTAGAGCGTTTCTGCACTACGTCCGATTCGTATCAGGGAGTCTACTCTCGATCTCCGTCCGACATCCATCCGAAACAATTACTGTCAAATAAGCAATACTCGACTAAATGAAAAGACGCGTGATGCGAATGAAGCTTCATACTTGATACATGTCTTTTCATTTGGTCGAATATTACTTATTTGACAGTAATTGTTTCGGACGGATGTCGGAAGGAGGTCGAGAGTAGACCCCCAGTTCCAAATCCGAGAAATCATGAAAAACGGTTCCAAATCCGAGAAATCATGAAAAACGGTTCGAAATGTTACTCTTACTGTTACTGTTAATGTTACAGGGATCATTTTATCTGTACAAGTCATATTCGTATTTTCTCTGATTCGAATGGGACTTAGTGCACACACAAGCGACATACGAAGTGGGTCCGAGTTTTCTAGATTTGTATAGTCTCGGATTAGGAACGAATACGAATTGGATGCAGCGTGCAAACGCGCTTAGAGGTGTTCCGTTCAAATTTGAACGGGACCACTATAACTGAGGTACCCCCTTTCCAGAATCTTCGAATTCGGATCACAAATGTCGGAGTAATCACACACATGCAAAAAATCGAATTGAGAACCTTAAAAAATTAAATTTAAATATATCTACAACATAATATAATGCAATATCATATATCTATGCGATATTGTATGGTAACCAGGTCTTAAGAATATTAGGAATAGGAAAATACCAATTTATATAGTATACAGTCAAACCAAAGAAACATGGAGCAAACGCAGCCCGCCTGGAAAGATGAAATACGACTAGACCACCTTTAATGTCATCAGACCACCTGCCAGATGTTCTGGTGACATTAAAGGGACAAAGCTCCAACCTGGATCATATGAACTAACGAAAACATCGCCAAATTAGAGAAGTCCAAACTGTTAATGACCAATCATCAACTTCAACATTTCTTTAAAGAGAAGCCCCGCGAAGATCAAGAGCATCTTTATTATAAATTCTGCTCACATATTGTACAAAAACAAAAGACGGCGAGTAGTACTAAGTTTAAACATGTCAGCGGTAACTAGATGACATTTAACACAATACATATTGTGTGATCTCCGGTGTTGTTTTCCATCATCTAAGGTTGTTGTACACCATTATCGTTTTCAATGACAGTTAACGTCAAAAAGTTTTTCCATCCTCTAAGCAAAAAGCAGTCGCATTAAGTCCAAAATAACGTTTGACGTTGACGTCATTGACATGAAGGCGAAATGAAGGTCTCTCTACAGTTAAATGCCTCATTACACAGACCTTGACTGAGAACACCGTCGGCCGTGGAAATTGGAAACTGTCGCCGCAAAGACTCGCAAGTACATAGCTACTCGTATATCCGTATTTATTATATATCTGTGAATGAGTGCCTATGTGCCTTTTTATTGTAATTTTATATTAAATACCACGGCTGCGGTACGTCTGCTTGGTATAGTTACTACATACACAACAATAGATGTTAAATTAATTTTGAATTGTCTGTTTGAATCACGTGTTGTGACACGGTGTTTTCTTTTACGGTTTAATGCATGTATATTACAATACATACTACAAAAGTGTAATATTTATCACAATGTATTGTAATGTTAATAAAACTACGAATATTATAAACACTTTTAACTGAAGAACAAAATATCTGGTTCAAAATGCAATGCCTTACGTGTCAGTCACACTCAGGTATAAAAACTGTCACCTTAGGAAACTGATAATTTGAACCATATGAAAAATATACAAAGCAAGGTTTTTCTTCTGTTATCACTATTATAGTCAGCTGGGGTGACTACAATATAAAACTCGCCCAGGATCCTGCACCGTAGTTTGTACTATGGAATAGAAATAAAACCCTATAAAAACCTAGAATTTGAACATCTTTATTCCATCTCCGTTTAACGTACTGGGCGAGGCTAAAGCAAGGCCAAGGCTCGGCTTTATTATGCAAAATACGAACGTGCGCTAGCGCAGGCCGCTAATCGGCGCGCTAATGGCTCGCAGGCTAATGAGTTCCCAAAGTGGTGACACACTCGTTACTGAAAGTACACTCTTCGAAAACATAACAAACTGACGAGTATGAAATTAGACAGATGTTTAAGACCCCGAAAAAAACTTGAATAACTCTATTAGCACGTTATATGCTGCTTAAAACATGACACGCGGAAAATTTTCTTATAGAAATCAAGTAAAGGGTGATAGTAAACATGTAAATTTCATTATAGGATGTCGCTTGTCCTTACCTACAGTTGATGTTTTAAACAAAGGTGTCAGACTTCTAAAGCACCTACTTTGAAAATATTATATCTCAGATCTTATCTTACGGTAAGCAATAATCTACGTACCTAATTGTAATCTGTTAAACGTTCGTTTTATCAGTTTGCTACCACATAAGATACTTTTTGTTTATGCGATCAACGGCCACTCTTCCTAAAATAACATTTTTTTTGTTATAACGTCGCCTTTATCTACCATGATTATTTCTAGCAAATTGATTTCTTTTTCCAATTTTTTTAACGAATTGCATCTAAAAGCAAAGTAAAATAATCATAATTTATCTTTAAACGTGATTCCGTGATGTAGGTACACATACGATTATATATAATATATTATAAAGGGACAGATGTATACATAATTTATCTTTAAACGTGATTCAGGGACGTGCGTTATATATAGATTATTCATATATTATAAAGGGACAGAAATAAGCAAGTTCTAAGAACGAGTATCCAATACATCTAACGGATAACAAAACTTTTACTCTCGAGTGAGGGGATGCCAAGCGGGGACAAAGAGGGTGCTTGGCAGTCGATGCGTCGCCATCCCGAGGGTATGAAACGATTGTGAAACTGCACACGTCAGAATAGCTCATTCACAGGAGTGACAGAGATGAAAATAGCAAACTCAGGGGTGAAGGGCGACCGTGAATCTGGCAGGGCGCCCGACAGTCGCGCGAGACGCGCTGCCTTGCCTCTTGACACATGCTTAAGAATAATAATGACATAACAAATTTGATTTATCATAAAATTATCATTACTGTAACTTGTGGCTCTAGCCTAGAAAGCATGTCATCAAGTGTATACATTTCAGTGGCACTAATTTAACGCCAAAATTGTTGACTCTATCAAGTCAATTAGATTGAATGGAACTATCATGTTAATACCTAATGCTTCGCACTCTTGGTGGAATAAGGGCTAAGTTGAAAAATGACAACTTTTCAGGAGAGAGGTGAATTCAGGTGCTATGAACGAAATTAGCCGGTAACTTTTTATGCTTAAATAGAAGAGTTATAAAATTTCACATACACATAATTTTATGACTTTCATGTAATAAAAGCACTTTTGACGTATGTTCACATATATTTATGTGTCTACATACAAATTATCTGAAATTGAAATTAGAATGACATCCCAGAGGAAATTCAGTTCTGAATGGCCAATTTATCGATAGCATGGTAATAGGGGGTTAAGTATGAAATAGCCGTTGCATAAAAAAATGTTTCGAAAGTAACATTTATTTAATCAAAATATGCACCTAATAAATATGCTATCAATACGCTGCGGCCATCTTACTGGAAGACCATTTATATCTATTATACCTTACTTGCAAAATGGGTACGGGAATCTCATTCATAAGTCTTAAAGCTAAATTTCGACTGCTTAACGGGAACTAAATTTTTTTCCATATCTTTGTTTAAGCAACGGAAAAATTTGTAGCGAACATTAACCGAGTCGTGGGTATGGATGTTGGGGAAGAGCTTCACATTGAGATGGTTTAATCGTTAGTATGAGCCTTGGCGTTATTGTGTAGATAAGTATAGGTGAACATCGGTTGACTA
Source organism: Hyposmocoma kahamanoa (assembly GCF_003589595.1). NCBI lineage: Eukaryota > Metazoa > Arthropoda > Insecta > Lepidoptera > Cosmopterigidae > Hyposmocoma > Hyposmocoma kahamanoa. The sequence continues at coordinate 15,052,059 of NW_020653851.1, forward strand.
GCCGTGGTTGTGTTTCTGCCAGTCTTACCATCATGTCATGGGCCACCAAAAACATTTTCTGTGGATAATGTGGACTGCTTCTTTGTAGGACACTGTTTGGGCTCGTCGCCAAGATTCAACCACTGTGTTGATTATTTGAGATTACATAAAGTAAATATTTACATCACAAATAATTCAGGTCTAAAACTCCTTCGTCTCTGCTTCGATTCAATACGACAGTGCATACTCGTTTGTCCGTTGTATGTAATAAAAGTCATGCAGTATCCACTTATTTTTACATACATTTACTGTTTTGGCGTAAATGGGTCAATGTTGTGTGTGATTACATCGTTGTTTTGCAATGGATCCGCTTCAACAATAGTTTGCCACTCGTCATAATGCAACTTAAGCTCAAGTCGTCCAAGAGTCTCACTTGTCATGTTAAAATGTCGACTGCAAAATCGGTCAAACAAAAACGCACGTTTGTCATTTCTATCCACTCCATGCACGTAGTTCTATGTTTTGAGCCGTTTGCGCTACATTAGCCCCGCGGCGTGTCATATTAAAATATTACACGAATTTTAGAAGTATCCATGTTTAATTGAAAGCAATTGCAAGAACGAAACGACACAAAAACGAGAACAAATGAATAATGCCAAAATTTTCAAATAAGAAGCCTTAAATTTTATTTGAAAATACATTCTAATCTAATTCTTACAATAAAAAGATATAATATTATTACGTTTCAAAGTGACCAGAAATTTCATATTATACGTGGCCTGTACCCCACCTACGATGGGGTCGGACTCGGCCAGCAGCGCGTGGTCGGGTTCAGATTACGGAGTGTACTCATGCTCTTCGGTGGCACAGCGGTTAGTACTATGGGTGCTCGATGAGGTAGTTCGATTCCCGATTTGGGCCAAATTAAGAAACGAACATTTCTAAGTTGATTTTGGTCTGAGTACATAGGGCGCACTATAAGTTTCCGGAACTGGCCACTTACATAAACAATATTTTAAAATGTAATTACAACATTAGAAAATAGAACTCTTTGGCTGCAGAATACAGTTTGTTTCACCTGACTGTCACTTGTTCTTACATTGTAATGTCATTTTAGAAATTAGTTGTCTACATCACCATGGATTTAACTCGTGAAAATTTTCGTAGTATGATTTTCTACGACTTTAAGTGTAATTTAACAGCTCAGCGGAGCTTAGATGAAGCACCATGCAAGACGACTATTTATACCTGGTTTGCAGAATTCAAACGCGGTCGTGTGAATCTCAATGACGAATTTCGTGATGGTCGCCCGTCCACTGCCGTGAACAACAAAAACATCGATGCTATACGTCGTATGATCAAAACAGACAGGCATGTGACACCATGTGATTCGGGCATCTTAGGCATAGGCATGAGTCAAATACAATCAACACCACACAAACAATTGGGTGTGAAAAAGCTGTGCTGTCGGTGGATCCCACACAATTTTACTGAGGCTCAAAAAACGGATCGCGTCACTTGGTGCAATGCCATGCTTACTAAATTCAACGAAGGGGCGTCAAATTTGGTATGGGACATAGGAACAGGTGACGAAACATGGATTTATAATTACGTTCCCAAAACTTCGTATTCGGTATTTCGAGATGAGCCGAAACCAACCAAAGTGGCGCGCGTGCAAAGTGACTCTAAGCAAATGATTGCTTCTTTTTTTAATAAACCTGGACATGTGTCTACTGTTGCTTTGGAGAATCATTGTACCGTGAATAGTGATTGGTACACGACCATTTGTTTGCCGGAAGTTATTGACAAACTCCGTAAAAACCACCGTAAACGCCGTATCATCTTGCACCACATAATGCCAGTTCTCACACGGCCAGACAGACAAATGAATTTTTGAATGCGAACAACGTACAGTCCCGATCTGGCACCTTGTGATTTTTATTTATTTCCAAAAATTAAGAACCAGTTACGCGGTCAACGATTTTCATCACCTGAAGAGGCTGTCGAAGAGGATGAAAAATATGTTTCAGAAATTGTCACGGAGGAGTAGCATAAATGTTTTCAAAATTGGTTCATTCGTATGAAAAAGTGTATTATATTATATTCATTCCGGAAACTTATAGTGCTCCCCACGTTTTCTGGATATTTCTCTCGGAGTTATCGTTATTCTGGTATTCATAGTAGAAGAAATTCGGCCTTTTTTCCCCTAAACACTTCTCTTTGGCGTAGCTTCCAAAATAAAGAAATGTAACAGAGAGACGGTCGAGATGCAACAACGCTATTATAAGTATCTCATTTCCACTACATCGGGAAGTATGCCTTACATTTTCACAAAATTGTGAGTTCTTGTACTCGTAATCTATTACTCCGTACGATAGCGTGCGGACGCTTCGGGCTTCGCCCTACGCGGACCTCGGTCTACGGCCTCGGCACTTAAAACTTTGTTTAAAAAAATTGAAATAGTTCTTTAATGGCGGCCATATTTAAAAATAGCAAAAACATAGTTTGATCCATAATCAGTCAGACAATCCTAGAAATCTTTTCGTGCCATATTTGAGGCCGAACAAAGCAAGTTTTTTCAACTGCCATTTACATAAAAAAAGAACGCTTGTATGGCGGCTATATCGAAAAACGGTGGAACAAAATTTTTACCCCAAATTATGATTGAAGCCATGCAATTTTCAGTCCAATTGGAAGAAATTTTTATCTACTCCCAAAAAAATTGTATGGCAGCCATATTGAAAAAAGGTGAAAATAAATTTTGATCGCAAATTACTATCAAACCTATAGAGACCTCCACATGCCGATTTTCACTCAAATTAGGGCAAATTTTCATCTGCCGCCAAAGAACGCTTGTATAGGAGCCGTATTGAAAAATGACGAAAACCTAATATTGATTACAAATTATTATCAGGCACTTCCAGAGGCTTTCACGTGTCAATTTTTGAAGGAACCAGAGCTTTTTTTTCTGCCGACGAACGCTTGTACGGCGGCCATATTTGAAAATGGCGATAAACCAATTTTGACTACAAATTTTTATCCGACACTCCTAGTGGCTTCCACATGCCAATTTCAAAGCAAGTCTCTTTCGTCATCTTTTTTAACGGAAAAAGCGCTTATATGGCAGTCATATAAAAAAATGACGAAAAAACTTTTAACCCCAAAATAATGATTAAGGACTTCTAAAGATTATAATATAAAAGTAACGGGACTTACTCGCGTAGTATTTTAGTCGGAAGCGGTCCGACTAGTTTCAACCATAATCGATGGTCTTCTTCAGGGATTGAGTGCAACGCTCGCGACCGCGTCACGTCTAGCACTGACTGAAGAAGACCATCGATTATGGTCCAAACTAGTCGGACCGCTTCCGACTAAAATACTACACGAGTAAGTCCCGTTACTTTTATATTATAATGTGTGATAACCGTGTTAGACTTCTAAAGACTCCATGCCAATTTTCAGCCGGATCGAAGCAAGTTTTTCTTCGGCCGCCATTTTGAATTCGCCATCTTGAACTATTTTTGACACAGGCAGTTGACCACTGTTAACCTTCTATGACATTCCTTCGAGCACTCGTACTTATCTCTAATAGTTTCGGTTATTGAAGACCTGGAAATTTGTATGGCGGCCATCTTGTTTATTTGAATTTCGAACATTTTCTTACTTTTTTGCGCAAATTGCCCAGGCTGTACCTCATAAAAGTGCACAAACGTTCCCTCCATATATTATAGTTTTTGCTGGCCTCCATAAATTATATTTTTCGATCACTCTTATATTTTCCACATTCAGGTCATCTCGTATTTTTCCCTTTGCTTTAGAACCTATCCGCGTACAACGGTATAAATATCTTTTTTCCACCATATCGGGAAGTACGCGTTCTATTTCTATCAGTGAGTCGGAAAGAGTAGCTTTATATATATGTATATAAAAGCGTAATATTAGAACCTGTACGTAATACCTAAATAAGACCACTTTGGAGATCACAACCATCTAGGGTTGCCACTCTCTACTGTAGAGTTCAGTCATAGTTCATGGTGCCATTTTTAAGAATAATTTACGTTACCGGATAAGTAAGACATCAAAGAAACTAGTCTAAGACGATAGCTATGAAGGCCTTACAGACGAAATAGCAAATAGCGAACCCTGTCCTTAGACACTGGATCAGGCTAATTCAGTATTTCGATACGTATCGATCACAATGTTTAGCACACCGCCGCGCATGGCGCTTGGCGGTATAAAGATATATTAGATATTACCAACTAGAGAAAAGTTTTGTTCGTGACCTGCATGAATTTCCTCACAGTAAGGTTTAATTCTTTCTCAGCGATATTTATATAGAGAAACAGTATAAAAAGGTTGAATTATGATACATAATATATAAATCACTGGCCATATACCATACTTACCATAATATATACCAGAACGTTTAATTTAAAAAAAGAATTACTTCAATCGTCTTTTGACTTCGAATAAATGTTCCGGTACAGTAGTTCATGTAAAAGTTGTTACCATTCAACCTTTTTATAGCGTTCATTTATACATTATATTCATGCGCATACGTAACCGAAAGTACGAAAATAACGGTATGTAGATTATATCGAAGAAATATTTATTAATCTCTACTCATAAACTTACTTCATTTTAACATACCTATAAACTTACAGCCATTTAAAATCTGGGTCGGACGTGGAAAGGTCAGTTTTCATTAACACTGTTATCATTGCTATGATTTAAAGCCAAGGTTGTAGAAAATCGCAGATTTGTGTTTATTTGCACCTATATGCCAGTGAGTAACGACTCATCCTCAGTCAATCCTATGGAGTCATAAAATACCTTACTTAAAAGTGAGAATGAAATATTGACCATAAAACCTGTGAGTCATATGATTTTTAAATGCAAATAGTCGTATTTTGTTTTGTAACATCATGAATTGGTACAGTATGGAACGCTGTGGAAGAAGGACGCGCCTTTTTGATGACGTCACGGTCCAATGATTCACCTAACCGATTGTACGCGGCTCCGCCCGTCCAGTCGACCGATGCGCTTACGCATTCGACACGAGTCACTTGTATTCTTTCTGGCATATTTAAATTTGGCTAGTTAATTAAGTATACAAATCAAATATTATTTGTAGTTTAGGAACGCGAAACTCCTTTATAATAGACATTGTTCGTATCGGAGTGCTACAAATTAAATGTATACTACATATATGTATACCGAATTCGCAACGAGAAATCGGCGGGTAATAGGTCCCCTATTCTACAAACACGTACCGACAAACCTGAAAATTTGTAATTTTATTTTATTTCACGTCGTTGTATTTCGACAACTCTTGTGTTTATTTTATTATCGTTAATATTAGTGACGATGATATTATTATTCCTTGATATTATTATTCCTTGACATTATATTTTAATATTGTGAAATTGATAATACGAAATAAATGATTGTATTATATTACGAGCCAGTATAACAATAATAGGTTTTTTAATATTTTTTTTATACCAATTGACGGGACAAGCAAGTCGTTCTCCTGGTGGTAAGCGACACGCCTGTCCAAAGCAGTTGCAGTGCCACTCATAACTTTAAATCGCAAAGAATTGAGGGGCACTGCCACTGCGCCTGTCGCCCCGAGACATAAGTTGACAAGTCCCACGTGCCTGTAAGTTCACCTTACCCTTCAAAATCGGAGCACAGTAATATTCACATTACATCTTGACGGCAGAATAGGTAAGGAGGCAGTACTTCCCAGGATAAAGTCTTTCACAAGGAGTTCTACTGCTACTAAGATAGGTGCCCATTTAACTCAATGATACTCATCCAGGTTTAACAAAGTGACGATTTCTGCATATCTTTTAAACTCCAAAAAGCAATAACACTTTCCTCGATAAGGTAGTGCAAGTACAGATCCCACGAACCGTTGAATTTTATCTATAGAGAACCAATATTTATTATGTTTCGAATGATAAGGCAAATTAGGGTCGTTGATAAATCACCCAATAACAAAATCGGAAGTTAAACATTCCCTGCCGGCAAAGCTATCTAACATTGAACACAATATGAATTATCGGGTGTGTCCGAGTAGCTGAGCATTACTATTAACAACTTGTTTTAACGAAGTTGTTCTCACAGAGAGTCTAGTTATGACTAACGTTAGGAGAATGTTTGGACTTACGAAAAGACAAAGGTTTGCTACTTAACACCCAAATTAGATAAATTTATGACTATGAGGACCTGAAGGAATGAAGTGGATGTACGGACTGTATGTAAAAGAGGTGAGGAAAAGTGGAAATAGCACAAATACTTGGATGAAACTCAATAACAAATATAACGACACTCCATTGACAATCAAAACATTAATAATGCAAAACAAAAAAAATAGCAAAAAGAACAGCAAAGGAATATAGACAAAAAACAATGAGTTCGCGACATCCTCGTACCCAGTGAGCATACAAGTGTAATATCATTGCTCGTACTTAGCTTCCGCTTTAGTTATTCAAGCGAAAGACAGTTTGTTAATACTAAATTATTATTGTCTATACCAGTCTACAATAACTCTATATTCGATTGTCCTAGCTCTAAGAAAGTACACCTATCAAAATTAAAACGAGCAAAGAAAATCGTGGATGTTCTCAAGAAAGGCTGTTTATTTGGAAATAGTTTATTTTCTGTCTTTTTAAAATACAAATCCAAAGACGCAAAAACATGTGACGTGTGTACGTTATTGTAGCGTCTTGGATCACAACGGGTGTAGCGAACCAGCAAAAAATAACAATAAGATGAATTGCGAGGCAAAGCACGTCGCATGCGAGCCGGGCGACGCAGTATGCCTGTCCTCCGGGCTATACTGGCCCTGCAATCAACCTCTCTCAAATCAATTTCTAGCTGTTTAAAGTAATTCAAATACATGGTTTTTGGTAAAAACTAAGTGAGACCCAATACAAACGTTTTGACATATTTCGACCACACAGGAAATCGGTTTTTCAACATTCAAAAATACGAAATCAACTTTTTTTTAAATTGATAAACTTTGCTTATTAAAAAAAATATTTGTGATTACAGATATTTCAATGAAATTTTCTCTCGCGTGTTCCGTAATAAATACTTCATGGGACTACGAGCTTATTTTATAGTAAGAAAGTATATTTTATTTAAGTATAGTTGAAATGTTATGCCACTAATTTCTTGGCTCGTGAGATAGATACCTCACACTCTTCAAAGTCTACGCAACCACGATATCAATTCGCTTTAAATAAAAAATTTATATGTATATCCAGGTGGGTATTTTACAATACGATTAGGAGTAGATAATTATCTAGATATGCATGTGAGACATAGCATGTATCACTATGATAATTTTACTGAGATCGTCAGCCGGTATTACATACTACAAGTCATCCTTTTTAGAGCTGTGGCCGCTAAAAAACCTCTCAACCAAGATTAACTCAAAGCAAAAACCTATTATCCTATGAAGAATATATCGCATCGTTTCTACAGAACTAACTAATGGTTATTGTGTACATAACATGAAACAAGAAAATAACACATTTAGAATATAATATTTATCATCTTCTACATACTCAGCCTGCAGCGTTTTCAATTGGGCTATTGAAAGACAAACATCATAGCTGGTGATTTAGTTGCAATAAATTTTTAAACGAGGCTCTGACATCAAATAAAAAGTCGAAGTAATTACTGTGGTCGAGTTTAAAATATGAGTTTGTTCCTATTTAAATCATATTGCAACATCCGAGCAATATAAATAAAATATAGCCATTCCATCCTGTTGGTTTGGAGCCATTAACATATTGGAAAAGTATATCGGTGTCACATATTCCATACCGTGATAAGAAGTTGAAGCGTGCAAATACCGCACTCGTAATAAATTGCGAACGGTATATCAATCACGTTCGTTTTAATGTGTTAAATTGCAAGTATGTTATCATCATTGCAAATTTGGATATTAACTCCCTCGTAGCGACTAGGTTTAATTAATTATACACACATTACAGTCAAGTTGGATAACTTTGAACTCTTTTCTCAGGTTTTTACGGATATTTTTTTTATTTTATGATATAATAAGTGCCTATTTTACCTCCTGATAGAAACTGATAATGAGGTCGACGATGGAGCATGCACACCTAGATAATGCCTATTCACTCTCGCGTTGAAAAGATCTAAGTTATAACGTTCAGGGAATAAAATAAAAATGCATCGGTCGATACATTAAAGCGTATCTTTTCATTTCGTAATTTAGATTAGTTTAATTAAAATGACGATTCTGAAAAAAACTGTTTGAGACAATTGCGCATAAGGCGCCGTTCTATTAGGTGTCTTTCAGCCGAGTCATTTTGGACAGCGAAAATCAATCTTCATTGACAATTTAACTGACTTTTGTCAGAAGGATTATACCCTAAAGGATGGAAAAAAAATAAACTAGATTCATAGATTTAGTACTTAGAGGATGGAAAAAAAATAAAAGAAAGGAGCTGCCCTAACTACGGAACGAACGTGCATACCTAAACAAAAATTGAACGAACAAATGGCAGATTTCTTTAGTGTCGTACCATAATCTATCGATAAGTCATTATCGCCATGCAAACATTTAATTAAAGTAGATCAATATTCCATTTGAGAATATTTTAGGTTATTACGTGAATATCTGGGAATGTCACATGAAATTTTGAATTTATTGTTTTGCGTTTACATATACTCAAATATTACGAAAAGTGAATTTGCACAGAAAAAAATAATATTTGTAATTTGTGATTATATAAAAAAGGGAAAACTTTAAAATATAAATCCTATACATTTACAACCTCAAGATTCTTATTTTCATGGAGACATTTTTAAACAGATTCCAAGTAGTGTAAGCTTTTTTGTATTTATGCATTGGTATAGAATTAATACCAGTGACTGATTTAAGTGAATCTTTAATACTTCCATTTATTTTTGGAAATAAATGAAAGTAGTAATATTATCAATAGAAATATTATTATCATACGTTTATTTGCTTAAAACATAATATAACAGGAGATGTAACAAGAGACAGTGTTAGTATAAACATGTTTCGCATATATTAAATAGCTTGCAAATGTCTGATTACACAATGTCAATTGACTACTATTGGCCGAGCGCCTTTGATTTGTGCAGAAAAATCGACACTTCTCCGAAGTGAGACAAGTAGTCACGAGCGACTGCGAGTTGTGACAAGCCACGTCAAACGAGCTCTACACATGTTAGCGCTCGCCTTCACTCGGTCAGCTAGGCGAGTGACACCGAACGATGACAAGGCAAATAAGCTGTCTATACGTTGGTATTTGCCTTCACCTGGCAACGTTAGACCAACATGGTCTTTGTATTACTGGCTTTATAAAACAAGAATTTTTAGTAGTTAGAGTAGTCAAAAAAAATCGGAAACGAGTGGATAATTTTGTTTTCAGGAGTTGAGAATGCCTAGTAAATGAGTCGTGTTTAATCTAAATTAAATATAAAATTATTTACTAATAAACCTAATGATGGAATTGCATTATCATGCAATCTAGTTACATTCAAAGTTATGTTAAAATTTGACTCTTCAAAATGAAGCGAATAAATGAAAATGGTCTTTGATTCAATGTATGATTTCCAACCATTCTGTTTTCTTTTTTTATTTGTGGGTAAACTTGAAATAGTAAAAATAACAATAATAAAAACCTCGTAGTGAATTATTTTAATAACTCGAAATCGATAATATGTTCATAAACAAGATTTATGAATAAACTACTTAAATATGTCTAATTACATGAGATATTTGAACTTTTGTGTGATTTATAGACAAAAAAATAACACGTGCCTGTACAATGTTACATTCGGTCGATCGTCGCTTTTTCAAATGCCACATCCTGTAATGCTGCAGCCACGAATTTTTATTAATACTTAACTGTTCTCATTGTCAATATTTTTGTCCATTTTATTACAATACATGCGAATAATTCAATAAAACACTTGAAAAAACATTTATTTTGACATTTGATGTACTTCCCTTTGTCAACCGTATAATGTACCTCATGTACTGCGAAATGGACACAGTTGGCATTTAGATGACGTTACGTATTTTCGATTCCCGTGTTTGGCACAGACCAATGTAATGCTATCTCTTTTAGCTTAAGACGGCACGCAATAGTTAAATAAAGACAATAACATGTTTATGTTTTCAACTTCGAAATGCATCATATACATATAGCGTCTGCTGATTTACATATGTCAACATAACATGTCCTTTAGTTTTCTTAGTCTAACATTTAGTATATAGTACCCATATAATAAATCTATGCTAGGGATTATACTCATATTTTGAACGAAAAAAAAACCGAGATCAGTCAAACTACATAAACTTGTCATAGACAACAATTTAACATTCGCTTGGGGATACCATTTACCAATTAGCAGCTACCATACCAACACCGGGTAGAAAAAAAATCGAAAATTGCTTTTCACTCATTGAACGGAAAATGGCGCGTATATTTCAAAACTTCTTTGATAAGTGTCCAAAAAAAGAATCTTCGAACCAGTTTTATTCAAAGTACAAGGAAATTCAGTTACCAAACTTGAAGATAATCTTTTAATAAATTCTTGATTGGACAAGACAATCTACGTGGTTTTGAATTTCATAATATAAAGTGTTTTAACTAGATTTAACTAAATATGCACCCAGTATGTACTGTAATACTTGTGGTAATACTGTATGTAGCTAAATTAAGCAGGCGGGATACATCGTTAAGACAAGCGGTGTTATAAATAATAAATATTAATGGCTATATTTATTCATAGCAATATTTAGGAATGATATCGCATTGGGATTGGGCCGGCAAAGCGATAACAATAATCATTGGGAAACAGCGCACGTGTGGAGCGTAAAACCAACGGATCTTATTAATACATACATTATAAAATTTCTTAGCTTTCTATAAGAAAAAGAAATGGCATCATTTCGAAAATAATAGGCACTGAAATCGGGTTGTACGGATTTCATAACATTTCTCAATTTAGTATTAAAAAATTGCGTCATATCAAAGATTTTGGCTTACATTTATAAAATAATAAATTAATACAACGGGATAAATAAAATTTAAATATTAACAGCGTATCGACATACTATTATACACCTTATTTGATGTTATAGAGTCTTATATAATAACCACGTCTATGCAGTATAGTGATGATGTTCGCTATTCGAATAACGTATAAAACAAGGATACATTGCCGATAACTATTATATGAAGAAATTTACGAACAAATGTAAAAAGTATTGGTTAACTTTCCTTTAAAATTAAAGTAACACGTTTCTTATACCGTCCAAACAATTTATTTATTTGTATAGAGACTCAGCTCTATCTATCTATTTCAAACGAAAGGAATCACTATTGTATTGCACATTTAAATAAAAAAGTAAAAAAGATTAATGAAAGTAATTTTCCGGTTATTTTTACGGTTGACTGTCAATCGTGACCATGGGACCTGTAAAGGGCCCGAAACGTCGGTTTGTTTGAAAAAACAAATATACACGATTTAAATCCGGAAAAATAGTTTCATTTCCTATGTGTAACAATCGCGAAAACCTAAGAACTCGTTAAATCTTTTTATTTGTTCAAGAAATGCAACACTGAAATGATACACCTTAACATCTTAATTATGACGACTTAGATTTATTCTGAAATTTAAATTAAATCTCAGCGACAGGATGCCTACAAACTGACAACAGTCACCCTTTGTACGGCTATTGTCCCCCATTTGGCCTATAGATATTTCACTTATAATTAAGTGGAAATAGCAAGCAAGGGATCTACAGATTTAGTAACATTTCTCTATTTTATGTTTCGCTGCTAATAAGAATTCAAATCTCCACTACGAAGCGTATAGTCTGCAGCGAGGTTCTGACAGTGTGATATGACATGTAAGCGTAGATACTCTGCGACATGTATAAAAAAGTTCGTGTTCGAAACTTAAAAACGACGATTCCGTGTCCGTGTTTGGGTTGAGACAGCTGAGACTAGGGCTCATTCAGAGTGCAGGCGCGGGCGCGGCCTTTCACAATGCCGAAGCGGCTACGAGCGGGTATATCCACACGTCGAAGTCGCAAACAGACGCTAGACCAAGCACTGTAAAAGGTACGAGCGGACCGAGCCATTAGATCTAACCGCGCGGCGGCGCACACCCGCGGCCACAGCCGCCACGACACAGGCGCTGGCGCGCGCGGGCACTGTGAACGCAACGAGCGCCTACGTATATTTGATTTACACGCACCTACGCCCGCCGCCACTCTGAATAAGGCCTAACAGTGGTTACACACGCCGACTTTTAGCAGCGATGCAAACGGGCGTTCTTGAAACGCACGATTGCGTCGCTACACTTGCGACTTATAGGCGATTGCATCGATGCAGTCGCGTGACTGCATCGATACAAACGCGCGTTTGCTTCGATAAAAACGCGCGATTGCATCGCTGCTTAAAGTCGCGCGTGTGTAACAGGTCTAAAGCAAGGAGAACGATTTTACTCGATATTTTTTTTACGTCAATAGATCGCACCCTTGGTGTAATAATGCCATATCTGCAAAATGATAAGTTTTTAGAAGTGAAGTATTTCTACGAACGACATTAGTCGATAATTTTAAAATAGGAGATTTATAAAATTTCACATAGACTTACATAATTCATTTCGTACAGTTCATGTTATTATTGAGATTTTCATATGGTAATAGCACTTTTGATATATGATCTGCGACATGTGGCTTTATTATAGGGTAAAAGTTGTTACACGGCAAAAGTAACACGGTGTAGGCTCATGGTTTGTAAACGCAACGAGACACGCCGGGTGAAGAACCTGTACTAGTTGATAACACGGCCTGTTTACTGAACAGTCATATAAATCAGACGGGTGCCCTTTGAACCTTCCACTCGATGCATTTGCTTTGATATACGTCAATTAGCTTTGAAATAGATTTCTTAAAGACTATTGTAATTGTTATTGCAAAGTTGCGTTAAAAAGTGTTTTGTAATAATATATCTACCCTATATTAGTAACATGTACTCGTATATTACTTTAGTAAGAAAAAAAAAATGTTTATTCCATAAAAGAATTACAGCACAGTACACACACATTTCATGACTTAATACATAATACAATACGACTAAACACAAGACTTATTAATAAATAAGTTGACTAACAATCTAAAATAAAAATATGCACCAAAAGTGGCATAAGAGATATTACGGAATCTGTAATCCTTAGAAAAAGTTTAGAGTATACATATGTATTACTTTAAAAAAATTAAAATGAAACTTTACTTATCATATAAACTATACAAAGTACAGTACTATTTAATGAAATATTAATAAATAATGTTATTTCATTATTATTTGTTTTTAATTGAAAGAAAGTAGTGTTAAGGTTTGATCTATCACCTCAAGCAGAGACAGCGTCACGGATTCGAATCCGGGCTTGCACCTCTGAGTTTTTCGGAAATTATGTGCGAAATTTATATAGCTATTTACCATGAACTTTTCGATGAAGGAAAACATCTCTATAAGCTAACTTAGTTCGTCTATCCGGGACATCTTTTCATACTTCGGTTCACATCGCGAACTAAGCTAACCCGACGATCCCACTGGTGTAAATATGTCGCCGTTCTGCCGCCTTTCACCCCAGTACGTATCTGTAATCACTACTTACTGCGTATTATCTTAGCTCAGCTTTGCATGCAACTACGTGAGCTAAGCTAACTTAGCTAGCTTAGTTCGCGGTGTGGTCTGCGCTTAACACTGTTCAATAAGGGTGCTTGGTTTATTTTATATAATAATAAGGAAGTAATTTTTTGTCAGCAGCCCAGTCGACTATCCCCTTATCACAAATGACGCATACAAAATTTCAATGTGACAATGAATCATTTAAAAATACAAAATCTGTTATCTTCTAATAATCACTTAGCCTCTATTATGTAAATGATTGTGAAACAACATCGGTTAGATTTTTTCCCAGGTTAATACATATATATTTCAGAAAAATAAAACCAATTCACTCACACTCAAATAAACCAACCCAACTAAATTGGTAATTGCCAAACAAACAATTGCTCAACTAAATATCACATTTAGGTCACTGGCTCATCGTCATAGATCTGTGAAAACGAACCTTGAACCTAACTAAACCAATAAGATATTATTTGCTTCGTTTCCTCTGATTTTTTACATACCTAATAAATTGTGATAATTACTTTTTATGAAAAACATTGACTCAGTTATTGACATTTATCATTTATTTGTGTGAGTCATGCATACATCGTCATACACTTGTTATTAAAACTTAGTTATCCATCATATCTAAATTTTTAAATGACAATACACGACATAAGTAGATGTTTGTAGTGAATTTTTAATAGACTTCAAAAAAAGGGGAGGCTCTCAATTTGATTGTACTTTTTGTGTGTATGTTACGCGATTTCTTTACGACTGTATTTTTTTGGGTGTATTTAACGTATTTTGTCGGAAAGGGGGTATCTCATTAGAATCCCATTCAAATTTGAAGAAAATATTCCACCTCTGGGGGCAAATTAGGGGATGAATCCGGTTTATGATTTCACTCGATTTCCATTACCTGACTTCAATAAAACTTGGTAAATAAACATAGTTTCACAAATTTTTGAGGTCGGCTTTTTTTGTATAAAAAAAGCGTTATATCTGTATTCCGTAACGCTCTTCTATCCAAAAAGAAAACCGTCTTTGTTACCTGGGTGGCCTTAATTGTGCCCTGGTGCGTAATAGGGCCACATCTACAAAACGAGAACTTTTCAAGAGAGGTTAAAAGAGTCCATGAACAAAATTAATCGATAACGTTTTATGCTTAAAATTTCACATTATACGTAATTTGTTTGATGTAGTTCGTTTTACTTTTATGACTTTCATGTTATAAAAGCATTTTTGAAGTATAATCACGCGTGGATTTTTCATTTTTTTTTATAATATCAAGTGACAGGACGAGCAAGTCAAGCAAGAGCAAGTGCAATAGCAAGCAGCGCCTCAGAGCTTCAAATCGCAAAGATCTGAGGAGCTCTGCCACTGCGCCTGTCACCCTGAGACTTAAGGAGATGAGAAGTCCCATTTGCCTGTAATTTCACCAGGACCCTTGTCCTTCGAAACCGGAACGCAGTCACATTACTGCTTGGCGGCAGTAATAGGTAAGGTTCGTCCAGGGAAGTACTTCACTGGACGAACTCTATCACAAGAAGCTCTACTGCTACTCAATTATACCAAAATGGTACGAATTCATAGTATTCGTCATGTAATATATAAATTAGGCTTTATAAAGATATGGAATCAGAAATATAAAATGTTTATTTTTATAGCGGAAAGTTAGGTACAGTTAAATCATTAACGATCCTGGTATACGAAACAACATTGAATTGACGATTCTGGCATACGAAACAACATTGAATTGAAAATTAATTTTAACAATGTTAAAACGGATTACATATTGAAATTCTTCATAAAATTGATCAAATTTAAAATATCCCGGAATAAGAAGTATGATTTACGACAACAATATCAGTGCGAGAGTTAATTTGTTACGAAGCTGGCCTACTGCGGCCGCTTCCTGCGATACAGACCGGCCGATAAACAAGCCGACTTCCGTCCACCGCCCGCCGCCCGCCGCTGCCCATCTCACACACTCGCGTTTACGACGTAAATATATGGCCCTATCTACCACATATTTGCTTTTTACCCATAACTGTGGATGTTTAATTTTTGCTCGTTTTATTTTGTATCATTGTTATTTGTTTTTATTTATCCTTTTACTAACAGACTAAAATAGTCCAAATTGGTCAGTAACAAGAGAACCCTTATATCCATGTAAGTGCACAAAAACTCATACCTACATATCTTTACGCATGTCTCTAGAGTAGGCAGAGACCATGGACCTCCACTGTTTAGTAGCAGTAGAACTCCTTGTGAAAGAGTTCGTCCAGGGAAGTACTGTCATCTTACATATTTCTGCCGCCAAGCAGTATGTGAGCATTACTGCGTTCCGGTTTACAAGGGTGAGGGTGCTGGTGAAATTACAGGCATATGGGACTTGTTTTTATTGGAACTTATGTCTTAGAGTAACGGGCGCAGTGGAGATCAAGATCTTTGCGATTTAAAGCTCTGAATTGCATTGCAACTGTTGTGGATACTGATACGGATACTGTCGCTTGCCACCAGGCGCACGACTTGTTCGTGACGTCACTTGGTATTATAAAAAATAAATAAAAACGTGCTATGCTCCTGACAAACCGCTTTCGCCTCCTCCACTCCCCGACAATCTCTTCATACATGGCCCTCTTTCTTGGTACTTTTGACCCGATCTTTTTAAGAACACTCAATCTGATTGTATTTTGTATGTACACAGAGGTCTTACTCTCTCCACGCCTCCGTCCGCTCCACGTCCGCT
The DNA here is from genome assembly GCF_003589595.1 of Hyposmocoma kahamanoa. Lineage (NCBI taxonomy): Eukaryota > Metazoa > Arthropoda > Insecta > Lepidoptera > Cosmopterigidae > Hyposmocoma > Hyposmocoma kahamanoa. The sequence continues at coordinate 15,068,502 of NW_020653851.1, forward strand.
CTATAAATTTGAACCGTTCATGTGCCAACATTCATTCTTTTTACTTACATAACTACTAAACCATCGAACATCCCCCTCTCTATGAAAACATTAACATCTAAGTAAAATTAGTGTCTGTCAACAGCAGAAAATTCTTCATCTGCAGAGCATCAAGGCCGTCTTTTCTGCCAAAGGCATAAAAGTCACCATTTCTCCGCAAACATGCCCGAGGAACTACAGGCCCGCGGCAGACAATATTAAACTCGAAAGGAAGGCCGAGGATAACTCTCCGCGAAAAGCTATCCAACAGAAGAATATATAAGAATATCCAATGTAGTAGAAGACTCCATACAGAAGTAGACTTAAAGTACAAGACTTCATAGTAGTATTTTACTACGAAGCAATAGAGAGATTATTATAGTAGAAATCTAGTAGATAATTGTAATTTTTATTGTCAGTGCTAGATTAACAAATTATACCTCGTTATATTTTACGTAATATTGCACTATCTTATACAACAACTGCTCGAGCAAACCAACACATCCCCCTAGGGTTGACGATTACCCTTAATATCAATATTTATCTTGGCCATATCACTTGAAAGAGATAGCAACAGATAGTTTGTTATAGGTATAATAAATAATCAATTCCATTGTAACTAAGTTTATGCTGTATTTCGAAAATAAATGATTATGAGATTGATACTTGATAATGGTTTTATTAACTGGATAAAATGTTTGCATTTACGTATTAAGTTTGACACATAGATAGCATTACATGTTTCGGTAAATAACCTTGTATTTTGGTAAATTTTATATCACAATAGCTCTGACCTTTGTTGCTTTATTCAACGATTCGTTCAGAAAACCATCTCTTCTCACGACCACGAATGGTCTCTGCCCACGATGTTTATCTTCGTCGTAAATCTACAATTTAGAAGTAAGAAAATAATTGGATCTGCCCAAGTTGGACATTCTCTATTACTCGAAATTATCGCCCCGGGATTTTCCTTCTTAATATATTTCCGTAAATATAAGTGCTAAAGATAGACACAGAGGTGTCCCTTAAATATTCTGTTGTACCAGTCTTGTTCGGAACTTTACTTCTGTATCAACCTGTAATCGAAAAATAATGTACCAATATAAAAAATAATGAGTCCACCGTGACTATGGAAGGACGCGAAACGTCGGTCTGTTTGAAAAAACAAATATACGCGGTTTAAATCCGGAAAAATAGTTTCATTTCCTATGTGTAACAATCTCGAAAACCTAAGAACTAAAATATAATGTACCAATTCATCGAGCGTTCAATATTGTTCATAAAATAAACAAACATAATACCTAATCTATAATATAACATTGGTACTTACTACATACATTTGGTACAAATATGTAAGGTTATCGCTAGGAACGTAGTGGAAATAAATCTGCCTAGAGCAGGTGTTTTCGACAGCACAAATATTGTCTTACCTCTTATAATATTCGCAATCAGAAGGGAATTCGGTATTAACATCTTTATTAAGACGCGTAATAAAAACAGGGTAGGTTTAGGTTCAGGGTTGGGCGGTACTTTACACCAGAACCAGCTTTCAGTTCTACAAGTTCGGTCGTGTATGGAGAACTGCTGTTACCTTCTGATCGGCGATACCTGATACTAGTTGCCTTAGACTCGGTGGAGAGGAAAGCAAAAATATTAATTGGCAAAGATTCTCGTGTCCAAGCTTATAAGTGTTGAGCTCTGCAGAAAAGTGGGTTGGTTGGTTTTCTATCGGATACACGTGTGCGCAGGAGCTTGACAAATTAGTTCCAACCCCGCCGTTCCTCCTTTGGTCTACCGGAAAGTCAGGAACATTCCAACCTTTTGTCGTTGGCACACCGTCGATTTCCCGAAGCGATGTGTTTCATCTTTGATCCGTAAATTCCAACGGAATTGAATATACTGTGTTTGGAAATTGGAATACGTGGCACTTGTGTTACCGGAAAGTTACAATTTAGAGCAATTCAAAGATAGAGTAAATAAACACGTCACGTTGACTTGACACCAACTCCATGCTGAAGACCGTAGCAAGGAAATCCAATTTTCCCATTGTGCGCCACTTTTTTCAGGTGCTGTTTAAAATATTTTTTACTGAGAAACAACAAGCAACAACCTTTAAGGTTTTTTTACTGACATGATACGTAAGTAAAATGTATTTAACAAATTGATAGACCTTGTGATGTCATGAGACCTAAAGATAAAGAGAAATAACGATAAACAAACGCGTAATATCACTGCATCATTTGTTTGTTATTATCTCCAAGTGGCTCGTAAACTTTACATCGATAGACCCCAACCCAAATTATTGGACAATAGTGATAGCAAAAGAAAAGTTTGTGGTCTCTACTTGAAAAGTTTAACTTCAGAAACGTTACTAAAGATGCCCACAGATTTGCTCGTTTTTTTGACTGTCGACACGTGTCGATGTACGGAGAATGCGATATCGATCGTCTGTTTCTTACACATTTACTCGATTTTGTCTGATTGCATATGTTAATCGACAAAAATACGATGTCCATCGTCTGTTGTTTACGAATTTACTCGTTTTAGCCGATCACACGTGTCGAGCGTCAAAAAATCTGTCAAATCTGTAAGCACCTTGAGGCACGTACTGCCCACTGTTAAGCAGAAAAAGGATCTCCTTATCTTCTCCTAAGGAGCATAGTCAATCACGTTGAGAAGCAAACCTAAACGGATAACAGTTAGTAAAAAATAAATATAAAGAAACCACTGTCGATCAACTTTATCTTTGTATAATTGTGAAAACGTAATTTGTAGTACTTAGCTCCTTGTCTAGTCAATGTTTATACTACGTACAATATAAAAATATATTCTCGTGTGGTTTTGTAAATGCTTTTTCTTTCTCTCTGTGACTTTGAATAGTATTTAAATATTCTTTTTAACGTATGTATGTTCAATGGGTACGATTAATCGGCATTATTGAGAATCAGTTTGGTTTAAGAACCGTTTTGTTTATTCTGTCTTAGTACCGATATTGCTGTTTTTTAATTTTACTGCCGAAGAATGTTTGAAGAATATTAAAACAAAATAAGTGATAATTTTCATATCATATTGGGGTCAATTGCCGAGCTAGTCTTCCATCGCTGTCTAAACAGCCCCTGTCGGCGATTAAACAAACTTTATCATGGATTCTATCACTATACAGACACAGAACACTGATATCACGAAAGAAATTGGAACATATCAGTATTGTATCAAATTATATTTTACTGTAGGTAATTTAATAATATGTGTTAAATTTTTTGCTTTATCTTTGAACTAACATGATCTAATTAGTAGAGATCGGAATGGGCTGAGTATAATATACTCATGGACCTATTTCAAGGAACGCTAAAAAAGGTTGAATTAAGATATATAACAGAACTTTTAATCGAAAACAAAAGATGATTGAAGTCATACTTTATTCAAATTAAACGATCTCGTATACTATGTGGCTAGTGGTTCATTATGAACTATCGAGTATATATCCAGAAATAGAGATGAAATAAGGGCCATCCATCCCTCACAATTCTTCTGGAAAATGGGCCTTATATCACTTCTAAATATGAACTCTCGTTTGTGCCGAAATCACAAATTAGAAAACTGAAATATTACAGCGCCAATAACTAACCTGTGTGTACGTCTCCGTATATTCAAAAAATGTTCTGTATTTATTGTAATAAAGATAATATGTCTAACAATGGGGGCTGTTCCATTAATTTAATATCAAACATGCAATTTTGCAATTTTCGTCCATTACAGCAAAGCTCTAGTTAAATTGGTCGATTAGAAGTGAAACAATTGACGACACCCGTCAATTGTTTCGAATTCGAGCTGGCCAATCGGAGCGCAGTTGTCACAGTAATTATTTGGCAGAATAGTTTTCAAACAAATTAAATGACATTTTGTCTGTTATGAACATTGTTGCCATAACGCAACCTTTTTTAAGCTGTTCTCTAATTAAATATATCCATGTGTGTATTTACATAATCTTCACGTCGCTCTGAAATAAAAATCAGCATTCCGGGATTTCAGAGAGAGAGATTTATACACTCTATTCTTGAAGTTAGATAAATATGTAGAGTACTGCTGTTATACACAAACTAAGTTTCCGCTGTTTGTCGTTGCTGGGCTACCTGAATCTTGTAAGTAACAATGAGATGAATCGAAAATATAATTTAAACTAAAACAGAGTTTTCCATTCGATTGCTCGTCTCAGGTACAAGTACTTATCCTAGCCATAAAAACACTACCAATTGCCTTGTAGTATGGCATTAACAAAAACCTTTAACACAAAGAAAACTACAAGAAAACCTATACGTAATTATATGCACTTACCTACTTGTATTATAGTGTAGATGAACGAGAAGACAAGTTGTTAATGACGCCATAAACAGGACACGCTATATGTATGTCATTATAAGTATTTGTAGGCTTATTAAAGAAGGACAAGTTTTTGCAAAAATACATATACGCTGTCATGTTGTATTGTGGCGTACAGTAATAAATGTTTTCTTTCTTTCTTCCATGCCCGAGCAGGTTAGTAGCAGTAGAGCTCCTTGTGAAGGCGGTTGTCCTGGAAAGTACCTTACCTGATTCTGCCGCCAAGCAGTAATGTCAGCATTACTGTGTTCCGGTTTTGAAAGGTAAGGGTGCTGGTGAAATTACAGGCACATGGGACATGTCAACTTGTGTCTCAGGGTGACGGGCGCAGTGGCAGTGCCCCTCAGTTCTTTGTGACTTAAAGCTCTGCGATTTAAAGCTCTGAGTGACACTGCAACTGTTATGGATAGGCGTGTCGCTTACCAGCAGGCGCACGACTAGTTCGTGCCGTCACTTGGTATTATAAAAAAGGGTTACTGCATGAAATTGCGTGTAGCGAGACGCTCAGGTTCACATAAATAACACTAAACATTACTTATCTATGGCATAATAAAATTATTTCAATAAGAACAAGTTTAATCGTGAAATACGTACGTACCAATACTGGTTTACACAGTACATGCATACATACTACGTAAAAACATATGTATGACATACGATGTACTATTTTCCATTCAAACATTTCCGTATTCAATTCAAATGTAATGCTGTAGCTACTATTAATTATTTATCTACAAATCAATTCAATGTTATAAAAAGTGTTATTGAAGTCCACAAAAGACCATGAACCGTATCCACTAGATACTATACACTTTTTGAATGCGTCTAATGATGCTTCCTGCTTCTAAGTCATTTGATACTATTTGTGGTGAACAACCGGTTATGTCTGCATCTATCCGGCCGGTGTAAGGGTAATAGATATTTGTGGTTTTTATTGATTATTTATTCCCTGTAAACTACTTAGTGTACTTCTCATAGGTATCAAAGTAACTGTCACTTTTTGATAAACAGTATTGCCACAGGTAAAAAACGTAAGTTAAAACTGTCAATGGCACATATTTCGACAATAATATCTATTTACGTTAATAGATTTTGTCAATTACGTTATTTTTCACTTAAAAAAGAAATGGTACCTAAAAAACTAGACATGACAGAAATATAAATACATACTACTACATAATAGTAATCTACTACAGGCATTGACTTACAAATAAATGGACGACGGGTCTAATACAAAAACCACGAAAAAAATGTCCCAAGTCAACCTATTCGAAATTTAAATTGTTATGTCATCGCAGTATCGCGCTGTCCGTAGAACAAATGAAGACTAAAGCGGAGTGTCGCGCTCTGTATACGATTTTAGCGCCTTACAAGTGCGGACACTTTTTAGCGCGGACCCGACGTCCATATAATTGTAAGTCAATGACTACAGGTGTCAGTTTTACGGGTACTGATTTCGTGTCACACGGTGTTATTTAGTGTAGCTTAATTTTTTAGTACATAAAAATTTTGTACCTGGTTACAGATGAACTCACCAGTATTGAGTCAAACCAGTTATGGTTTTTACAATATTGCATGTACTTGATAATGCTATTGAAATGTGTGTTAAATAAGTGAAACGGAACAAACGAATGAGGTACACAAATTGAAAATGTTTAAAATAATTTGAAGTTCAAATTAAATAGAAATTAAGGATGATATACATGATGAGGTCTCATGATAGGGTGCCCAAACTATCTGCAGCGTTCTCCCTCGTGTAGGGCTATGTTAATTAACACACAAGATGCCAGCAAATTATCATTTGCGTCCCCCTTCATTCGCTCTGTCAATCATTTAGATTATAATTTTATAGAATTTCGATCGAGCGTCCATTCTGCGCTGAGATACCACGATCTTTCAGTATCGAAATCGATGGGTGCGATAAAAGTTAATTGGAGCTGAGGGCCTGACACTTTAAGTTCATAATATTGCATAATTGATCGTGTGAAACCAATTTTAAGAGCTTTGCTACAACCTGTGGGACTCTGTGAGTCAAAGTGCATAAATCGATTTTTATGACCTGGAGATAATCGTACAGTTTTTTGAAGGCCTTTAGTCTAATGTATTGAACAGCAGTTCCTTCCTAACCGCTCATCTAGTTAAGCAATGACATTACAGTGGTATAATTTATGGGCATATATCACTACGAGTTAATTTCTCGAGCGGTGATATCTCTAAAAGTACGTAAGCACTAATCTACTTCCGATGTTGTTGATTTTAGTAGCAGTAGAGCTCCTTGTGAAAGAGTTCGTCCAAGGAAGTACTGCCATCTTAGTTATTTCTGCCGCCAAGCAGTAATGTCAGCATTACTGTGTTCCGATTTTGAAGGGTAAGGGTGCTGGTGAAATTGCAGGCACATGGGACTTGTCAACTTATGTCTGACGTGACGGGCACAGTGGTAGTGCCCCACAGATCTTTGGGATTTAAAGCTCTGTGGACACTGCAATTGTTATGGACAGGCGTGTAGCTTACCATTATAAAAAATTCATTATAAAAACAAAGTAAAAATAAAAACATTATAAAAAAAGTTATTAAGACTTTTTTCAAAGGAAGCGAGTTCTAATAAAAAACCAACCTTAAAAGTTTGTGGAATTATATCTATTTGTCAAGTTTTATTGAAATCGGTTACCGGAAAGTGCTCGAAAACGGATTCATCAGTTTGCAACTCTTACAGGTACATATTTTCTTTAAATTTAAAAAAACTCTTTCCAACAAAAAAGAATCATCAAAATCGGTTCACGCGTTAGGTTAATCGCGTAACATACATACTAAAAAAATATACAGTCGGGCCTCCTCCTTTTTTTTAAAGTCGGTTGAAAACCTGCGAATGCAAGAAAACGATCAAAACTATCGCCATAAACGTACGCCAAAGTTCCACGAGTCAGAAGATGAAGTAAATTATTGAGAAGTTTGTTGTATCTCGCGAGTGTCTGTTCCTTAGTTAATTATACAGGATTACCGCAAATTTCCTGCTTGAAACTTGATAAGATCCAAGAAACTACTAACTAGTAAGAAGTATTTACAGTCTTAATTATACAGTCTTAACTATACATATCATACAACTTAAAGATTTCATGTGACTAAAAGTAGTAAACTTTAGATATAACACCTTTATTTTAAAACCTGAAATGTTGTAGTTAGTGTTAAATATGGACCACATTCATAAAATTTAGATCGGGTCACGACTTTCTATGTCAAATGATAGTAAATTACATAAGTTTCAGAGCTATTCGAGTTTTACTGAAGTTAACGATTGCATTGTTAACCTATTTCATAACAATGTGTTATTTGACGTTACAATTATCTCGCTCATTAGTTCGCTACTGCAATTAATTATTTCCCTTAAGCGTTTAAACATGAGGTTAACATTCGTTTACAGTTACACAGTGTCATTCCACTTAAATTGACGGATGCATATCTTGAAAACTTTTGAGTCGATATCGGGACATAGTACAGTACTTCACTAGTCAATTAAAACTTATACCTTAACGGTTTAGATGTAATGTTAACTTAAAAAGTGGCCTCTTAGTGAATGAAAGAGTTTCTGAATAATAAATAAAACTCGAATGGCTCCGACTTCAGAAAATAGTACGGTATAAAAGACATACGGGGTGGAAAAAATCAAAAGAGAACTACCTTAAGAATTAAAATAGATAATTTGACGTAAAGGAAACATTTACTGAAGTAACAGATTTTTTTTAATATGAACCGGGTGTCTAACCGTTTAAAAATACAAAAAATAAGCACTTACTGTTATTGTAGCATCAATGATAAGGATAAAATCTTTAATGGTTGTAATTGACATATTTAATAGTTAATACCCAAGCGTCCTTCTTTCCTTGTTAGAGTCGATGGTAATATTAGATTTCATGGAATCACTTTGATTGTAGGACTCTATGTTTATTGGAGTGATTTCACCCTTATCATAGATCCTATCGATTAATATACAATAAAATAGAGAGCGTTTATTTTTGCAGTTATAGTTCGTTCGATTTTCAGTTACTTGTATTAAGAAAAATAAAAGAATGTTTCCTTATATGTAAAATTAACTATCTTAAGCATAATTAAGGTAGTCTAAGGTAGTTTCCCAACATACACAGTGAACAGCACATCGCGCTATACATGTACTTTAGTTCGAATATCGCCTCCAGTGCAAACAAGATTCGTCAATGTGTAGCTTGATGTGTACCATTGATTTTTTCCAACCTATATGTTAATAGGGTATATAGATGAAAAATTTTGCCCATCAGGTCTAGCACTTCAAGTTCAATTATCGGAAAATCCAATGCTGAGTAGCATTGCACCAGTCACATTGCTTTTGATGTCAGTGAGAAGGCTTTTAGGCAAGCCTGTTAAGTTTGGACGCTTACATTTGCAAATTACTGAAAGTTAAATTGAAATGACATTTTGATATGAAACGACGTCATATGCAGTACAATGCAACAATTGTATTCCGCAAATTCGGAAGCCTTTGTGTTATACGTGTGTATTTCATCGTTTGCCTACATATTTAGAACACGTTTACGTAACGAAGTAAATAGTAATAATTTCTGCAAATAACATTAATGTAATATTTATTTCAATGAATATCACGTTTTTATTACCATTACATTCATATTTTTGTGAAACACTTCACTAGTTTGGTGTTATAATTGACACAAAGATCGAGCAAACACAAAGAAAAATTCCTTCGATCCGGCTGGATTCGAACCAGCACGTGTTTTGCCAGACCGAGATTGACCGCTCTCCCGATTGAGCTACGGAACGAATCAGCAGACCTCACGAATTTCTCCTTCATTGAAATGTGCTTGTTGCCGATCTTATTCTTTTATTTAAACGGTTTTTTTGCCATAGAATCATCTGCGAGAAACCTATGAATAACAATAATGTGCTTGACAATCACACCAATTGCCAATTACTTAGGAATATAGATATACATAAATGCTAAAGTATCTAAAATGAATCCGGTAACACTACAGGAATCGAACGCAGTGCCTCCTATTTAAGCGTCCGGAATACTAATCACTGGGCCATTGAGATTGAATTCACCATTGTATATAAACATGGCAATGGTTTTACTTTGATCAAAGGACATAGTCACAAAAAACAAACTTAAGTCACAGTTATTAATTGCAAGTACGGAGTGTGTTAACCTATTATATATCTACTCAACAAATTTAAACTTAATTTATCGTGGGCCGGGTATAGGCCCTACCTGCTACGTTTGTATACTGTGTAACAAACATAAATCCAATTCTTATCTACTTGCATACCATGTTTTTAGTTTAGTACTTTAGATTAAAAACATATCTCTTAGACGAAGTTTACTTTAAACATTCCTTTATGTTTCTGTACACTAACATAATAAGCGAGCGCAATACGAGTTATAATCTTTATGTTCGACTATATGAACGTAAAGACCTGTCAATTAAAACTTATTACTATTGCATAATTCTGTAGCAATTTCTTATTTGTAATGTTATTCCTTTAGAATGTTCTATCTCGAATATAGTTTATTATTCACTGTTCCTTTTTGTTTTATAACGATAAGGTCGGAACCCTCTAGTAAATAGAATATACCTAAATCAAAGGACTCCCTACGTCTGTAAACCTCAGCTCAAATTTGAAACTTGGGAAATTAATTAGTAAAGTGTATTTATATCTATATAATAATATTCTCTTTTTTCCGTTTAGAGGTGATAGAAAGGGAAATAATTTTTATCAGAGATGGTATTATGTGTCAGATTGTAACTTTACTGCCATGGCCATGGAATATGAGATGCAGACATGCTACACTTGTTTCAAATGTTTAGAAATTATAACTAGTCTATACTAAATATAACATCATTGTTTTTAATAAACAACACAAGCAGTAAAGTAATCGCTTACGTTACACGGAAGGAGTATGTAATGAACTGAAATGGAAAGCGGCGATCCGTCATAGAGTGTCGCCTGGCGCCAGCAATGTCCGAGCTGTTTTCTAGGGTTGAGAGAGTTTTTTTATAAAAGAAAACATAATTACTAATTATCTCCTACGCAAATACTGCCTCTTTCCACGACATCTACATGCTCGACGAGCTCTTTTTTGCTACTGATAAAAAGACATCGAGTATATAACCAACACTATAAAGAAAATGGGCAAAATACTGAATTGGAAACGTATTATAGAGATAAAACGAAACTACAGCCCATGATGTGAAGAAAAATACACATTAACTATCTCCGTGACCGAACGGTAACCAACCATGCCGGACTTCCACGCAGAGGTTCCAGGTTCGATTCCTGGGCCGGGAGAAATATTTTATGGCACACATTTATTTATCTCGTGAGTTTGGGTGTAATTTGTGGTTGTCCATGTGTGTGTGCGGGGCTATGTTGAGTGTGTACATTTACATTATGTATGCATACAATTTGCTACAAATTAATTTTTTTTATAATACCAAGTGATGAAACGAACAAGTCGTGCGCCTGGTGGTAAGCGACACGCCTGTCCGTAACAGTTGCAGTGCCACTTAGAGCTTCAAATCTCAAAGATCTTAGGGGCACTGCCAATGTGCCCGTCACCCTGAGACATTTATCTACATGTAAAGTACAAGTAAAAAACAAAACAAACCAAACAAAACAAAAGTACATACTTAATGCTTATAAAGTTTGTATTGAAATAGCTTACCTATTAAATGAATCTGTACTGTCGCATCACACATACAGTATCAATATCATCTCTCTTGCATACCATACGTACCTCTTTCGATAGTCGCTAATACCAGTAGCAAACATTCAAAAGAAATTGATCACATGCCTACAAACATCATATTTAAACGAATTTCAACAGGCATGCCGGTGTCAGAGTCTATCCGAGTGATGTCACGGTCACGCGCGCATTGCGTCACTGTGGCCACTGCGCGCGCGCAGCACTCTCGGCCGCAACCGCCGCCACGGACTCTGCCCCACTGCCCTCTCTGACCACTGATGTGGCTGAACTGGGTTTCCTGAACTTTTTCACGTTCTTACAGTATGCGAAACAGTCACTAAAGACTGTGCAATCTTTTTAAAATTCGTTTCAGTACCTATTTAGGCAAAGTACGTAGTTAAAATTATTTATTTCATAAGCAATACTAACCCAATATCTACGTGCTTTAGAATAACACAAATTTTTCATTTTGTATAAAGTGTATTAAATCTAAATTCATTATTTATTTCTTTAATCATTTATTGCACAAGAAAATACAAATCACATTATTTTTAAACGGATTTGTTTCCTGCACACCTAAATACAGGACTCAATAATTACCAAAACGGGTTTACGTGCACAACAAAACCAAAATTATGGCATACAAATTTTAAAAAAAGCAATATCATCAACACGAAACTATTATACACTATACGAGTATAAATATTTAGATAAATACATATACCATAATATAACACCTATGAAATTGATGGAACAGTGGATGAATTGTGCTCCTTAATTCTCATTTTGAAAATTAATAATAAAAAAAAACATTTACTATATTGAACAGCAATGGTAAGTGCGTTCCAAAGTCTGACCACATGAACAATGAAAGAGTGAGAACAGAAACCAGAACTGAAGGACGGAAAAGATAACTGGAACCTAACGAGAGAGCGACTGGGCTTATCCTGGGACCAGAGGAAGCCAAAACGCTCTTTCAGATACCCGGGAGACAGAGGGCTATATAGAATATTGTAGAGAACGGAGACAATATTTAAATTCCTTGAGCTGACTGCGATAGTGTGTGTGTGCAAAATTAATAACATCAGCTAGTTATTAGCATCAAACGTAGTACTCATTTAAGATTATGAAATTCTGCTCAAGAGAGTTCACGATCTTGAGGTTTACAAGTTATCTAAATTAGGTCTCCATTCAATTTGTTAATTATCTCAAGTTATCATTAACTACAATGTTTTCAACTTTAATTACTGTATCTACGCGCATGTAAATCTTGCGTTAGCACACACGACCTAAACATAGAAACAAGACAATATAAACTCAGGTGTCTACTAAACAAATGAATAAACTTTTTAAAAGTACAATGACACAGAGACTTCCGATTTTGAGAAATAGGGTAGCTGTTGCCTTTCACTGCACTGCACAAAACGTCGTTCCAATTTTACGTTTAGTGATTTGGAAATGTAACCGTCCAGACCGAACAGGCTCGCCTAAAAGCTTTGCGCTGACATGAAATGCAGTGTGACTGATGCTATGTACACTAGATTTTCCGACAACTTGAAGTCAACATTTATGCAGATCATAAATCTTTTTATTTAAACTTAAAAACAACTATCAAGCGAATCGAATGTTTACTGTACCGTACACCTACAACTGCCTCTGTGGCCGAACGGTTACCATGTTCGGTCCCAGGTTCGATGCTGGGAGAAATATTTGTATGGGTTACATTTATTTATCTCGTGAGTTTGGGTGTAATTTGTGGTTGTCTATCTGTATGTCCATAGCACTCGCGATACAGGGTTTCCCTGTAATGCAATTTCCCTGTAATAAATCACAAATAGCCTCATGAGTGCGTGCGCGTTATTACATATTATTATTATTACTATGAATGCGCGTGCCCCATGCACGTGCCCATGCATCAGCATGGCTGACTACGGCCTTCTTCTTCTTCTTATCGCATCGACGACGAACACTATCGCTCGCCATCGTGATAAATCGATTTGCCAATCGGCGTAAGGTGCTCGATAATTGTTGCACAGGTTGCGCCAAACGTACCTACATGAAAGAAATGGTACGTCGTGTGAGGAGACTCCTTTCGTGCATCTTATGCATACCTATGATCTATATCCTTAGCATCGTCCTACCTAGAAACAGATTTTAGTATTTTGATGTCGTTCGTGTTCGCAAACTTTTTTACCATAATTTCCCGGCATTTACGATTAAGTGGTACAGGTGTGGTCTTTGACCACCTTCCTGGCATTTACCAAGTCTCCACGCAATACAAATCGTATCCCGAATGTGTACGAGGGGTGGCCGTTTGGGACGGGATTTGGGCAGCTACGGTGCATTTGTGAACCGTTTTACATGCGCCACGAGAGCCATTAGCCATAGTGCTGGTCGCGGAAAGTAATAGGATTTGAATCACGTTTCTTTCTCCAATTGGAATTAGTGAGCCCAAGAAGCAGGTAAGCCACCTTTGGCCACCATGCAAGCACCGAATGGCCTTCCCCGTGACTTGATTTTATGTTTTCTTTTTTGTTGTATTGTCTAAAAGTAGTTTCAGTACAACTACAAAAATCTACGATCGACGTAATATTAATGTATTTTTTTATGATATCAAGTGACGTGACGAGCAAGTCCTACGCCTAGTGGTAAGCAACACGACTGTCCATAACAGTTGCAGTGCCACCCAGAGCTTTAAATAACAAAAATCTAAGGGACACTGACTATAAGTTGACAAGTCCCATGTACGCGTTAAAACTGAAATGCAGTAACGCTTACATTACTGCAAGATGGCAGTACTTGTCTGGTCTAACTCTTTCACAAGGAGCTCTACTGCTACTAAATCATCACAACCATACCTGGCGTGATTTTCCAAGAATTGACTGTGAAACCGTTAGCCAAACTTAATTTATCCCCCTCTGAAATTCAGCTATTGAGCACGGAAATTAATATCCTCTGTAATGATAATGCGGCGACAGAATCCTCGTTGTCACATTGACCGCTATTGATGTTCGTGCATTTCTGTCAACAATGTCACACAAAGTGTCACTTTTACCCTTAGAGGATGGAAAAAAATAAAAGAAAGGAGCTGCCCTAAGTACAGAATCAACGTGCATATTACCAAAATTTGAAACTTACAAATGGCGGATTTCTTTAGTGTTGTACCATAATCTATCGATAAGTCATTATCGACATGCAAATGTATGGCTTGAATTTTTGTTTCTTTAGTTTACTGTAACCAAAGTATGCCTAAACAAACACAAGTCTGATAATTTAATCTCGAGTGGTAAATTATTATAAATGTCAACACACATTATTAAACTTCAAAAAAAATTTATTTTCAACATTACAACTGGTAACTTATTTAGTAAAAGTCACCAAACTGCTGTGCAGTTTGTTGGCGACATGCGCATTCTTGCTTAATTATACCTACTTTACTTGTATTTAACATTACGTAGTATTAATTGTACTTACTAAATAAAATATAAAAATTACTTTAAGAGGTACGCCTTTCAACCTACATTTTAGTACATATTTACATAACGTAAACCAATAAACCTAAATAAATAAACGTAATACCAATAAACCTAATGATGGAATAAGCATTGTCATGTAATCTAGTTACATTTAAAGTTCTGTTAAAATTTGACTCTTCATAATGAAGCGAACAAATGAAGATGGTCTTTGATCCAACGTTTATATTCGGCAGTCCTATGATTTCCAACCATTCTTTCTTCCTTTTTTCATTTGTAGGAAAACTTGAAATAATAATAATAAAACAATAAAAACCTCATAGTGAATTGTTTTAATAACAGAATATCGATAATATGTATGCTTACAAGATCAACACTATCTCAAAATAATCGTTAACAACAATCATCAAAATATACAAACAAACAGGCAATCTAAAGTAACAAAAGCAAAATTTGGCAAGATTTATAAATAAACTACTTAAATAAGTCTAATTACATAAAATATTCGGGCTATTGTGTGATTTATAGACAAAAAAATAACACATGCCTGTGCAATGTAACATTCGATTGATTTGCAGTTTTTCTAAAGCCGCATCCTTTAATGCTGCAGCGTCGCATTTTTATTAATACCTAATTATTCTCACTGTCAATATTTTTGTCCAATTTAATTATAATACATGTGAATAATTCAATAATACATTTGGAAAAACATTTGTTTTGACATTTGATGTACTTCCCTTTGACAACGGTATCATGTACCTCATGTACTTGAAATGGCCACGGTTGGCATTTAAAATGACGTTACGAATTTTCGATTCCCGTGTTTGACACAGACCAATGTAATGCTATCTCTTTTGGCTTAAGACGGCACGTAATAGTTAAACAAAGACAATAATATGTTTATGTTTTCGACGACGAAATGCATCATATACATATAACGTCTGATTTATATATGTCAACGTAACATGTCCTTTAGTTTCCATAGTCTAAGCTTTTACCCCATTAGCTTTTGTCTCTGTGTTTCTATCAACCCATACACATTTTGGAACTGGACATAACTATCAAATACAAGACATAACTATCAAAATGCAATACAACGTTACTCATCGTCGTTATTTACAGGTACATAAACCTACCAAAATGAGCATACACATAGCTCTTAAGAAGTTTTAAGAACGTCTAGGTTGTAACCTTACCTTAACTTAAAGGCAAATCACCAAAACATTATTCAGATTAGACATGGTAACTTACTTCTAAATGCATGCAAAAGCCTTGAAACTTTTTGCTGATTTATTGTTGCCAATTTAACTACAATATTGTATCCACAACACGTAAGAAAAATCTTTTGTATCAAATCATATAATAATAATAATAATAATAATAATAACGCACACACTCAACATAGTCCTACACTAAGGAAACCCTGTGTCGCGGGTGCCATGGACACACACACATAGACAACCACAAATTACACCCAAACTCACGAGAGAAATAAATGTAAGTCATACAAATATTTCTCCCGGCCCGGGAATCGAACCTGGGACCTCTGCGTGGCAGTCCGGCATGGCAACCGTTCTGCCAAAGAGGCAGTTAAGTTGATATGTGTACTATTAAATGAGTCTGTCTCGATCTTTTATATTTGAAATAAATATTGTAAATCATAAAGGTGTACAAACGTTTAATTACAAAGAAGAACTCGAGTTTCTTACTCATTCTTCTCAGCATCTGCAGTAGTAGAATTTAATTAATGACGATTTCAAGTATAATTTACTTCCCAAAGAAATAAAGACATTTCAATTTGAATTTTAAGTACAAGTAAATCAGTGGCAAAGGGCAAAGTCCCTATAGCATAATTGCAATCGACTTAACTTAGAAATTTCTTCGCCTATTTGGTGGTAGGCATTGATCGGAAAATGTTAGACGCATTGCAATACTATAGTAGCAATAAATGCAGTATAGCTCCTTTCGAAAGAGTTCGTCCAAGGAAGTAGGTACTTCCTTGGACGAACTCTGCCACCTCACTTATTTCTATTTCAATGTCACTCAGAGCTTTAAAGCACAAAGATCTGAGGGGCACTGCCACTGCCCCCGTCATCCTGAGACATAAGTTGACAAGTCCCATGTGCTTGTAATTTCACCAGCGCCCTAAGATACCCTTCAGAACCGGAACGCAGTAATGGTCACATTACTGCTTGGCGGCAGAAATAGTAAGGTGGCTATCTGGATAAACTCTTTCACAAGGACCTCTAATGCTACTAAACTTAACAGTACATAATTGGGTAACACACATGGTAATTAACCATGAGTAAATTGTGTATCTTAGAAACCACAAAATAGTAAAGTGCGCTCTTGGTATTGTTTTTGTTTATCTGTAGTATTTTGTTTTAGATTCTTTTGTCTATCTATAAGGAGAACAAGTCATTTCCAAGATGTTGTAACAACTGGAAGAAATTGGAATATAATTTCCATTTAGTCCAACCTATTGTGTGATATGATATATACACCTCAGTATATACTAGGTACATTCGAATATAACGAACTGAAAACATACTTTACATTGAATAAAAGTCAACCTCCACCAAATACCTTTATTGTAAAGTCTATTTTGCAGACACGGGCGGGTCGATGACAAGTAGCGATGCGCGACTGCAAATGATTTCGACAATCGACTCGGTAGTAATTGCTAATCCTGTCATTCGCATGACAAATTAGTAACTTACTAAGTTTCGTATTCGAATGATCAGTGATCATTGACCAATCAGTCTTACTAAAACATAAATTCCATAGAGCATTTCTGCCTATGCCTTACTTCTATTTAGTAAATATCGTAAACGTAACGGGGACAGGGCTATTTTCATATGGAAGTGATTGTGCTTTTTTTGACTTAGGTAAATGATTTATTGAATGATTACTAAGGTAGTATTAGTAACATTCAAAGTCGTGCATCGCTAATGGCAAGCAGCCAGTTTGCTTTCGGTGTCCAGCCCTTGTAGGTTTGCCCTAAAGTTTTCTGGAAGAGGTTAATACCTAGAAGTAAGGTCGTGTTGTTCTGTACCTATTCTTTTTTAATTCATAGTTTTATTTTTGTTATTGAACCTGGATCATACAATATTAATACAAGAATAACATAAATAATTAAATAATAAACTAAAATTAAAAATTTTAGTAAGATGAAAATTAACAGATAATAAATAGGTACTAGATAAAATTAAAACACTATTGTAACTTTAGTCAATTAATTAATGAACCATGTTACAATGGTATGATATGGTTCTTGTACTGGCAGTGAAAATGTTCACTTCAAAACGTTTTTATTTTATCTTTGTTTCTGTATTTTCCTGTTACAATATGCAATAAATAGCATCTGTAATTTTAGCAAATTTGTTGTTAACATATTTTTCAACGTTTTACTGTGGACATGTGTAAACCGGCGACTGCGTAATCTCACTCCCTATTATTTAAATCCTTTTGGATGAGAATTCCATTATCCCCTGTGAGGGTTACCCTCATGAGTGGACGCGGCAACCCGCCAAATGCGTCGGCGATCAACAAAGAAATAGCTCTCTCCACCTTCACCGGTCACTCCAGCCTTTATGCCTCTTACCACGCATCAAAAGATCCACAAGAACCTCTGTGTATATTTAGCTTTAACGGAAACATACCTAACAACATAATAATAGTAAATAGGTGTAAAAGACATAAGCAATAATTATATACGCATATTTTATTTACAAAAACAATATGAACTACAATCATAATGAGCGTACCTACTAGTGTGATCCTCTGTGGCCGGACCACCAATAAGTACTCGGATGCAGTAGTACATAATAATAGGTACCTAAACTCTACTTTCCTAGACATACAACAAATTTAATAGTATCTCGAATCATATATATAAATAAATAATATTATATACATAGGAATAATATATAATAAAAGGAAACAACTGAGTTTTTCCATAGGAAAATAATATTTTATGCATAAAATGTTATGCAACCGCAAAATACATATCTCGCAGCGTACTTATCTCCTTTAGTGCTATATTTGGTCGATGGTTCTACACGTACACGAATTGTGAGGTTTGGGTAGCAGAAATCAGGAAAACATCGAAGCTTTGATTGGTGATCATATTACTACAATACTACTAATATACTTACTACTGTAACTGGTCTATCTTGTTTACGAGTTTAGACACGATAGATACGAGTGTCTACGACTGGGAATGATGGACAAAACTTATGGGAAAAGACAACTTGGCTATAAAAAGAAATCCTGTCGGCGAAAGATTAGAGACGTACTTAACATGACGGCTGAACATGGGCAGTCGTTGCAAATGGGCCTAAACTATTTCGTCGTACCAAAGTTAACAATTTTACGGAACTGCCAATCTTCACTAAGAAGAATGGAATTGGAATAGAAAAATTGTATAGTAATATTACTCGGAACTCGTATTTCGGTAATCAATACTAAATAATGGCACAATCATTTGCAAATTGAAGTAACGTGATATTGAAGTTTTTATGACTAAGTCGACGGTAAACTGCCGCCGTAATTAAATTAAACTGTTCCCGAAATGTCCCTTTGGTTCGAGTTTTGAAGCAATCGAGCCGGTTGTCGCACACTTTGAAGTGTTTTGTTTAATGAAGCAGTATTAATAAATCAGTTCACGGTGAAGAAGATGGCGTCTATTTACAACTTCCTTTCCGGAACTCCGCAAGCTCATGAAAGGAATGCCCACCTCAGTATATACCATTTTGCCTCAAAATAATTTGTATACCATTATATTTTAATACAATAACCAACAGCCTTCGCATACCAAGGATAATAATTACTTAATAATAAGTAAGGAAATATTAACGACCGACACAAATAACATACTTAATTGTTTTAAGTGGTTACACTGTCATTGCATTGGTACCCCGTAGTTCTAAGTAATAAAAACCAGCACTTCCTTACAACAAGAACCTTTCGGCTGTTGTCAAGGGTAAAGAAATTTATTCGATTTTCATTATAAACAGATTTTTTAGCAAAGTAAAATTACAATGGCTGTGTAGATTTCTTCAATATCTTTCCTATGTTTATCCTCAGAAATGCTAAACACCGAATAGTCCTTTTTGCAGCATATTCTCAAAATGCTGATTTCGATATTATAGTGTATGGGTTCCACATGGTAGAGCAGTAGAATAAACAAACAGATAAATGAAAATTTATTTCTCAATATTTGTCTATAAGTAATTCCTGAAATAAGCAACGTTCTATTTCATTCAGTATGAATATTTTTAGTAGCTGTACAGCTAGAAAGAGTATATTCAAGGAAGTACTGCCACCTTACCTATATTTGCCGCCAAGCAGTAATGTTTGGATTACTGTGTTCCGGTTTTGGAAGGGTAGGTGCTGGTGAAATTACGGACACATGGGACTAGTCAATTTATGTCTCAGGGTGACGGGCGCAGTGGCAGTGTCCCTCATATCTTTGCAAAAAAGCTTTTAAAACTTTGGATGACAATGCATTTATGAACAGGCATGTTTCTCACCACCAGGCTCAAGACTTGTTCGTTTCGCCACTTGATTATATTAAAAGTAGTATAATTTGAACCTTGATACCAGAGTGATTGTCTAAATAACGTCCAAGCCTATAGTGTGAAAACAAATAATCTCAGTACGGAGTATTCAAAATACCGACCTCAAAAGTCATTCATTCCCTAGTTTGCCACTCTTAGAGGTGGAATATTTTCTTCAAATTTAAATGGGACCACTACGAGGTATCCTCTTTCCAACAAAAATAGAATCATCAAAATCGGTTGTCACCAATGAGTTATCGTATAACATACATACAAAAAATAACAAAAAACATAGTCGAATTGTGAACCTCCCCTATTTTTTTAAACTAGATTAAAAAGTTATATTTAATTTCAACTCTATCATTATTGCATTTAAGTCCAAAGTGTAAATCGCAGTGGTCGTTGGCTGTTTGTTACTATAACTTTACAGACACACGGCAACGTGATGTTCAAGAACACCTCAATATCACATACAGTCGAACCTAGAGTTAATTTACAAAAAGTGCTTATTTTTTTACACCACACTTCATTGCATTCAATTAC
Source organism: Hyposmocoma kahamanoa (assembly GCF_003589595.1). Lineage (NCBI taxonomy): Eukaryota > Metazoa > Arthropoda > Insecta > Lepidoptera > Cosmopterigidae > Hyposmocoma > Hyposmocoma kahamanoa. The sequence continues at coordinate 15,089,207 of NW_020653851.1, forward strand.
GAAACAAAATACGACGTACTAGTATGACGGTATGAATCTTTCCCATGACATAAACACAATATTTAAATTTTTATTGAATTCATATTCAATTATTTTTATGTGAAATTACTCCACTAGTTTGTTATAATTATTAATATCAAGATCGAATACTCAGAAAAAAATCCTTCGATCTAGCCGGATTTGAATCGACGTCTTCTAGCTTACCGTACCAGACGCTATGCCAACTAAGCCACGGAACGAAACAGCGGACCTCACGATATTTTCTATGTGCTTACGTCGTATCTTTGTATTTGGTTTTTCAACGACTTTTTAGCCGTAGCGCCATCTATGAGAAATCTATGATATTTCGTCACCCACTTAGATAGCTTTACAGCTACCATATACACAATCTGTCACTAATATATTTAAAATATATATATATATCTAATTTACAGGTCCTATACTATAGGAAGAAGTTGAGTTTCCACACAAATAACAAATATTTTGAAATGTAGACGTGTGCACCGTGATACATAAGCTAATTTAATCATATTTGATTTCTATGCTTGTTGTATCAAACCTGTCCTTAAAGATGAGAAGTGTAGTTTGTGAACCACCTGCATGAAAGCGTTAAACAAACCAGGTCCAAAGTATCTGTCACTCGGGCTACGTGTGACTTCAAGAACAAGTACGGTAGATACGCAACTATGTATGTCTATGCCTTCGTAAGACAGTGTACGTATTATGAGTCAAAAAATTATTTCACCGTTCCGTATTATGGGAACAAAATAAATAAATCGCAAAGTTTCTTAAATATGATATTAAAAAATCTAATGGCGAAACAAAGTTGTCACTAATACCTCAAAGTATTATTTAAAACTAGACCATTCAATTAATTCTACGAGTACTACATTTATGTCTTCTATGTGTTCAATTAACAGGCTCAATGTGCTTCTACACCGTCTATTCCGTGATAAGTTGTCTCTAGCGAGCCGTCTTAACGTGGTCCTCGAAACGTCTTATGGCTTCTCGTGTCGCTAAAACACTGTCCAGGGATCGGTCCACTGAAATATTTAATGCTCGTCCGTGTAGTATTTGTAACGTTCGATGCGGTCACGTAAACATTGCCTTTCAAACTACACAAGTTAACCAACTAAACCGAGTACTTTCTCTAGTTTTGTAAATCAATCTCAATTAGTAATTTTAGCAATGTGAGCTAGTGCCAGCTTAATAGGACAAGGCGTTGGAGGTAGGCCGCAGTGACAGTAATTATCGCGGCGTGTCGACGACTCCCGCCAGAGCGTTCACCCCGAGGGTCGCAGTAGCACAGTACGCAACTGTCGGGACGAGACCGCCGCCGGCGCAGCTCGACTATCATAAATCTGGGACGAATGCGCTCGCTTCTCTTGCTCACCAGCCGGACGCATTATCTTTTTGATTGACCTTAATATTGTAACGAGTGACAGCACTCGTCCGTATGTCTTTATTCGCTGAAACTGAAACTTGACCATTAAATTATACCAAACTTTCCCTTTTACAAATACGTTCACTTGCTTTCGATATCGTATTGGGTTTCATGTTTTTGTCAACGTGTCGTTCAATATATTTGTTAAGAGAGCTCGGAACTGTATTAAATGGAGAAATAAATATGGAAATAGTAATGTAAGTAAGGTTAATTATTAAGCTTCAGTGTCGCAATAAGGCAGGCGAGGCCCGACTAATCGCGCAGGCCGCCGCCTCACGGCCGCCCGCCACCCACTCACCGCTTAAACCCATATAAAGTATTCGGCGATCCAATACACAACAATATTCATATTTTTAGTCAACCCGATGAAGCAATCTGCTAGTAATTGGGAAACAATTAAATATCTATTCAGTCGTAATATTTAATGAGACGCTTTGTCGCTGATACAGGAAACATTTTCAACGTCAAAATATCAACACCGCAGTCTATCTCAAACCTACGAAAGTGAAATACTGTCCACTAAATTTGAAACCTGGGTATGTTGTTCCGAACAAAGAGTAATAACGACTAGAATCGACTAGTTTATCAACATTGCGGATGCCAGATCGGGAGACAGCTTGTTTTCGAAATGCACGGATATAGACAACGCGCTTTATCGCGCTATAACGCAACCGATGATCAATAGTGGCAGGAGAGATAGGAAAGCTCATTACTAGAAGGTGGATTGTATTCAAACAATGCATCATTACGTTTCCCGGGCGAGCTCGTTCCCGCGATCTCCACACGGTAATTACCACGCGACACTCGTGCTAGTGAAAGCTTCCTAGTAGTCACGAAATCGAGACTATTAATTCCCGTTCGTCGCTAAACGGTATTAGAATTTGTCCTTAACACGTCACAAAATCGACCACGATTATCACTCAACTCTATCGCGCCATATCTAACTAATGAAATGCAACTGCCTGTTCGATCAATATTATAAAATAGTCTATCATCACAGAAACCTATCTCATCGAATACCACGTTATCCACGTAACTTATATTATGGTGTTACCATCAACCTACTTAGTATTTTAAATTGCTCTTTGTTTCGTAGGTTGATAACCTCCTTATCTACAGGTGGCCTATTTCTCTACCATAAATGGGGAGATGCATTTTCAAAGAGTACAGGTTATATTTATACTCCGTAACCAAAACATCATCGTTGACGTAATACCAGAATCCTCCATATAAGCTGGGAATAGTAACACATCAAATGCTTATTACATATCCAACTAAAACTTTAATAATAGCAGCTTAATCCTGATATTATAAGTAATAGTATGAGCAAGATATAATAGAACACATTCAAGTGTATTTAAGCAGTGTGTTGCTGGGTATTGTATGTTTGGCCGGCACGGAATAGGCGCAGCCGAGGCCCATTCTCGTCTATATCTATCACATGGGCCCTTTCCCGTCTATACACTTCATAAATTAGTTAATTAATTATAATTAAATATCGCGTTACTCACATTTCGGTGGCCTAATAATGATGCATCTATACTTTTTTAGTCTGTGATTTATAACCGGGTTTTAGACGGATTTACTTTTGGAATGAATAAAAATTATTGTTGGAGTCTCGGAGTCGGACTGAACATAATATTTAAAGCTCAAGTTATGATACATTTATTTTTTATTCAGTATATTGATATTTTTATACATTTTAACAACTAGCAAAAACTCTATCAGGCACAAAAATATAACATTTATAGTGTGGACTTTTCAATTTTTTCTAATGTCGTGTATCCTATAATACTCCCTGAATTAAAACTAATCTGCTGACATTCATTCATTTAGTTTGTTGGAGGCTTAGAGGATGGAAAAAACCCTATAGACTAAGATTGGAGGTAACAAGTATACCAACATAAGCGTTAAAAAGGAAAATAGACTATGAATACAGCTTATAATAATAATATATTAGAAGATAATTAGTGGCGTAACTTTAAAATGTAAATTCACGCGGAACGTAAGAATCTTTATGTCGAACAGAATATAAACAAATTTGTGGCTAAAATAGGTCGGTGGCGGGTAGTTTCCGAGGAGCGAGCGGAAGGTGCGGGGAGTCAAAGGCGTCGAAGAGAACGCAAATAGCCACGTGACCCGGCCATTGACTTGGTTTATCCTAATCCGTCCCACTACTCCAGTTCAGCCCGAAGACGAAAGCCGATCCAATCCTACCCGGATCAAGCCGTGTTTCAGCCGTCGACAGACGGCCGTTAGTCTGTTACAAACTGAACTTACAAGTGACCTAAAACTGCATGTATATTTTGTAATGTAGATACTCTACCTAAAGCTGTTAATAAATTTCTATTGTATCACACAATCGTAAAATGTTCTATTAGGAAAATTGAAAACGTATTAATTAAACAGAGTGGAAGTAAACACAAATTGAAATGAAACATGTGGGGTTATAATATTTTCTCTACCATAACACAACAGATGCGAACGCTACCGAATCAAAATAAATATCTCCTAATAGTCTTCGCAAACAAACACTTATTCAACCTACTTTTATATTTAGAAATGAAAGTGTTTCAATTCGTGTATCGTTTCTTTTGATTGATTTTAAGATAGACGTAATTAATTTCTCCTCTTCTCTCGTCATCTTTCATACAAGTAACAATATAGAATGCACGACTTATAGAAAGCTTGTACTCTTTAAATCTAATAAAATTAAGTGATATTGGTTCTCAGACACTGAGTAAAGATAGCTCATTATTTTCTTTCATTCCCTCATTCCTACTAGCGTAATGAATTGATAATGAAGCATTCCGCATTCGTGCAATCCTTTTCAGTATGAAAGGAGCTCCCATAATGCCGGATTATGCTAATATTCCCGTCGAAGTGCCCGCGACATCCATGGGTCGCCAATAAGACTCCTATAGCATAATAATACAGGATTATGCATGTTTATACCGATCCCAAAAACCCGTGTACATATTTCATGAACTATAAAAGGTATTCTGTGTCGTTACTGAATTTCACAATTATGTTTCCCGCATTGTGATATCCAACATTGATATTTTTGGAATACGGTAAAGTGGGTCAAATGATGAAGGATTTAGTAACAGGGACAGCATCGATAGATCGTAAATAAAATAAACGATTACTTATGTTGCAATTCCATGAGTATACATAGTGAGGTTGATATTAGTAATTAATTTCCATAATATAAGTCAATGGCATAGGTTCGTTCGCCCACTGTGTCTAAGGCTTGTCGGTACTTGTTCAGCATAGCAGCAACCGGCCTCTGCGCGACGACAAACCGGAGCCGTTCGGACAATAGTGATAGACAGACTACGCCCTCGAAGCTCATTTGTCACAATACCAATACGCAAATGGCTAGCCTTTATGTAGAACACTCGCCAATATAACAAGAGCTTGTTGTTTGTTGTGAAACACGACTGCTTCAAGATTAAGAATCATTAATCATTTATGTAGAAGAACATGTCAAGCAGATATAATCGCGCAAATGGCCTGACCCGTTGATGTGATATCCTATAGAGGAACAGCAAGGTTTTAAATTCAATTGCATATTTAAAAAAAAAAATTATATTTTAGATTTTTCAACTATTCTGGAAGACATGGACCTGTATAGACGTAAATACAGTCGGCAACATTATTGCATTTATCTAAGTTCTGAACATGTTACACCTATTGAGAACTTACAATACTAGTATATTAAAGTTATATGGAGCTACTAAGAAAAGGAATGCAGAAATCTAAACATCGACATAAATAATGAAGTAGCTCTAAACGATAAGAAGCACGTTGTATGACGTAGTTTATGTATTGGTACTCACGTGTATTTATTATGTTTTAAATAGATTCCCTCTCTCAAATACTATTGATTACACATATGGACAAAATATAGAAACAAAGAAAACAACAAACGACCTCATTTCTAGGTAGCCATATCTTCAAGACAACATGAGTTAAGATTATTTAATGTATAATGTAAAAGTAGGTGTGGTTTTTAAGATTTCAAAATTGTACAGTTACGTGGTTCTATTAAATAGAGTCAAGTCACAAACCTAGAATTGTAGGTAACCACTACGTTCGCGCAACAGAGTTAATCCTATGTTGCCGTCAGAAGCAAACTTTCAACTCATGGTTCACACGCTTTGCTCAAACACAATGACTCTCTACGTTCTTTTTGTTTTCGTTCAGACGACCTTTGTTGATAATAAACAATATCGCGACTTTAATGACAGAAATCACGTAGCGTGAGATTTTTAAAACATTTTGCAAGCGACAGTCCCAAAGCAATTCAAAAATGTTAACAATGTATTGAATCCTAGCACATTCCTTTGAAATACTTAAACTAAAGCAACTACGTCTAGGTACATGTATGGCGCTACAAAGAGAGCTGCACATTTGGATTGTGCTGCAAATGCTGAATTAATATAAGTAGGTAAGTATAAATGCATCATAGGAACATTAAAGCCTTAAGAATTTAGTGGAGATTCACTCTCCCGCCGAATTGTTTACGTCATTACGCCCATTATGACCGAAATATCCACCAAGCGAGCACTAGCCTTTGAAAAATCATGTCAATCAATTTAACAGACTTACGATGATGGCGCCTCAAATAACTACTACCAACACACGCTCATCGATCCAGACCTTGCACATAGGATCAGAACACAATTAAACTCAAACTCAAATACTTTGTCTTTATATCATAGATACAAATTACACTTCAAATCATTACATTAATCTCTACTACGCATTCGTAAAGCAGATTGCCCTGGAAAAAATGAGTTGGAAACTCTAAGGGTTGCTGTTTGTATACTTTTATCATTTAGCACATTAAGTTATAGTGTGCCCTCAACCCTCAACCGTAAGAAGAATACGACCCAACAATATCTCATAAATCTATTAGAATATGCTTTTATAAAACTCAATTAAGAATATGCTTTTATAAAACTCAATTAACTTTTGCAGTAGCAGTAGAGCTCCTTGGGAAAGAGTTCGTCCAGGGAAGTACTACTACCTTACCTATTTCTGCCGCCAAGCACTAATGTCGGCATTACTGCGTTACGGTTTGGATGGGTAAGGATGCTGGTAAAATTACAGACACGTAGGACTTGTCTTGTTCTCGTATTCTCAAATCTCTTCTCTTTTAACATTTCTTGCGAGCCAATTTACTGTCTCGTTGTATAGCTAAATTATGTAATTTTACTGTGTGGGACAGTACGAGTGACATTTACGACTGGGGAGCGAATCGCGCGCAGCCTCCGGTTTCGCCCCAAATTGACTTCTGGCCTTCGGTACACTGAAGTGGGACACTCGATCCACGCATGTGCTTTATATAAATTGTATCTCAGCCTTTCAGTCTGAAATATTTAATAAAATGAATATAAATAAAATTATTTCATTGACTTCACTGTTACGACTGTTGTTTCCATCCATAACGCTGTATCACAAGACGTTATCGTTGGATCTGTGGTAGATTTAATAATATTACTATCTTTTGAGATTTCTTCTAGGAGTTTCGAATCGATAAGAACTGCACGAAGAATGTTATGAAAACGATGACTGGTTTCAAGTTATAGAAACGTATATCAATTGAAAGCACTGGCAGCGCATGTTTAATGTTATTGTGCAGAGCGATGTCTCTTGCAACACCAACGAGCCCGTTACATGACAGATTATCTGCTGTCTTGTATCTACTCACAGCCGCAGATGTTTACTCGGTGACCTACCAAGATCGGTCACTCCACTCATCAACCGGTTTGTAGGATCATTGTAATCGTATCTAAATGACAACAAAATTTTGCTGATATACAAAAAATAACTTGTAGTGTAGGCAGTAGCAGTTTTATGACACTTAAAAATTACTGTAATTATTGTAATTTGTGTCGTTAAGGACTCAAAAGTTTGTGAATGAACGTGGAAACGAAGCAAATTTGAGAGTTTCATACATTTTTATTTCCACAGAGCAATTGTGCAAACAGGCGGCTGATTCGACGTAACATCTGTTTGTGGTTTTCCTTCCTAGCACATCACCTGCGCACGCGCAAAGGCCGTGTAAAAATCGAATTACCGTTAGACAAGATGTGTCATCGCGTCCTCGTTACGGCCACCAGCACTTTGGGGCCGGCAAACCTGTTCTTGTGTTCATACCCTTATTAAGAACTGGTAAAATTTTACCAAATTCGCGATTCGCTTACTTCATTGAGCATTACAACGTTCTTTTATTTACCGTAATGTCAATATTTTTAGTTGCATAAGCTTAATTAATATAAAATACCTAAAGGTTGCGCTTTTACCTCGTAAGGTAATAGTAAATGTTTATAAGATAGTTTTTGAAAGAGGCAATCCGTCAGCTGACGATGACGCCAATGACTCTCGCTCTATAGTTAGAGCATGATGCAAGCGAGATACTATGATCAAACTCATATTTAGTTTTGGTTAGCAAAGTTGATTCATATTCTTTGTAATAAGAAAAATACTGTCGTGTGGGTAAGTGGCATAGAGATGAATCTTCTGTACCTATTTATGCCCGGCATGCTCTTGACTGTAGGTACAATCAGATACAAAGAAGTCAATTCGAATTATTTTATTAATGTGTTTTTTTTAATACTGAAATTCTCGAGAAATTCCGATAACCATACATCGTCGTTATCAAAATATGCCTAAAAGTGATAATTATAAGTTAACAGTTACAGTGATAAATAAGGTATACCTATACGTGCTAACCTAAAACATTTAACAATTGTATTCCATCATTTTGATAACAAGGAGTACTAGATAATACTTACACATTCCTATTGCCGACAAGTGAAATAACAGGAACTCGATAAAAGGAATATTGAAAAGGAACAAAGAAACAGTGCTAAATAGACTTGTCCATGGCAAGGTTCCAGTTAAAGGTGTAGTAATTAATAATTTCCGCAAGTTATTGGCGCAACCACAACTGCAGTTACTCATATCTGTTTCAAGAATCCCTTTCCAAACTGCAGCTATGATTAAACGTGACAAACTCACAGAAAATTACTATTGACAAGGAACACGCGTCATCATATCAGTCATCACTCATCACATTCGCTATAAATTACCATAGCTTCACTTTTATTGATTTTAATAATGTCAAAGTCAAAGTCAAAGTCAAAGATTATTTATTCCATAGGTCAAATAAATTTACACTTGAAAACATTGACTTACAAATAAATGGACGACGGGTCTAATACAAAAACCACGAAAAAAATGTCCCAAGTCAACCTATTTAAACGTAGTGACATGTAAAGGAATATGAAAAATCTAAAACGTTGAATTTAAATTGTAATGTCATCGCAGTACTGTCTAATTTTGCTTGCTTCGCTGTCAGTCGAACAAACGAAGACTAAAGCGTGAATGACGCTCTGTATACGATTTTAACGCCCTATAAGTTCGGACACTTTTTAGCGCGGACCCGACGTCCATATAATTGTAAGTCAATGCTTGAAAACGTCACATTTAAGCTACTGCTCGTTCGCTACGCTGACCTCCCTGAGAAGAACGAGCAAGAAACTTTAGGGATTGCTCTTTTCAAATAAACTTAAATGCCATGGAATACACTTTGAATCAAATTTGTGTGGATTCTGGAGCCATGTCGTCTTTCCATACATCTTTATCTAACACGTAGTCTTCAATTTTGTAATATGATTTTTCGATCAAAATATTTTTAATGTAGGTAGTTTTTATACTTAGGAAATGATAAACTTAATATATGCTCCGGAATCTTATTGTAAAAACGTATACAGTTCCCCATAAAAGAGTTGTTTACCTTTGTTAAACGAAATCGTGGTACCATGAGTTTGGACTTAGCTCTAAGGTTAATATTATGGATATCTTCTTTCTTATTGAAATTATGTATATTTTACGAGCATATAAAATATTTGAGTAAATGTACTGTGATGCCACAGTCATGATACCAGTCTCCTTAAACTTTTCTCTGAGAGAAACCCGAGCCTAGACGGTACACAGAACGAATCGCTCGTTTTTGCAATACAAGTATGGTTTGAATATCTGCCGCTTTACCCCACATGAGAATCCCGGAGGACATGATACTATGGAAGTAACTAAAGTAAACTAGTCTAGCAGTACTAACATCGGTAAGCTCACGTATTCTGCGGACTGCATATCCAGCGGAGTTTAATCTGCTGGCCAGGGACCATGGACGATATATGTGGAAACCATTGAAGTTTACTATCTAAGGTCACTCCCAAGAAGACTGCTTTATTAACAAGGTCTAACTTTTCTTCGTTTATTTCTATGCTTGGACTAGTCGATTTTACGTTATTTAATTCAAATTTAACACATTTTGTCTTCTTGGCATTAAGCAATAAATTGTTAGCATTAAACCAATAAACTACCTTAGTGAGGGTATCATTAGTATGGTCATAGTTAATGTCATGTCTGTCTGTTTTAAAAATCAAGGATATGTCATCAGCAAACAACACTATTTCGCAATGGTCCTTAACAAAGAATGGCAGATCATTAATATAAATCAGAAATAAGAAAGGTCCAAGTATTGAGCCCTGCATTATTACTGGAGAACCCAAAGAAGTCACTCCATTTATGTCTACTTTCTGAATTCTACCGTTGAGATATGATGAGACAAGTTTCGACGCCTTGCCATTTACACCGTAATGTTCCAGCTTCCTAATAAGAGTAATATGATCAACGCAATCAAATGCCTTTGAGAGATCACAGAAAGCACCAATAGCGTTCTGGGACCTTTCCCGAGCATCAAAGATGTGTTTTAGTAACGCATCGCTAGTCGATTTACCACTAGTAAACCCGTATTGTTCACTATTAAAAATATGATTCCTACAGAAATAGGACAGTAATTGAGTTAGCATAACCTTTTCGAATATTTTACTTAAAGCTGGTAAAATTGAAATGGGCCTATAGTTGCTAGGATCAACTTTCCTACCGCTTTTGAATAAGGGAATAACCTTGCTGTATTTCATTAAATCGGGAAAAACACCTTCGTCAACGCACCTATTGAAAGCTACAGCTAACTGTGGGGAAATAAGATCAATAACTGAATCTATAACTTTGTTGATATGCTCCAGTATTGTATTTATATTTTAACACTACAGCAACTATCTAATTTCGCTCGTCATCTAATAAAATTTCTGGAAGCGAATTTAAATACGGTTCTGATTTCTGACTAAATGAACTCGTGGGTGATTCGTATCCTCTTCTGTTCAATATTATCTAACGCCGAACATTATCAAAAAACGGGAGATGATTCATCTCTGTTCTACGTAACGTAAAAAAATAATGTTCTCAACGTTTATAGAACACCAGTGATTACTGAATATAAGATGCGGTTATATTGACATATAACGTGTCATATAGCATACCTACCATAGTAGCTATGTATCTACTTGTATAATAAAATATGTATTGTGTGATGTGATGTACGCTACGGCAGTGTTGTGTATGAAGCGCTTATCGCTCGGCAGGAAGTGGCTTGGTTTATTATTCGTGTCGCGCATCATGTGGCTGCGCGTCGAGCCCACGCTGCGCACACGCACCGGCAACCGCCAGGATAATTGTTACGCGTCTCCAAACATGACACTAACGGGACACCGATATGATCTCGAATCAACTAACCCATACCTGCGTTAAAATTCCAATTAGATCTAATACCTACTAATGAACTTGATCTACAGTCTAGAGGCCTCTTATTGCTATCTGACTATGAAATAGATACATTACGCTAATGAAGAGTTTAGCACCATGTTAAATAAATAAACAATAAATATAGAAGCTAACGGAATCAAGCACGGTTTGCAAGCAAAGTGAAATGAAACGATTGTCTATCTAGTTTATTGTTTTATTGGCGGAGTGGCGGCGGCGGCGGCGCGAGCGCAGCGGGCTGCACGGCTGCTGAGGAACAGGTTTGACTGCAGGGTGCAACTGCAGGTCAACAACTCACCTTACTGATCCAAACACGTAGGCAGATCTGCGAAAATCCGCCGCCCACGCACATTACTTTCTGATTAACAGAAAGGAGTTCGCGCTACCTCGACTTTATTATATGCACAGAAGTGCACTGTCCACGACATTAAGTAAATGAATAAATTTAGTAAAAGTTAACCTGTATGTAAACTGATATACAACCTTGCGATTACTTTTTATTATTCATGACCATCTATTTTGTGTAACACAAGTGGTACTATAAGCTCTACTGTACTATCGCCAGATGCTTCCTGTCGGTTATATTATAACGTGTTGTTCCTTTTATGAGAACATACCTATTATAAATTGGGAGAAACGAGCGAAATATCTTTACCACTATGACTACTTTTAAACATGGTAACGCCAATTTAGAAAGTTCAATTGCAAAAAACAGCACAATATCTACATTTCAATTGTCATAATTTTTGTTAAAGACAGGCGTGTAGCTTACCATCTGGCGCACGACTTGTTCGTCCGGTCACTTGATATTATAAAAAAATAAATAAATAAATTTGAAATAGAATTAATAACACTTAAATAAGTAGTCGGTCGATATATAACGCATTGGTAAAAGAGACAAACGCCATTTACATTTGCACTTAACTGGGATCTGAAAGAGCAAAAAGTGTACAAAAATAAAACAGTAAAGCAGTTAGACAACTCGCAAGAGCTGTGTCGACACAATATGATGTTATCATTTTTTCGATTAATGCTCATCGTAAGCAAGCATTTCTGAGAATTGTATAATTGTCTCTTATTACACTTTTATTTATTTATTTATTTACTCTCACATAAGGAAGATTGTACACTATACATACTTGTGACGTAGATCAATAGTAAGTCTTATTCAATATATTTTATACTTATACTTCACACACGTCTAAATGAAATTAGGTTGTTTATCTGTTAACATACTATAAAAAAGGTAATAACGTAGTAGTCTAGGGAAATAATATGAAGAGTCAAGTTGTAGAGAAGACTATTCAAGGCGACGGCAAAGATCCGGATGAACCAATCAGCGCAATGTGAGTCACACACACGTACAGCCTCGCTCCCGGCCTACATGAACCCCTATTCTATGTGAATATCCATTATGGATGTTACGATCTCCCACTCGCACTCACAAAGAAGAGCTTAATTATGTTGGCGACAGAAATAGGGGATCAAGTTTATGATACAGGCAACAGGCAAAACGGGCAAAGTCATAATTATCTTGTCTTGTAGAGGTGAATGATGTGACGCGGTGCCACTGCACTTTTCGCGGCTAATCTACACTTTGATACTGCTTTATCTTAAGCTTAACACACACATAAAGTCAAACCTTGAAATTTTATGTCTAAAATCAACATCACACTATCCTAGAATGTTTCTATTTGTAGTAGGGACGAACAAGTCGTGCGCCCGGTATTAAGCGACACGCCTATCCATGGCAGTTGCAGTGCCACTCAGAGCTTTCAATCGCCAAGATCTGAGGGGCACTGCCACTGCGCCCGTCACCCTGGGACATACGTTGACAAGTCCAATGTGCCTGTAATTTCACCATCATCCTCACCTATTATTACCGCTTGGCGGTAGAAATAGGTAAACTGGCAATACTACCCTGGATGAACCATTTCACAAGGAGCTCTGCTGCTACTAACAATGTAAAATCAAGCAATTGTGTTAAAGTGACCAATTTGCAGTAATCAACGATTACACAACAGTATCGCTACCATAGGAAACAATCAAATAGTAATAAAATCACAATCAATTAAACAACCTATCATCAATCTATATTTAAGAAAGACCAAGAACTAAATGAATTCGACAAATCAACTGGTTACAGACGAATTGAAATTTTGGAATCTATAAATTAGTTCAATTTTTAAAAAGTTTTCTGGTTCAGTGATGACACACAAGATAATTAAGTGAAACCGAATTGTGTATTATTGGTCATGCTCTGTTATTTATGCAGTTAACTATATTTGCTGGGTGTAAATATACTATCACCTGTATGGCTAATACAAATTTAATTACTTAAAAAACATTTGATAAACGTTTATACTAAAATAAAGGGCTTCCTACTCTTATTACAACTAAACATTGCTAATCAAACGCGAGGACTTCAGATGATATTGCGCAAAACGTTCTTGAAATCGCTTTCTATAAGCCTGCGTCACGTCGAGTGATAAGCGGATTGCGGACCTTATCTTACGTAAATCATTTAATGTTATGTACCTACACCTACCTGCAATACTGCACCATCGTGTGTTATTTTGTTACAACGTATCTCCTTGACAATTATAGGAATATATTACAGAGACAGCGTTCTATTATTCGTGGGACAATTCCTTCATGGTAATACTTAACAGATTCCAATTTTGTTTTATCAAATCGCAACATTTATTTTAGGATGGTAGTACAGTCAAGAGCATATCAAGCTTGTCACTTTGTACTTTGGACGGTTCTTATCGTAAGCGGCATAGAGTTGGATTTCAATCTTAAGTGTCAAGCTTGACCTACAGTATGTTTACTATCGAGTTCTTAGATTGTCGCGACTGTTACACGTAGGAAATGAAAAAAAATTTTCTCGGATCTAAATCGCGTAAGACTTTATATTTGCTTTTTATTTGTATTAACACAAATATAAAAAAATTTGATCCGAGAAAAAAGTTTCATTTCCTACGTATAAGTAGTAGGTGAGTTCAAAGATACTTTATTCTCATAAGACAATTGTCACTTACATGAGAACTTAAAAGCTAATCAGTAAATTAACAATCTTCCAGTCCAAGCCGTGGTACAAACTACACAATGAAATACTTACATTGGATATAAGTACATGTTGACTGCCTCCGTGGCCGAACGGTTACCATACCGGACCGCCACGCAGAGGTTCCAGGTTCGATTCCCGGGCCGGGAGAAATATTTGTATGGCCTACATTTATTTCTCTCGTGAGTTTGGGTGTAATTTGTGGTTGTCTATGTGTGTGTCCGTGGCATCTGCGACACAGGGTTTCCCTAGTTGTCTTTGTTGGCTATGTTGAGTGTGTGCGTTATTTATTTATTTATGTTAAGAGTTCAGCGTTTACAAATTTACATTATTATTATACAAAGTAAATCTTTATTTCAGTAGTGTATGGTCGTGAACAATATGTATGTTTATACAATTTTGATTTAAATAAACTAAATGACTCTGCATCCTTTACATTTCAGGTCAGAATGTTAAGAGATTTGCAATACCTCAAAACCTATCCACTTGCCGTAGTTAGATCTAATCATGTGCAGTAATAGGTTACATATTTTACTTATGCGATTGTCTTTTCTTTACGAATGTAAGCTCAATAAACATTGACTTACAAATAAATGGACGACGGGTCTAATACAAAAACCACGAAAAAAATGTCCCAAGTCAACCAATTCGAAATTTAAATTGTTATGTCATCGCAGTATCGCGCTGTCCGTAGAACAAATGAAGACTAAAGCGGAGTGTCGCGCTCTGTATACGATTTTAGCGCCTTACAAGTGCGGACACTTTTTAGCGCGGACCCGACGTCCATATAATTGTAAGTCAATGTCAATAAATGTGTAATATTTTACGAATAAGAATGCATGTTGTGTAATTGTATACTTGTTTAATGTTCATGATTTTAGTTTCTTTGTAAACCTTTTCAGTTGATGTTATGTATGGGTAACGATATTGCAATTTGATAATTTTATTTTGTAAAATTTGTAGCTCTTGTAATTTCGTTGATATCAATGCAGTAGGGACGTTTATTAACTTATGTACGTATTTATTATGCTTGTTATAATATAGCTAAGTTACAATACTACTCTATACGAAAATAAAAGCTAATGGACACCTAATCTATTCCAGCTGTAATAGTTCTTGAACTAGTCTGTACGCCCTACAATGGTGGTACGCATTATGAAAAAAGAAGCGACACGACAATCTGCGTATAAACTATCAGTACTAAAAGTAATAATACGCTATGAATCATAGAAAACCAAATGTTACACCCCAAAATTATTAGTCTCAAGTATTCCAAATTGTATATAACAAGAGACATGCATTAACGACCGTGGCCATGGCTAGTTCAGCTGTGTTTGTCCGCATCATCTCGTACATCTCTCTCAAATTGGTTGTAATTATAGACCAAATTGCTGCTCTCCTCGCTATTAGCAGACACGCTGCGACCTAACATAACACTTCAGCTTTGTAACAAAGATTTGACTCTTAAAGACTCCATTTTAATTCCGTCTATTAGGATTTTATATAAGTACCTACCTATAGATTCATTAACGCACTTCGAGGCTTATGCCCCCGCCTTTTATTCACTTATTCTAAAAACTTGACAAATAAAAAGTACAAAGATACTTGACATTAAACCTGAACCGGAAATGAGGTTGATTGTGTCAAAAATTGTCGGTCATTGTTGTCCCTGGAGCTTAATTAAGATCCAAATTAAAAAGTCCTCTTTAAAATTGTATTCGGAGGTCACTTCACTTAACCCGTTTCTTCAAAGGGAATTTGAATGCCTCATAAATTGTTTAGTAATGAGATGCACAATAGAGGAATGCGTCAGGTAGACTTTTATTAATAACGTTGAGATTGATTATTAAACCGGCTGCGGGATAGTGGCGAGAGCAGGATGACGTCACCCTCGCCTAAGTTCGAATCAACAACATCTACGTGTACTTTCTTTAGAAGTATGGAGCAATTTTTAAGGCCATAAATATATGTACATAACAAATAGGTTATAAGTATTTGATATAACCTACAATATACCTAATTACGTATGGTTGGTCGTAAAACTTGCAGATTCATTATCGTGAGGTTATTAGAAAAATAGCTAGGCGGTACTATCCGCGGTGCATAGTTAAAAACCTATTACTGCATAATGGGAAAACCATGAACAAAATCCTTCCTCCGTACTCGAAAGGAATGAGACTTGTGCGAGGTCGTAAATAAGTAAGAAATAGTTTTTGCTTTTAAATGTATTTATCTCGCCAATGTGGAAAACGCTGTTACGAGTATCGAGAATGAACACTGTTCAGATTATTTATTAGACTTAAAACAAAATAGACACCTGGTTAACCTGTAGATGTCTGCACATCTACAGGGCAGAGCTGATGATAATGTAAGTAGATACAAACAAGGGCAACAAACTGTATAGAAACGTTTAGAGCTTCGGGATTAAGGATTTGTATTATATCTACTTACATAGTGGCAAACATTAGAATCGTTGGCGGTTTGCCATTGCAGTAACCGTGACTCAACGTTAGTAGGTTCTCGAGTGCGTACGGCGACGATGGTTGTAAGACGCGCTAGGCATATTTCAACAGAATTAACAACTTGTTACAGTGTACGTCGATTTTTTACTGTCTTCTTGTGAGAACAAGCGATTTCACCGGAAAACAGCGGCTCTGTGATGATACCTTTCGCTCGATTTGACTCAAGATAAAGAACAGTAGAAATAGCTGTCCCACTTCCCAATGACCTTTGTTACAACCGACTGACGCCTAGGTTCATGTGTGTGTGAAGTGCTTAGATTGAATTTGCCAATTGTCTACATATTCCCCGAATCTCTGAGCTTGTACCTATCAACTTTTTGTTTTCTGTATCATTACGCTCCTGTAGCACCGAAATGAATAAATTCCTAAGACTACATCTGAAAAGAAATTACTCTATCAGACAAGGCTTCACTGAGAATAGCCTCAACAAATGAGTTATAAAAACAATGATTTGGTTCCGCGCATGCTTTTCACGATGACATTGAACTTTGTAACAAAACTATTCACGCGAAGAAATTGGCAAAGACCCAAACAGCGAAACCGTATATCGTAGAAACCAAGCGCTTTGCATTTTTTATTAACCAACTCTTTTAGATTTTTCAAGTAATTAGTGGTTGGTACTTAGGTATTTAGCAACGTAGGTGCGCCGATATTTGTTGGCAGATCGGTAGGTAGTCATTTCATAAAGGAGGGCCGACAATGCTACAGCCACCCTCACCCCTGCCCGCTTGAGCCCACCACACCACGTGCGACCCGCTGCATGTTTTATGAATGAGCTTAGCAATTTCTGTTACTTCCCGTCATTATTTCTCGAACAAAATTCAGAGATTATTAAAAGTATTCTTTCGGAATATCGATGAGCTTCAGACTCAATTGCCAGAGTCAGATTTTAAATATTCTATGACAAGGCGAGCGCAAATTAATAGGTAAGTTAAAAGCAAGGATAGGTATCTGTGAAATTATATTCTGAGAACTTCTTCCGTCTTTGTTTGCAATTTGTTTGTTCATTCAATCGTTTATTTTCGGGACAACTACAAACGTTAGGTGTATATTTACACTGTTGGTAAGGTAACCTAGGGATATAAAATTCAATATTTATTGTACGCTTTTAAATATTTTCGGGTTGCATTATACTTATATTGCAAACCGGGCATAAACAATGGATATGAAACGTCGGGGTAATAGGAAGGTGTGCAAATACCTATTAAATTGTTTCATTGCGTTCATCCCCTGTTGTACCTATACCTAATATCATTTGTTATAAATTGTACCTTAGCTCAATCACGTGGGATCAACAGTTTAAAAAGTGGCAGTTTGTATAGCTGAACCCGTGGGCGACTGCAACATAAGCATATCCAAAGTTTGTGTGTATGCGTGTGTAAATTATCAATTAAAAATGCCAGTCCCTTAAAATATGAAGTAATCCCTCAATATAATGCCGCAATGTATGTAAATTACTAGACACAATCCTCAAGGGATTCAAGTTTTGAGAACTGTGAGTAATCTGCAATGGCAATAGATAATCCTCGTAGGACAAATAACTCCCACTTTCAGGTATTCCACAAAGGACCAATAACTTACCTATTTTCGTATGTACGTACATATTTACATATCGTAGAGCATCTTAGATCATTTATTTTTGTTTTATATTTTTGTGTGTTGGAAGATAATAAATTGCTTAAATATAAATATATTGTTACACCTAATACCTTACATCTGTGAGATTTTATAAAACTTATTTAAAGCTAAATTTATTTCCATTTGGAGCAGTATGACAATAATGCGCATTTAAAAGGTATTTACACATGTTTAAATCTTTTTTAAATTTAAAACCTGATTGCTGAATTTCTATTTGTACACTGTTTCGTGCGTTCAGTCGATCACACAAGTAGTTCTTTGAAACCAGTGGTGGTATTTGGAACTGATCGGCATCGCGTGATACCAACTGTAATGCACGCACGCAAAAAGTATCATAACTAGGCACGTACAAAACGACTGCTTTCGTGATGAGCGATTCGATATGGTTTCACTTCTGATGAGTAGGTACGAACTGGTGTTTGTACCTACTATGAAACTTTTACTTAGCGTTTATTACGCAAGCGAACGGTTTGGGTTGAAATGTTTGCTTCTGGCGTTGATTCGTGTTCCGAATAACTACCCAGGCTATCTCCAGGTATTTTCTGTCGGGAATTTTCCGTTACTTGTTTCTTATTGACAAATATTTTTACACGAGTTGATACGGAAACAGGTTCCCTATTTATAATATATTAGGTGGGTAAGACTTAATGTTTAATGTGCACCTGAACACAGCATCTTTTGAGTTGTAGAACAAGCCGAGCAATAAGTAATTAGACGTTTGTATTTAATAACTGTTTAATAGTTATCTAATTCTAAGGCGGTAAGCCCTGAAACGTCAGATGAATCGCCATCGTAAGGTGGATCTGGTATTTAGTAGCAGTAGAGCTCATTGTGAAAGAGTTCGTCCAGGGAAGTACTACACCTTACCTATTTCTGCCGCCAAGCAGTAATTTCAGCATTACTGTATTCCGGTTTTGAAGGGTAAAGGGGTGCTGGTGAAATTACAGGCATTATAAAAAAATCTACGGTTGAACTTGCGGTTGATCTTTCGCAGAATAAGCAAAAACTGATTCACCGAGTTTGGAAGTAACTAAAAGTTACTTTTGGAATGGTAGAAATTGGTTTTATTGGTATACCTTTGCGTTAGCAATGTAAGTGCCTACTAAAATATACGTCATCCAAAATGAAAAGAATTTTCGCTAAGACCTTATTAGCAGAAAGGTACGACGTACTATGTACGAAATCAATCAGTGGTGTACTGGGCCTATTAATAAAGCTCCAATGACGTATATTAGCGCTGGAAAATGGTGAGAAGAAAACAGACAGCAGCTACTTACCAGTCTAATTTTAGTTACCGTTGACGTAGATTCTATTTACGTTAATAAAATGTTTCCTCCATAAAAAAGGGTTCTACAAAAGACGCAATGGGCAAACGGAAGTTTCAATGTAATATTCAAACCTGTTCAACACGTGGTAGCGTTTCACGCCGAACGAGGGGACAGTGCATCACACAATGGTCGTCTCTCATTTTGTTATTGTGACGACCGACGACCGCTGGCGGCTCGGAAGCGCAGCACGTGTTGTTGATCCCACACGCCGCTACTATGCTGCACTCCAAACCATCTCTTAACTTCTTACTCTTAAGACACAATATTCCCTCAACTAATGGTAGCTAAAACAAAAATTCTAACAAACCCATTCACAAACTTACACGTCGCATCAGAGAGTTTCTTTTTCCTTAATAGCAGCGATTAAAGAGAAAAATGTGTGTCCATTGTGGAAGAAGACACCGTCCCGGGAACTGTCAAAAGAGCAAAGTCCTTCGATGAATAAGGTATTTAGTTACACATCAAGCTTTAACGAGGCCAACTTACATCAAAGTTAATGGAAGTAACAAACTTATCCTAGTAACTATTTCTTTATCGCACATTCTAAAACTATCATTTGCCAATGAGTGTAGTCTGGAACACTCAATAAACGTCGAAAATTAACGACGAATAAGTCAACAACACATCGAAAACAAAGTAATTAAGTTATCACCTATCCTAAATTCCTGATATCTACATATGGACTTCATTATCGTGTCGTATTAGGCTGTCGTACGTGTCATCGTTTTCAGTAGGCAATGCCACGGCACATAGTATTCGAAACGCGCCTTGTTGGGTGCAAGTAATGCAAGTCAAGGTGGCCGCTTGCGCAACGCTGCGTCCGCGCAACCAGGCCGCCAGACAAGCGCAACTGACGA
Source organism: Hyposmocoma kahamanoa (assembly GCF_003589595.1). Lineage (NCBI taxonomy): Eukaryota > Metazoa > Arthropoda > Insecta > Lepidoptera > Cosmopterigidae > Hyposmocoma > Hyposmocoma kahamanoa. Next base: position 15,109,744 of record NW_020653851.1, read on the forward strand.
CAATCTGCATTCTGTAATTATTGTACAGATTTAATTGAGCTACCTTAATAATGCTCTCGCTTCCACACTAAGTATAGATTTATCTATATTTTATTATGGTTTTGAATAAAAGTAAATCGTTTTCCTTGATAATAATTTTGTGTGTCACGTCTAAGCTTGTGTGTAACCAACCACGGTAAACGCCTCGACAGGCAGCGCCACGACGTCTAGTAAGTATATTCGCGATGTAATATAAAATACACTACGTATTATTGTTATCAGTTTATAGAGGACTGTACTGTGTAAATAATTATTCGTATTATTTACTCACTTATGTATCGATTTATACATTTGAACACAGTCACGTGTATTTATATGTATGCGCGTAGCGAAATTATCTATAATGAAATTAATTTTTACTGTTTAAGAAATATTTGTACATGCAAAATAATTTATCATTTCAATATTACCTAATAGATCGAAGAATATTACAGAGAATATTAGAGAAAGAGAAGAGAAGAATATTACACATTTCAATTTCACTACATGTACACAATTTTTTTTTTATATGGACGAACAAGTCGTGTGCCTGGTGGTGAGCGACACGTCTGTCCCTTTATCCATGTCTTCAAACTCTTGTAAAGGTTTAAATATTATCAATTCCACATGCAACATCAAAACGCACGAAGTAATTGGTAAACTTTTCTTTCAGATCGTTAAGTCGACTGTCGGTCTTGTTGCCCATTAGGGTCACGCTAATGTAAAAAACTCACTATTCTGTTCTTTTAACTAATGAGCAGCATGTACATGGATATACATACACATAGAAGTGGTTTTTCGATGTTAAATTGAATAACGTGGCTGCGCCCGCATTGATTGTTTCCATGAGAACTCTAGCCATGGGAACAGTGGAGAGCACCAGCTATTCTTGTCGTACTAACTATATCAAACAAACCCATTCCTGGAATATCGTTTCTCACTACATTTGCTTGTAATTAGCGTTATTTGAATAAGATAATTGTATGAACTAAGGTTGACGAGGGTAAGTTTTGAATTCGATTATTCGGTTTGAACTTGTTTACACAAGTAACAAGCATGTTTACTTGAAAAAAAAATTACAAAGGTTACAAGGCTCCTCAAGAATATACATACGTTTTTATAGTTCTATTAACCAGAAAATACGAGTAAGGGGCGCACGCGTACTCTTGCAGTGTATTTATATCCACCCGCCCCACACGCACTATGAGGCACGAGGTGCGCGGGAGACGCTTGAACGACGTTTCTATTCCAAGCGGGACCTTGTATATTCACTGAGCAAACACAATGAGATGGCAACTGCAAGGGCAGATCCTGTCATCGGATGCTGTTGCATTTCTACCTACGTATGTATTGCTGCACAGGATATTGGGTTAAAATTATGAAGAAAGTATGCCCAATTTCTGGAACGTTACGAAAAAATGTCAATCATTTAGCCTATTTGAATTGAATGTGATTGTACTCTACACTTTAGAAAAAACATTTACAACACTGATTCATAGTACCTACCTAAGACCGAATTCTTTAGCAAGTACATTTCTTAGAATTTCGCTGGATACAGGTTATTGTTTACATGCTAGAATAGAAAACGTACAGGTACAAAATGAGTTAGTTAATTATTCCGGTATCTGCATTAGTCATTTACTCATTAAAGCTATACGTGATCCACAATATCAGTGTACTGCAAAGTACAATTAATCATTGACCGTCCGTCAGACTTATGTCAGCATTAACACCTTGCAGCGACGACATTAAACATGAATTCTATTTTGTAATAATTGTGATTAATTTCATGCTTCATTGTATTTTAATCTATATTATTGATTTCGTAAATCGAGATAATTCTAACTTTTCATCGATGTTTTAGATTGCTTAAAGATGGTCACCTCAAAATTTTAATTTAAAGATGACATCCCACGATGATACATCTTGTCTAACCCACTTATGTGAATATGAAAATGATTGTGGTTTATTAAAAGCACTTTACAATTACTTTACAATATGAAAGAACCAATCAAATGTCGACCGATTACCATGATGGTAAGGAGTCATTGTAAATGATCTTAACATCTGAATGAATAAAGTCACGACACAAGTGAACTCTATTATTATGCATATGAATCTTAGTCCTCCGCGTTCCGCAACGTGATGACGACCGTGGCAGGCGCATTGGAACAATGAATTTTGTTCCAGGAAATGGAAGCGTGTTGTATAAGTATCGAGAACAAGAATGTTATTTACCTGCGAACAGTGAACATTAACAGAACCTAAAGTTCCTAGCTATAGTCTTAAGAGACAACTCTTGTAACTTCTGTACTAAAAATAGTACCACCTATAATCGTACCATGTTTGCGAGCAATAACATAGGTAACATCGACACGTTGATTTGCATTGAAAATTCAGGTGTGTTACGACTAGACGAGGTAGGGGCAAACTCTATTTCCCTTTGTGTAATCAATATCAGGGCTCGGGATCCTGCATTCTCTGTTTCACTCTGAGTTTACTTTCGTTATTCAGATTTATTACTGACATTACAGGGTATGTGTTTAATAATGGCCGCCAGAATTTATAACCATTTATTCAGTTACCCCAACGATATTGTAAAATACATATCTATTCCGATTACATTGTGCGCATTTATGTTTATTATATTACGGATCAGTGTAAAATGCAAATGGAATATACAAAGAATACAATAAAGCTAACTTTCAATAAATTGCAATTGCGTCACAAAACATAAAATCAAAGCGTTAACCATTTACAACGAAACGAATGTATTAGCGTTATCGCCGCAGCCGCCATTTATTAAAGGGAAAACGCGAACAATATCCGGCGCACGGCCTTCGTTTTCGGTATACGGCACCGAATCACAGCTCTGTACAATAATCAGAAAACAATACAAAGGCAATATAAATTATCCCAAATACACACAACTTTACGCTGAACATTGGTTATCCCTCTTTTACTATGCTTTAATCCAATGTACAAGATTTGGAGTCAACTGACGACAGTAATTAACTAATGTATATAATATAAGTTTGTAGCGGGGCGTTATGCAGGGAATTATGGTTAAAATCTTTTATCCGGGGCTGGGGCACGGACGGAGCACGGCAAGTCGTTAAAAGGCAATAAAAATTAAAAGTCAACGACACACCTACGTGTTCCTAGAAAGGTCAATTACGAGTGCGTTATGGGTTATACATACAGTGATTTAAGTTTATAGATATATACCCAGAAACCAAGAATTTATTATGACTTTTGGCAGCGAACATCACTAGTGCAATAGTAGTGTGTGCAAGTTCTGTGTAATGTGACTATAAGTTAAGGTACCTCGGTACCTGTGTATTCCTCAAAAAGTCACATAGACTCCTGGCTACGGAAATCAACATTTTGTCATTTTTATCAAGTGTAGCCATGTAGACGTTACAAGGGTGTGTGAAAAAGAATCCAAGTTGTGGAGAAATAACAAATATCAATACATAATAATTGTTTACAAACATGCGAGGAAGTAAATACAACATTTAGAACGCCATGCCTACCAACAATGTCGGGGCGAATTAGTTGAATCTGGGCCAGTAACGGCACCTAAAAAGTGGCAGCCTATAACCACACAACTACTGAGTAAGCGAGGCAAGGCCTTCAACTTAACGCTGTCATATCGCTGTGCCACTTACCCAACAATTGTTCCATCACCTGTCACCACAAAATAAAATCCTCGCTTTAATTATTATTGATGTAAGGCTTTCGTCTGATAATCCCACTGGCGACATTATTTAGGAAATATACAACATCAATTAGCGCATGAAGCATTTGTACGTTCTATTCATTTATAATCATAGTGGAAATCATAATGTCAGGATATTTAATAGCCATCATAAAACAGTGATGCGGTAATTCTGCATGATCGGCGAAATGACGTTGAATGAGAAGAGAGAAAGCAAGTTTTGCACGTAAAGATAATCGCAATTAACTACTTGGACGAACGTTGTAGAAACTAAGGATGGTTGCGCACTACGTACGTCACGGTCCAACAGCTCCTACCGTTTGCCAGTACGCGCCCCAGTCGTTTACCCGTGCCACTTAGAGATTGATTCAAGCAGTAATCCCGTTACATTCTTAACCATTATTTAGATCAATAAACTAATTATCAATTTCTCGCCAATTTGCTCAAGGTTGACGTGTATCATATTACCTATTTATAAATAAACACCCACACAAACTATATACACTTTCTTTTGTTTAGCAAGTTAGCGAATGACAGCAATAAGCGCCGACGTTTCTTGCACTGACACGCAATGTATTTGATACGTTTCTTGAAGATAATGCATACTCGAGCGGCCACATGGTATGTGACGCCACAACAAAAACCTTTCTTGGTATGTGCGAATAGACTGTATCAAATAATCAATGCTCTCTGTATAGATGCTATCTATTGGTTATGGTCTGTTTGGCATTGCTTTCTGGTGGAATACTAATGCCAATGCTTAAATGTTGTTTCTATTGTAGATACATACCAAATAATATGTTATTGAATTGTGATATGCAATGGAAGAGTAAACAAAAATAGAAAGAAAATTGTAGATAAAAACAAACGATAGATTACCTTTTGAGTCTGAAGAATAAAACTGCACTCATAATCTCCCACTTAAAACTTTTATTATAGATACTTTGTTATATGTATTATCACAAATCCTGGTAGACTTTTAAAACACAATCACGCAACTGACAATTCTTACTGTATTTCCTTGATTACTGATTTCGCATATAAACAATTTACACAATAAAACACAATTCTGCGACATTACTTAAGTGTATACCGTTGCTCATCACACTCCACTCTACACAATCATAACTTTATTGCATATTTGGATGGTTTTTAACTCCTAGACTGTCTTTCTCCAACATTAATCTCATGAAATTATATACAAAGTTGACTAATATTACTTTACATTACAACTTAGATTGATGCAGCTTCCACTTGCATCTGTTTTGATGAACAAAACAAAGCAGTTAATGATGCTGCTTGTATTTAAGTTTACTCCAATAACATATTTGTTCATTTTGTATGGAAATGGTTACTGCGGGAGTATCTACCAGTACTAAAGTATGAAAATATAAGATAAAGCACCTCGATTGGACAATGGTATGTATCAAAGATATTAACAACGTGATATGACGCGCGTCGCGGCCGCCGAGAGTCTAGGCGCCGAGGAAGAGGTCGAGACCAGGCCCAGGCCGAGAACCGGGCCGGCGCGCTCGCGCCCCAGCTGGCTCGCGGCCGAGTCTGGGACAGGCACTCTCCCGCCTCACCCTTGCAGTCTTACGAGAAATAAATGCCACATTACACCCTATATATTAAAGCACTGTACAACAACAATAAGTTTTCTTTTCCTTTTCAGGACTAACGTTCATTTCACGCACTATTTCGGCAAACATTTCGTTGACGTTGGTGCGGCTCTTGGCGGAGGCCTCGACGAAGGGGCAGCCCCACATCTGCGCGAGCGCGGCGCCCTCGGTTTGCGCCACCTCACGCTGGTGCTCCAGGTCCACCTTATTGCCCACCAAGAGTATAGGAACACGCTCCGAGCCCTTTACGCGCGTTATCAATTCCTTCATCGGTTTGATATCTTGGAACGTTTGATGATTCGTTAACGAATATACTACCACAAAGCCTTGTCCGTTTTTTATATACAGATCCCGCATAGAAGCGAATTGCTCTGTGCCGGCGGTATCCAGTATTTCTAAAACACACGGTGAATTATCCACTTCGATCTCTTTTCTATAGAAGTCTTCTATCGTGGGATCATATTTTTCCATGAAACATCCGGACACAAACTGTACAGTCAGAGCACTTTTGCCGACCCCACCCGAGCCCAGCACGACCACTTTGAATTCGCGCATTGTTATAGTTTATAACACACTTGCAAGTGTTCCACACACAACGTTTTAGAAACGTATCTCACTGTGCTATAAAAGTGTCATTGCTATGTTGGTTTATGAGTCACTCGGGATGTATTCACTGACGAACATTCACTTAGAACCAGTTACTAATTGATAAACACCGACGACGCCATTTTAGTTGAACGAGTGGCAAATAACTTGAATCGCATCGCGATGGCAGTCAAAGACATGACGCGGACGCGGAAGCAGCCATCTATACAACTGATGGACCAACTTACTCGCTGCTCTGCTGGAGTCGGCAGCAGCAGCAGGTTGGTCAATGCACTTTGTTGCAATGGTTTGATTGGTGAATGGAAAACAGTACTGAAAAACCGGAAGTCAGTGTTGCAACAATAGAAATTAAGTTTACCCTGAGATGACAAATAATGATCGCGGCCGGTTCACTAAGTTATTCATTTGATATTAAAATTAAATTACTCAAATCAAAAAATTAACCTTTCATTTTATATCTTATCGTCAGTAGCTCCAACCAATATTAAAAGCATGGTACCCAAACCTCATGGTCTGATTTTTTTTATAATAAACAACAAGCAAAACTTTAGTAAAATAATTCACGATTCATAGTTAGTCACGGGTCTTCTCAAAAAAATATTATTACGCATCCTTTTCATCTAGAAGACCATCTGACTGTAAGTAGTTTGAATATCAGTACAAAATATTCTATATTTATTATTTAACTCTTACTAGTATTAAAATATTGATGCTAACATTAGAGGGTAAATATTTGTACTAGCAACATTGGCCGGATACAGCTTACATCTGTAAGTTGTCTACCCTGTTGTGCGTTCAAATATTTAAAATAATCAAATTGTTGCTCTTAAAACCTAAACTATATTTCGATTACGATGCTCTAAACAGTTTATTTATTTTTATAATGTATGCATAATGTTACTCTTAAAGAAATTTAACTAATGTTGTTTTTTCTGTGGTAACTAAAATTGTAACAACATTGAAAATCACTTTTCCCATCGAAAAAATAATTTTACAAGCAATATGAACGCAAGTATTATTCTACTGTGATTTTTGAGCTCTATAACCTCTAGAACATTGAAATTTTAGACAAGGAATTCTCCTAACGAATCGATTAATCTATGTTTCAGGACAATTACTAAGTAATCTGTGGTTTTATAAACGGAAACAAAAACAGAAAGAATTTTTTTTGTTTCCGTACGGTTTCCATAGTCTAAGGGTTTTTTTTTTGTAGGGGAAACTTACAGGATGGAAAAAATAAAGGATGGGGAGGTGGGGAACTATAGAGAATGGGGATTAGGCGAGGAAATATGAGTTACAATAAGGGTGTATTTCCACTGGCGAGACGAGACGATTTTTAAAACATTTATAGCAAAATATCAATTCTCTCCTTGCGCATCGTATACTATAAGGTATACTTTAATTTCAGAGAAAATTAAACAAACTACAGTCAATGAAAAATATACAGTCCTGGTGTCATACATGTATCCATCCATATAATTTTCGTAAATATTTATACATTGCATATTATATGTTTATAATTGCATTAAAATGTACACGATTAGGATTGTGATTTTATCATAAATATGTAAACACTTTTAAAACATTTAGTAATAGCTCCTCGCATACACGCATAACACTCCGGAGGTTGAGCGCCCCGTATGTACGTCGCCGCCATGATCTGCATCACTAAAGCATTCCAGAACACTCTTATTTCTGCCATAATTGATTCCGAAATCTGGAGTATACTGCAGATATCTCATGATCCTCTTCACCCTGGCACAGTTATCATCAGTAGGACTATCGAGGCTTCATGACACCACACTGACAGCATACGCTTTGTCTGGCCTTGTCCCGATCATCAAATAGGCTAGTGCTCCAACAATCTGCCTATATTTCAGTTTGATATCTGAATTGTCTCTTTATTCAACGTGTGTTTGTCCATCATTTACAATAGGTGTTGATACCGGTTTGCACTGCTCCATACCAAACCTCTTCATCAACTTCTTTGTGTAGGAAGTCTGATGTATCTTTGACCGTCTTCTCTGTGTTCCATCTCTATACCAAGAAAATAAGACGCAAATTTTGTTGTGATTCTAAAACCTTTACTCAATTGCTCCAGACATTCTTTCAGTAACTTCTCATTTGAGCCTGCTATCAGCCCATCATCCACGTACATACAGTGCGACAATAAGTTTTCCAGCTTTAGAATTTCTAATAAATAAGCATGGATCTGTTTCACTTACTTTAAATTCAATTTCCTTGAAGAAATTCATTATACGCTTATTCCAGCAGCGCGGAGCATGCTTTAGCCATAAAAACTTCTTTGTAAAAGGCATACACGTCCAGTACCACCATTATATCCTTCAGGTTGCTTCCTGTAGATCTCTTCATCAAGGTCTCCATATAAAAACGCAGTTGTTACATCAAACTGTACAATAGCCATATTTTCACTATCAGCTACGCTAAGTACCGCTCTCACTGTTCCTAGTTTAGCAACAGGGCTAAAAGTTTGATCATAATCAATTCCCTTTTTTTGTGAATATCCTTTGACTACCAAACGCGCCTTGAACTTGTCTACCGTACCATCTGGCCCAGATGATCTGGGTTGTGCTTTACTCGATAAAACCACTTACATGGTATGCATTTCCTTTTCTCCGGTAGGTCCACAAGTATCCAAGTCTTGTTTTCTTTTAACGAATTTATTTCGCTGTTTTCCATAGCTTTACACCATTCATTGGCATTTCGAAATTTTATTGCTCCTTTGTAAGTTTCTGGTTCAGGGACATGCCTTTTGTTTTGATATCCAAAACGGTCATGGTACAATTGTAGCAAATGTTCCTTCTATACAACTGTGACATAAGTTGAAGGCATCGGTATCAAGGCTTTACAATTCAGAGTAAATAGACCCCCACACCTCAAACGTTTTCCTGTAACTATGACTTTACCGCCAATCTTCAAAGTATATGATTCTACGTATGACTCAAACACACTATTAGGGTTCATATCTTGAGCCGCCAACACAGAAAACAAATTCCTATTAATTCCAGGTCCGTTCCAAACATCTCTGAGGTAAAACCGACTCGGTTTTCCAGGTTTTGTCATTCCAGACTTCTTCACAGGACAATGCAACTTTAAATGACTTTTTCCTTGTATATAAAGCAGCGTCTGGTCTCGTCTTTCGAAGTATCTGAATTCTGTTTTAGTACCTTCTGATTTTTTATTTGAACACATTGTCTTGTCAAACTTGTCAAACTTTTTACTGTTCTGTCCTTCTTTGACAGTAGCATCCAACTTGCTTTAAATGAGAAATATGTATCCGGCAAACTATCCAAAATCTTGCCGATTAGCAGAAACTCCGGCAAATCTGTACCTTCACCTGATTTGACAACTCCTTCTTCAATGCATGCCACAAATTTTTCAATTTCGAAATACAAGTCACCATGTCGGATGATGGATCATTTTTCGCGTTAAAAAATGGCAAACAAGCTTTATGCAAACGTTCCTCGTTCTTAGAGTGACAGAATCTCATCACATTGTCCAGCATTTCATCCGAGATGTTGTTCTTGATCAAAAGCAACGCAGTACTTAAAGATCTTTTGTATTCTCTTATCATCCGAATGTACTCCCCAAGAACAGAAGTGTCACCATCACCGTCAGAGTTTGGGTGTAATTTGTGGTTGTCTATATGTGTGTTCATGGCACCCGTGTCACAGGCTTTCCCTAGTGCGGGGCTATGTTGAGTGTGTGCGTTATTGTTATTGTTGTTATTTTTACTTTGCCCTCCATGATATCTATTAATCCGTTGATGCCGTTGAGCATTGGGGTCATGCGATAACGCTATTGGACCCAGTTATATCCATCCAGCTTCGTAATCTGCATTTTACATAATTCCATTTTGATCGAATTTTTCCGCGTAGTTTCTCAAAACTTCAACAAATATAGTCCATTTTCGCTTAGAACTTATAGTTCATGAATTTAGTACACTTTCCTAATACTATTTATAAATAAAATTGTAAATACATTTTGCTATATATCTCTTTTTATTTTTCCAATATTTTTTTACAACTATATTTAAACATGACATTTAATTTCAATTTATGACCGTTGACTTTCATTGAACATCATACTCAGACTCTAACACAAACAGCTTATGTTACAACATAATTATTTCTTGATTACAGTATCTTCATCTGATTCTTCTCCGTTAACATATAATAATAAGAATCTGCGGGACATGGTACATACTTTAGCCCTGTGTTAATCGCTAGACGAATTGAACAGCACTGTGTCTTCACTATCCATAACCATAGCGCGAGCTCGCGATGGCAATTTTTGGTGGAAATAGGTCGGCGAGATTTCAATTCTCGCATCGCCTCATCTCGTCTCTTCTCGTCGGTGGAAAAGCACTTTATGAGGAACATTTTACTTGTATAGGAACACAAGCAAAATTTTATATTATTTTACTAGATAGATAAGTGTAAGTAAAAAAAGAGTTGTTGAATAATTCGACAATAGCGCAAGATGGATGAAAGGAAGGAAGGGACCTTTTTCACTTAATCAATTCAACATTCATCATGAAAAAAAAGCAACAGTTTTAGCTACCCACAAACTATTAAGAGATTGGCTAACTACGTCCTTGGATTTGACCACAGACATAACATGTATCTGTGAGTTTGACAAACATAATAACATAACATACAATCAATACAATAGATGCTTGCATGCTATAAATATATTGTTAGTTATATACATACGTAGTTACGAATTATTGACAAACTTTTCATATTCTGTTATATTGGTATGAAAAAAAAGGAAATTGCAGTGCTTTATCATATTTCTTGTGAGATTATATTATATGCACTATAGATCAAGCGGTTGTGAAAATTTTTTAGCATTCTATTTTTCATTATAGAGGTCACATAAAGTGACCTTTAAATATTGATACAGACGAAAATACTTTGCTCTGATAGATACGAATATACTTTTCGCGAAGTGCTACCGGGCGTGTCTAATTTGTGCCACGCCGCGCATCACGCAATCGGGCGCACCATCAGATCTGGGACTAGTTAACAATTTCAAGGTTGTTGAGGATGATCATAATTTGAAGTAATTGAGTGACTGAATCTACTGCATACATAATTGTTGCCGGCTCGCAAAGTACATGCATAATATATAAGTGATTACGTGCTGAATTTGTAAATATTTCATACTTCTAAAAATAGGAGTGCTCTGTAGTTGCTGAAATTGTGTTAAGTGTGTGTTATATTTCCAGGGGTTTTTCACAACGTGACTAATAATTTCGTACGTTTTCCGCTTTACAGGACTGCAATATGTCTCATAAACCATACACTCCAAATTTCCCACAAAGTCAAGAGACTGCAGAGCTTCTAGAAGCGCAAAAGCCAAATGAAAGTTACGCTATGACAGTTCAAAGTAGCTACCCTGGGCCTCTTCAACATGGGCCTGCACCAGGCATTCAACCTCCTGGCATTCCTATGCAATCTGGTCATCAACCAGGGTTCCAACCTGGGTACCAGCCTGGATATCAGCCGGGGTTCCAACCTGGCTTCTCACCTGGATACCAACCACAGCCAGGGTATCCTCCTATGCAGGGTGGCTATCAGCCAGGGTATGTACCAGGAGCTCCAATAGTACACCAGCCAGGAATGCAGCCTCAAGGTCCACCAGGTAAGTTAACCAATAGACTGTTGTATAAATTTATGTTTTGTTTTCCCTTTGTAATATTTTTGTGTTTTTTGAGTACAGAGTTTCCATATTTAAAATCATTTTCTTTGTAAGTTTTTAATTTATTTGAAAATACATCTATATTTTGGGTTCATTATTTTACATTATGTTTATTAAAATATAAATGTATACACCTACATATGAGTGTGTTAAATATGTGAAAGAAAATAAAAGTAAATATGAGATAATTTTATTGTATACGTATAAGTTTACATTTTGGTCTTAAACGAGCTAGCAAGGGCAAGGTTTTAAGTTTACTGGATAGTGCGGAGTTTGGCCACCATGATATTCAATTATTTTTGTGAAGTCTTTGTATTAATAATTATTACAAACTAGTGGAGTCATTTCATTTCACAAAACATCCAATAAACTTAAAAATTATAATTATTTTTATGATTTCTTTTTAAACCTATCCCTACCTATTGCATCTATTTAAATAAATAATGATACTAAATAATATGGTCTGTGATACTAAATTTCCAAAACTAAATACGTTCCGAAAAATTAATTTTTCACTGTAAAGTCTGTTATATATATAATTGTTGTGATATCATTGTTTAGGTAAGTATATCATTGAGGACTATGTGAACGACTTCTTTGCACAGATAAGATTGTTTACCTCCACTGAGCAAGCATACTGTTATAAGAACATTGATAGGTAATAATCACTATGTCTATGTGAGTGACACTTGCCCATAAAGTTGTGATTTTCACTCGTGTTTGATATTTCATTTTACAATTTGTAACAAGTAACAGTGAGTCAGTACAACCTTGGTACAAAAGTGAAAATGTTAAAAGTACAATCACAACATAATTCCTTGGAACTGTCTGAAGAAAAATTATTTGAAAATAATCATAGTTCAACTCTTCACAACTGGTCTAGATTTAGGCGCTATGTAACTAAAAAGTCGAATATTCAAGACATCAAAGATATCAAAGTATTCATCATCAAAGTATTTATTTAGAAACATTGAGTGCATCCAGTGTTAAAAGGACCCTGAGAAGAATTTATAGGAATATTTTCAAATCTCGTTATCAAGGATATGAAAAGTTTTTAACCGATGAGGAAAAAAGGTTTATATTCGCATTCGATAGGCGTAGTGTGGTGGAGGGTTATTAGTTGTTATAAATGTTTAGTAACAATAATTATCTAAACATATTTCTTGAAGTCCTAGATTTAATTTTATCTTTTAACATTTTATTGCATCTGTTTCCAAGTGAACATTATAAACATTTTATTACTTATTATTTATTTTAAAACAAGGTTGTTTCATTAATAACATCTCAATGTTGATTATATTTTGTACATGTGCTTATTCCATGTAAGTATACTTGTCTTAGATAAATTACTAATTAAGTCGCACTAGAAAGTTTTTTAGCCTGAAATAGTATTGTGATATTAAAACAAAAAATTGTTTATGAGTAATGTGAAATGGGTCTTTAGGTGTATAGTTTGTTTAACTTCTGTGAATGTTATTTTGTATTTGTAAAGATGTATTGTTTTGGAATCCTCATTGACTGTCTTATAAAGGATTTCTGTTTGTGGGGTCCTCATGTGCTTGCAAAGGCCGGTTCTGTTTAGACGCACCGCTGTTGACGCCGCTTCCTGTCTGATGAACATTGGGAAGGGTCGCAGGTCCACCATCGCTTCAAGGGCGAAAGTTCCCATTGTTTACCTACCATTCTATGGCACTGCCAGAAGGTGATAGTG
>NW_020653851.1:15123158-15128642 GCF_003589595.1 Hyposmocoma kahamanoa
GGCACTGCCAGAAGGTGATAGTGGCTTTTTTAATTTTGTTGTCCAGATGCTTGTTCTTATTCAACTTGTTGTCCAGTATTACTCCCAAGTACTTGACTTCGGTTGATATTTGTAGTTCTGTATTAAAGAGTTTGGGTAGTAGGTAGTTACCCAGTAGTCTTTTGTTTGTAAACATTACTAGTTCCGTCTTTATTGGGTTTACCGATAGTTCATATGCCCTGCACCATCTTTCCACAATCCGGAGTGCAGCTTGTGTAATGTCGCAGAGTACATGGGCATAATTTCCTGTTACCAGTATAGCTATGTCATCAGCATATCCTACTGTATAGACATGTTCTTTGTTCAGTTTAATGATGACGTCATTTACGACCATGTTCTACAGCAGAAGCGACAGTACCCCTCCTTGAGAGCAACCCTTCGCTACTATGGCCCATGGGGTCTTATTTGCTGTTGTTTTTATTGTTCTTAATTTTAGCATGTTGCTAATCTAGCTGATGAGCACTTCATGCACTTCGTGCCTCCTCAGTGCTGACTGTATGCTGGAGAAGTTGGTTTTATCGAAGGCTCCTTCAATGTCGATAAAGGTGCCTAGGCAGATTGCTTTGTCTTTGAGGGCCACTTCTATCTTGCCCCCAACGGCATGTAGGGCCGATTCAGTGGATTTGCCTTGACTGTATGCATGTTGGTTTCCGTGGAGTGGTATGTTCTTAAGCGCTCCATCCCTCAGTTCTCTGTCACATAACCTTTCTAATGTTTTCAAGAAGAACGATGTGAGGCTGATTGGTCTGAAGGACTTTGCGTCAGTGTAGTCGTTTTTACCTGGTTTCGGTATAAATATGACTTACCTCTCTCCAGCTGTAGGGCACATAGCTGAACGCTAGACAGGCCTGAAAGATGTTGACCAGGTGCTGGACCAGTGTGTCCCCGCCCCATTGTAGGAGTGCGGGGAATACTCCATCTTGGCCCGGAGCTTTGGACGGTTCAAAGGTGTTTACTGCTCATTTTGTCTTTTCGTATGTTACTACTTGTTCAGCGTATCGCCAGTTATGGATCGATGTGTTGTAGTTCATTTCTTCGCACCTTTCGTCTTGAACGAACCTACATCCTGAGAAATGTGCTTCCAGTAGGGTTCTCTCCGTGTCCGCAGGGGAAGTTGTGTATATGTTGTCTATTTTGCGTATTGAACCTAGCTCAGTTGAATTTGAGTTGCCTAGGATTCTCCTTATTCTGTTCGCTTGTGCACAAGACGTGATGTTCCCGCAGTAGCCTCGCCATGACGCGGTGCTCCTGAATCGTATGCGCTTTTTTAGCTTGGATTTGGTCTTGTAGTTTTCCCAGTTCTCATCCGTGCATGTGTTCATTGCTCTGTTGAAGCGTCTCCTTACCCTTCTTCGTAGCCTCTTAAGCTCAGGCCCCCACCAGTGTTGGCCTTGCCGCGGGGCAGATTCCTTCAGTGGGCATGCGGAGTTATAGCTGCTCAATATGTTTGATGTCAGTTCTTTAACCTGTGTTTCTATTTGTGCTGTGTCCAGCAGTCTTCCCGGTGCTATCTATGTATATTTTACGATCGGGTTTTCAGGGATTCCGTTTCGGTTGTTGTTCTTTGATCGTTATTTCTAAGCTGAATCTTATCCATCTGTGGTCCGATGAAAAGAGAGAAGGATGCTTCTTCGGACACGTGCCAGTCTTTGACAACATTTACAGCTCCTTCGGACGCTAGGGTTAGGTCTATAATCGTCTTGCATCTTTTATTTACGAAGGTTGGTACTGTACCTTTATTAAGGATTTGAAGGTTAGTTGTGAATAATTATTCTGTTAGGTTCTTACCTCTGTCATTAGCAAGTTCCATGCCCCACAACGGATGGTGGGGTGGAGTCAGTAGCCACGACGATGTGCTGGCCGCTCTGCTCGCACTATTTGATTAGCCGTTCCATTTCCTACGGTGGTGGTACATCAGTCTCCGCCATATAGACAGAGGCGAGCACCACTTCAGGCAGGCCCGTGGCCGTGTCAGCTAAAAGCTTGACGGCACACAGGTCTCTTGAACAGAATTCTGTTAGTGGCTGTACATGTAAATTATTAGAGTAATATATGCAAGTTCGTGGTTTTTCTGAGATGGTAGTTGATATCAGCTTACCTCTCATTTGTGAGAGTCCATTTATTTGGCCGCGGGCGCTGATCCACGGTTCCTGGATCAGTGCCACGGCTGTGTTGTTTGCCTCCAACCATTTCCGGAGTTGGACCGTCGCGGTCTGGCTGTGGTGGAGGTTGCACTGGATGATTTATGATTTACTGAGCGAGTGGGTAACCGCCATCAGTGGACAGCAGCTCCTCGTCTTCGTCCTCGCTCAGTCGGATGTCTCTCATCCCCGACACGCACTCGTCCGCAGAGACGGGTGTCAGGGAGGGCTCCTTCCTTTCTCTGGTGATGTCAGAGGAGGTAGAGGGCTCCAGGGAGACATCCATCAGTGTTTTATTGATGCCCACCTTCTCAGGCGGCGTATTCGTGTACAGGCCCCTTTTGGATCTGAACCTGAGGTAGACCGTGCCTAACTGGAAAGTGAAGCGCTGGTCATCCCCCAGGACAGCCGGGACCAGTTCTTCGGGGAGGCTCACCACCACGAAGGTATGTCTACTTTGCTGCTGCAGCTTGTGGACAAACCAGCGGTGACCCCCGCCCATGGGTTTTGCCACTAGATCAAAGCTTTTGGCTAACTAGATCAAAGACCGCCAGGTACTCCGCACATAGGATTCCTTCATCCCTGCGTACGGCGCTCAACTGCGTAGGTATGAACGCAGGAGGGTGTAAATTAAGACCGCCCACCACTTGCCATGGTCCACCCCCAGAAACGCATGGCCGGGCCGTGTTGATCGCTTCGCGCCCTCACTGGCAAGACTCAGACTGAAGCCGAGAGTTGTCAATGTTGGCCCCAGGGTGTACAGGCTACATCCTTGGGCGTTCTGTGACAACGTGTTATCACAGAATGTTCAAGAACTTCGCGACGCGTGGAGGTGGAACAACTAACACACCCCAACAACAATAACTATATTTTTACATTCTAGCCCTTTAAGGACAAAAATGCAAGGTGACTCGAATTATGTGTCTGGGAGTGTGTATAATAAATATAACATGCTTTTGTACATCTGAGGTAGGTTTCTAGAAGTTACTGTTCATTGTTGTCAATGTTGTAAAGATAATAAATATATTTACTATCACACATTGGACTTAATGACATACACTGTTAAATTTGATTGACTCTGCTTTGTACACACTATGTCGTCTGATAATAGAGGCTGGCAACCTATTAGGCCTGCTATATTTAACAAAGAAATTTTACACATTTTTAGTCCTAACTCCATTGAATATTATAGTGTGAAACTATATTAATTCTAGGTGGCTGGATGACTATACCGCAAGGCCTCACCAACTGCCCTCCTGGTTTGGAATACCTATCCATGATTGATCAGCTACTGGTACACCAAAAAGTTGAACTTCTGGAAGCATTTACCGGCTTCGAGACAAATAATAAGTACACTGTAAAGAACAGTCTTGGGCAGAAAGTATACTTTGCAGTTGAAGACAATGATTGCTGCACGAGAAATTGCTGCGGTCCTATGCGTCCATTTGAAATGAAGATTATGGACAACTTTCAAAATGAGGTAATTGTTTTAAAATTTGAGACAATAAATTAGTCTCACAAGCCATTTATTAAGAAAACAAACCATTTATACAAAAGAGTTTTTTGTAGATATAGAAACCTTAGAAAACACTCATGATTTTCGTGATTGTTAGCCTAATAACAAGTGACACGCATAAATATTGATAGTAACTTGTATGTTTCTAGAATTATGGACTCAATATGACTATGGAGTGAGGAGATTAGAAATTGATCTGCCTACGAAATTATATCTACACTCTTAAAAGTGTGCCTTTTGTTGCAATGTTTCAAAAATCTTGATAGACTTTAATATCTTTGTCTTTGCATTGCCACTTACCAGGTCATTGGCTTTGTTTTATCCATAAGTAATGTAATCTGTATTAACTATGGTACGTAGATGCTCCCACTTGAAGTAGCTAACTAAATAAAAGATAATTATTTGTGAATTTATTAAGTCTTTGGTTACAAATAATAAATGCCATAAAATTTTGTTTTGTTTTGTTTGGTAAATATGTTATTAATATTTAATGGAAAGTTTTATCTCGTAATGTCTCATTTTTGTGTCCCTTACACTTTCCAGGTAATACATCTCCACCGTCCTCTAGCGTGTGACTCATGCCTTTGCCCTTGCTGTCTTCAAAACATGGAAGTGACAGCACCTCCAGGGACAGTCATCGGCTCCATTCAACAGGAATGGTCCATCTGCAAACCATGCTACAGCATCAAAAACGCTGCTGGTGACGTCATGTTAAGAATCAAGGGTCCGGTCTGCACTTTCTCTATTTGTGGAAAAGATGTACACTTTAATGTGAGTAATGATTGACTGATTTGGGCAGGTAACATCCTTAGATGCAGTAGTGGTTACACATGGAGATAGTCATTGGTGTTTGATTATCGGTGATCACAAATACAGTAGTGTTGTAGTAGGGATAAATAAGAACTAATTAGGACTATGGATGGTGAGAGCCAGAATGGCGTGTGTACCTTAACGAATTCTGACAAATTTATACCAAAAAATGTACTTACCTAAATTGTACTATTTAGTACCTGAGCCTAAAAAAATTGTGCCTCCATAAGAACGAAGTTATTGCAAAATCAAAGGTACACCCGCCATATTGACATCAGAATGGCGGGTGCTCAGATTACAAAACAATAGGCAGATGGAGCATACGCAACAAACGATGTAAAGCCGCTTTTCATTTAATACGAGCCCTGTACCCCACCTATGGTGGTGTATAGTTTCCGTGATAGGAGACTTTGAAAATTGTATTGCGGCCATCTTGTTTATTTGAATTTCGAACATTTTTTACTTCCGGCGGAAATTGACCAGAGTGTACCTCATAAAAGTGCACAAATATTCCCTCCATATATTGTAGTTTTTGCAGGCCGTTGCTCACTCTTTCAAATTTTCCACATTCAGGTTTTCTGATATCTGATTCTTTGCTTTGGAATCTATCCGCGTACAACGGTATAAATATCTTTTTTCCACCATATCGGGAAGTATGCGTTCTTTTTCTATCAGTGAGTAAGAACTAATGTGCGTGACAACTAGGAAGTGCACTGTGCACTGGACATGCGCATTTGTGTGCGTGTAAGATTGCCAGATACAACGATGAACTCGCGCATTTTTTTATGTTGCTTTTCCTAATACTAATATTACAAACTGGAAATGTTATTTTATGCAATAAAGGTACTTAAGTGGTACTATAGTCGTCACCAAATAAGAGGCCACATTTGACAGCTAAAGAAGGCGATAGTATGTAACTTTGCATGCGATCAACGAAACGATAAACAAACAATTATTAGCATAATTGAGTTTAAAAAA
>NW_020653851.1:15163642-15199940 GCF_003589595.1 Hyposmocoma kahamanoa
GATATTGATTGTCAAATCACTCCTAGAATCATTTATATCCTAACACAAGTGAGGCAAAAATCAGTCATGTAGGCTAGTTTTAGTAGTAGGTTAATTTTCGGTTTTAGTGAATATTTATTTTTATTTTTTTTTTATTTATTTATTTATTTCAGGCAACTAGGACCCATAGATACATACCTTACAGACTAACATACATATAATATAACAATAATATAATAAAACAATAACAGAAATATTAAATAAATACCCTACGGACTAATCATAAATACAATATAACATGATAATATACATATAACACTATTTATTTACACGTATGTACTTCGACGTGTGACGCAACGTGGGTGTCCGGTAGCCGTCCTCGGAAACGCCGGTATATGACACCCTTCGGCCAAAAGTCTTCTCTCATGAAGGTCGACAGGTGTTGAGTTGGTACTCGCACCACAAATGAATTAAAATTCACATTGTGGCGCGACTCCAACCGCTCGACCCTCAGGTTTGCATTGGCCTTCACTCGCATGTACTCCACAATATCCGCAGACTTGGTGGAGTAATGAAGACGCGACACGTATAACAACGTCGTCGGTACCGCTGGACGCAATAAATGATTCGGGCCATTCAGGGCGGGGCGGGGTGCGGGGAAACGCGCGCGGCAACAGCGCCAGAGGTCGGTGACACATGCATGTGAGCCGACTCAAAACTGCTGAAAGAAGCATTTTGCGCCCCGCGACAAGTGTTCACGTTGCAGGCCTCAGGTGACCTACTTACCGAAGCCACACTACTAAGTAATACAACTTGGGCACGCAACTCACTGATGGTGTTGTCTGAGGCCTCCAACTTACACTGAACTTCAGCAAGGCTTGCTTTTAGGGACGTGATGTCCTTCAGCAGCCTGGTGACGTCGACGTGGTCGAACGTGACAGGGGGCAGCTTATGCAGCTCCTTCGCCACGAATGCAGACACGTCGTCTGGGTCGGTCTCCTTGAACAACGAAATGATGTCCTGGAGACTCTTCACTCCTCCATCTCTCCGACGAGACGGCATCTGTTCGGCTTTGCCAATAGTCCGGAAAAGCAGCGCCTTGCCACTGCAAATCTCTTCTTCTTTGAAATTTGACTTGCAGATCTGCACGATGCTGACTTCGTCCATGGTATCTATGGCGTGTTGTATAAACGCCAACAGTTCGTTGGCTATGAGTTGCTGAGAACCCATAGTCAATTACGTGCAGCGGCTATTGCCGAGCGTGTCGCGAATTATTATAATTCTTATTGTGCAGTGGAGCACGTCCGAATCCGAGCGGATTTTTTATATAAAAATACAAGTTGAAACGCGTTACTTCCTTGTGGAATGTGATGTTAGTATCTATTTTATGTTTGTCTGACGTATTTTTACACTCATTTACCACACATTTCGTCATTTTTAGCTAAAATTCTGGAGCTGTTCGCGGTGCAAGTTGACCTTGAGCACTGAAGGCCCGCCCGCTCGTGTAGGCCCTTTGGGAGCGCTTCACTTTGCCTCACTTAGCGTGTGCGGACTAGGTTTCTATGCGTTATTATGTTACTATTCTAAGCTTGGACCGTTCTTAGTTGGATTTAAATCTTAAGTGGCAAGCAACCTTAGACTATGGAAATTAATAACCTATAATATAAACAAAATATCAATATTATTTTTTATATCATATTCATAGATACTCTCAAAAAACTGTTTCCTGTGGAAATATTCTTTATCCCATTGGCAATGTTTCAGGGATGAACAACCTTTGGCTGTCCTTTAGTGTTTATTCGATTTTTTATTTTTATTTATGTTATGTATAAACACATACTTATAAGCAGAAGTGTGTGAATAAGTTATTGGTATAATATTAATACTTTATTAAATTATGACTTTTTTAATTAAGAATAATAAAATTAAAATAATAAATTGGAGCATTACCTACTAAATAGTGTTCATTACAATGAACTAAAAAATGATAAGTCAGTGTTAGTTCAATAGGGATGATCAGGGCGTCGGGTTCTATCACCACGATTTTCTTCATTCTAGCGGCTGTCATTATCGAATGTTTTCCATAATGTATTTTATGTCGTGTTGTCGAGTTTTTGTTTTTAAGCATTGAGTTTTCGTTCTGTTTTTTTTTGTTAAGATTTGATTTTACTCTCTTGTTACGTTTGTGTTTGCTTGCGTTCGTGTCAACATAACTACAAAGGAGGCAGAAAAAAGACCACGCCTTGCAATGTCCGTGACCTTACGTAACCGAGGTTATGGCAATGAATGTCTTCAACATGTCTACAAGCATACATTTCAAACCTGGTTACAAAAAGAATATTGGTCTTTGTGCTGGGGATATCTGAAAGAACCGTTCGAATAATACTTTGCCTGAGTAAAAAAAGTCAATATTTGACATGTTAGCTACTGATATCGAAAACAAAACATAGTTTCTGTTCCTAATATAAAGAATATTCTAAGATGTTTCTTTTGCGTAATTTTCTACGGGTCGTGACCCTTCTCATTTCCTCGTAATTTTTAATTGAAATATTTTATGACACAAAATTATTCTAAAAAGTTAAATTCTTCAACCTAAAAGGGTATTTTTCCATTATAATTATTAGTCAGAATAGAGTGGAACCCTTAGAATAATAACGCATAGAATGATAGTTTCATATCAAACGAACTGTTACAAGTGAGGCAAAAAGCAAATTCATGTAGGCTAGTTTTAGTAGTAGGTTAATTTTCGGTTTTCGTGAATATTTATATAAAAATACAAGTTGAAACGCGTTACTTCCTTGTGGAATGTGATGTTAGTATCTATTTTATGTTTGTCTGACGTATTTTTACACACATTTACCGCACATTTCGTCATTTTTAGCTAAAATTCTTGATCTGTTCGTGGTGCAAGTTGACCTTGAGCACTGAAGGCCCGCCCGCTCGTGTAGGCCCTTTGGGCGCGCTTCAATTTGCCTCACTTAGCGTGTGCGGACTAGGTTTCTATGCGTTATTATTCTAAGGTGGAACCGTATTCTGTAATGGCTATCGTTATTATTCGACAAATGACGTTGCCTTTTATTGTTAAAATACAAAATTGTTATTGAATTATTATTACTTTTAAAAATAACCTTATGAAATAATATTTTAAATGTAATTTAGATGGTATTTTATAAGTAATATGTTTGAAAAACAAATAAAACACATATATTTTCAAAATTTAAGCAACACATGATATCGTGGAATATCAAAACGCAAGACATTAAATTGCGTCAGCATGCTTTTTTTGCATTAGGTAGTTATCAAATGCGTTTTTTTGTTTTAATTTTCACGATTTTCAAAAATTATTTTCTCGAAAACCTTTGGCGTCAAAGTAAAACTGAAAATTTGTGGAGGAGTTCCTTTTCACTAGGTCTATCTCCAAAATTAATTTGAACACCCAAATCGACGTATTGTAAAGTTGAGCCGGCATTCCCAATAATTTAAAACACATTTTTAATTAAATAAGTAACTTAATTATTTTTATTGTGCCACTTAATCTTAATTACCTTGTAATAATAAATTCATAAAATTGTATATAACACTGTTTTTTTTAATAATTAACCAGCACCCATTCATTGTATTACAAAGGCTGCTACAGCTGAATCACTAATCATTTTAGTTTTTTTAGGAGTTCAGCAGCCTCTGTATTAGCCATATGGTCATCATTAGATTTTGCGGGATAGCTGGCAGCTAACCTGAGGTAATATTTGGCTTGATCTTCCTTTTTTAATTTCAAGTAACAGTTACCAAGTCTCAATAAATTGAGACTGTAAAATCTTGGTTGCACTGCCTCAGCTCTTAAAAAGTATTCTAAAGCGTCTTCATAACTTGAATAAGGAGGAGATGCAAAGAAAGCTTCAGCTACTTTTCTTTGATACCAGGACAATTCGGTAACTTGGTAGCACCATTCACCAAGCATGAAAAGGGTTGTTGCATCATTTGGATTGAGGGTAACTGCCAACTGGAACATCATTAAAAAATTAAGATATCAAATGAAATCCCCTTCGGTACAATTGATCCACTTTCACTATTCGTCTACTTTCCTGATCGGTCCACTTGTTTTTCCCATTTCGTCAACTTTCCTGCTTGATCTACTTTCCCGATCGATCTGCTTTCCCGATAGGTCTACTTTAATGATGCGCCTACTCAGATCTTAGTACAGAGTACTAAAAAAACCGACCTCAAAAGTTCGTGGAATTACATCTATTTGCCAAATTTTAAACACACCCTAGTTTAGTTAGTAGTTTTGAGGAATATTTTCGTTAAATTTAATGTGCCAACTACTGATGTACCCTCTTTCCAACAAAAAAAGTATCATCAAAATTGGTTCCCAAATGCCGTTGAGTTATCGCGTAGCATACATAAAAAAATACAACTGAACTTCCTCCTTTTTTGAAGTCGATTAAAAAACCAGTTTACTTGTTTTTGTTTTTACATCACTATCAAAAATATAAAAAATGTACTCCATGACAATCTGCAATTACAAACTGCCTTTGAAAATTTGTAAAACGAATTTTTCTTGTAAAATTTTATTAACTTACATAAAATTGTATTAACTTGTAAGGTGGACTATTTGGACAAGTGAACCGATCGGGAAAGTAGACGAAAAGGGAAATTGACGAAACTGGTAAAACGAGTGGACCGATCGGGAAAGTAGACGAATAGTGAAAGTGGGCCGATCGGGAAAGTGGACCATTTAGACAAGTGGACCGATTGGAAACGTAGACAAATAGTGAAAGTGGACCGATCGGGAAAGCAGACCGATTGTACCGAACGGATCAAAATCAAATCAGTTAAAGCCAGCGCAAAATACGAACTGCAAGGCAGAGGACTTTATTCAATGTATATTTTATTCTATTACAGAACGTTGCAATTTACTTTTTAATGAATGAATGAATGACACCATAAGAATGATGTAGTAGATTATGAAGTATTACCATGGGCGGAGGTTCACCGCTGGTTTGTCCACAAGCTGCAGAAGCAAAGTGGACATACCTTCGTGGTGGTGAGCCTCCCCGAGGAACAGGTCCCGGCTGTCCTGGGGCATGGCCGGCGCTTCACTTTCCAGTTAGGCACGGTCTACCTCAGGTTCAGATCCAAAAGGGGCCTGTACACGGATACGCCGCCTGAGAAGGCGGACATCAATAAACCACCGATGGTTGTCTCCCCGGAGCCCTCTACCTCCTCTGGCATCACCGGAGAAGGAAAGGAGCCCTCCCTGACCCCCGTCTCTGCGGACAGGTGCGTGTCGGGGATGGGAGACATCCGACTGAGCGAGAACGAAGACGAGGAGCTGCTGTCCACTGATGGCGGTTACCCCCTCGCTCAGTAAATCACAAATCATCCAATGCAACCTCCACCATAGCCAGGCCGCAACGGTTCAACTCCGGAAACGGTTCAACTCCGGAAACGGTTCAACTCCGGAAACGGTTCAACTCAGGAACCGTGGATCAGCGCCCGCGGCCAAATAAATGGACTCTCACAAATGAGAGGTAAGCTGAAATCAACTACCATCTCAGAAAAACCACGAACTTGCATATATTACTCTAATAATTTACATGTACAGCCACTAACAGAATTCTGTTTCAGAGACATGTGTGCCGTCAAGCTTTTAGCTGACACGGCCACGGGCCTGCCTGAAGTGGTGCTCGCCTCTGTCTATATGGCGGAGATTGATGTACCACCACCGCAGGAAATGGAACGGCTAATCAAATACTGCGAGCAGAGCGGCCAGCACATCGTCGTGGCCACTGACTCCAATGCCCACCATCCGTAGTGGGGCATGGAACTTGCTAATGACAGAGATAAGAACCTAACAGAATACTTATTCACAACTAACCTTCAAATCCTTAATAAAGGTACAGTACCAACCTTCGTAAATAAAAGATGCAGGACGATTATAGACCTAATCCTAGCGTCCGAAGGAGCTGTAAATCTTGTCCAAGACTGGCACGTGTCCGAAGAAGCATCCTTCTCGGACCACAGATGGATAAGATTCAACTTAGAAACAACAATCAAAGAACAACAACCGAAACGGAATACCCGAAAAACCGATCGTAAAATATACATTGACAAACTACACCACCACCGGGCAGACTGCACAGATAGAAACACAGGTTACAGAACTGACATCAAACATATTGAGCAGCTATAACTCCGCATGCCCACCGAGTGAATCTGCCCAGCGGCAAGGCCAACACTGGTGGGGGTCTGAGCTTGAGAGGCTACGAAGAAGGGTAAGGAGATGCTTCAATAGAGCAATGAACACATACGCGGATGAGGACTGGGAAAACTACAAGACGGTCAAATCCAAGCTAAAAAAGCGCATACGATTCAGGAGCACCGCGTCATGGCGAAGCTACTGCGGGAACATCACGTCTTGTGCACAAGCGAACAGAATAAGGAAAATCCTAGGCAACTCAAATTCAACTGAGCTAGGTTCACTACGCAAAATAGACAACACATACACAACTTCCCCTGCGGACACGGAGAGAACCCTACTGGAAGCACATTTCCCGGGATGAAGGTTCGTCCAAGACGAAAGGTGCGAAGAAATGAACTACAACACATCGATCCATAACTGGCGATACGCTGAACAAGTAGTAACATACGAAAAGACAAAATGGGCAGTAAACACCTTTGAACCGTACAAAGCTCCGGGCCAAGATGGAGTATTCCCCGCACTCATACAATGGGGCGGGGACACACTGGTCCAGCACCTGGTCAACATCTTTCAGGCCTGTCTAGCATTCAGCTATGTGCCCTACAGCTGGCGAGAGGTAAAAGTCATATTTATACCGAAACCAGGTAAAAACGACTACAATGGCGCGAAGTCCTTCAGACCAATCAGCCTCACATCGTTCTTTTTGAAAACATTAAAAAGGTTATGAGGGCAGAGAACTGAGGGATGGAGCGCTTAAGAACATACCACTACACGGAAACCAACATGCATACAGTCAAGGCAAATCCACTGAATCGGCCCTACATGCCGTCGTGGGCAAGATAGAAGTGGCCCTCAAAGACAAAGCAATCTGCCTAGGCACCTTTATCGACATTGAAGGAGCCTTCGATGAAACCAACTTCTCTAGCATACAATCAGCACTGAGGAGGCACGAAGTGGATGAAGTGCTCATCAGCTGGATTAGCAACATGCTAAAATTAAGAACAATAAAAACAACAGCAAATAAGACCCCATGGTCCATAGTAGCGAAGGGATCAAGGAGGGGTACTGTCGCCTCTGCTGTGGAACATGGTCGTAAATGACGTCATCATTAAACTGAACAAAGAACATTTCTATACAGTAGTGCTGATGACATAGCTATACTGGTAACAGGAAATTATGCCAATGTACTCTGCGACATTACACAAGCTGCACTCCGGATTGTGGAAAGATGGTGCAGGGCATATGAACTATCGGTAACCCCAACAAAGACGGAACTAGTAATGTTTACAAACAAAAGACTACTGGATAACTACCTACTACCCAAACTCTTCAGTACAGAACTACAGATATCAACCGAAGTCAAGTACTTGGGAGTAATACTGGACAACAAGTTGAAATGGAACAAGCATCTGGACAACAAAATTAAAAATGCCACTATCACCTTCTGGCAGTGCCATAGAATGGTAGGTAAACAATGGGGACTCTCACCCAAAATAACACTATGGCTCTACACAGCGGTGATAAGACCCATGATCAGTTACGGCGCGATAGTATGGTGGCCACGAACTAAACTGACGACCGCAACCGACAAGCGGGAAAAATTCCAAAGACTCGCTTGCATGGCAACGACCGGCTGCATGAGGACAACTCCGACTGCGGCCCCTCCTAATGTTCATCAGACAGGAAGCGGCGTCAACAGCAGTGCGTCTAAACAGAGCCGGCCTTTGGAAGCACATGAGGAACACACACATACAGAAATCCTTTATAAGATAGTCAATGAGGAACCGCTACTGGTTGTGGATAGGATCCCAAAACAATACATCCTCGACAAAAAATACATGATACAATTGTTTGAAGATCCAAATGAAGGACTGAACCCCAGAGAGGGCCGCGTCTTCACTGATGGATCTAAAACAAATTCAGGAACAGGTACTGGGGTATTCTCAGAAGACCTTAATATCAGGATATCAACACCGCTTGGTGACCACAACACAGTACTCCAGGCTGAATGCATGGGCATCAAGTTGGCGGCAGAAGAAATCATAGCGAGAAGAGTAAAGAACCACTCCATTCGAATACTCTCTGACAGTATGTCAGTACTTCAAGCACTGAACAGCTATGACATAAACTCAGGCCTCATTTATGAAAGCACTCATGGAGGTATGTATACAAAACCACTTAACTCTACAGTGGATTAAAGGACACAGCGGCTCACGTGGCAATGACGCAGCAGATGAGCTAGCCAGAAAAGGGTCAGAGATGGACGCAGTAGGACCAGAACCCATAGTGTCCCTCCCCTACCAATGGTCCAGAACAACTATACACAAAGATATAAAAACTACACATAATAATACATGGACCACCCTTACGGTTTGTAGACAGGCGAGGGAAGTACTCCAATGCTCAATGCCAGTCTATCATGAATATTAATTAAACCCAACAGGCAAGAGCTTCGCACTTCGCACGGCTGCGCACATTCTACTACAGTGCTCTGGAGTGGCCAACTACAGGGCAAAGTACCTTGGAGTGCCAAGGTCGCTCCTCGAAGTCTTCAGCAAACCGAGGAGGCTGCTGAGATTTCTGGAGGAGCTTGGGTGGCACGAGTAGGACCCTGCACCCACTACACGCAAAATAGGCGCAGCCACCAGCCCGTTACACCAAGTACCAAGTAAGAAGTATTACCATTTACCATTAGTGTTTAACTCACATCCATATGTTTCTTAACATTTTCCAACTGTCTTATTCTTTCCTTCATTCCTTCCTTTGAACTTTTTGAGTCCAGAAGCAAGGCATACCACTTTTGAACAGCGTAATGGTCCCAGTTATTTTGTAAAAGTGAAGCTATAATACTGTAGGCTTCAAGTATAAAGTTGTTTTGTGTAGCTTTGTCATATTTTGGTTCTTTAGCCATGTTGTATAACACTCGACAAATGCGCCATTCTACTTCAACATCAGATTCCTGAAATAGAATGATAATAAATTTTCAATTAATTAATAATATGTCCTTATTATTAGAGATCTGAAGAATATATGTAGCTAAACTTCAATCCTGTAATACACATAAGTGTAGATAATACCTCCGTCTGAAATTGTGGAATTAATGTAGGTAATGTACATTTGGTTTATAATTTATGTGTAGACAATTATTTGTCAATTAATTTATGACTATGTGTATTTAGAAGAAAAAAATTATAATTGAAGTAAAATAATAACTATTTTATTCTTCTTTTTCGTTTTACTTTTAAATTTTCTTTACGCATTATTCAGTCTAAGTACAGGGTCAAGAGCATGTCAAGCTTTACACTTATGACTTAAATGCAACTCCATACCGCTTTTGATAAGAACGGTCCAAAGTACAAAGTGTCAAGCTTGGTGTGCTCTTGACTGTACATTGCTTGAAATTAAGGTAAATGTACATATTGTCTATTCCGATCTTAGCTCATTACTGACACTTATTTTTTGTTAATTTTAATTAATTTATCCTGACAGTAAATCAGCTCACATTAGCTTCTTGTACATGTAAAAGCAGTTTATAACATTCTTCATAATGTCCATCATCAAATAAGTTGTCTGCTGTTTGTATAGATGTATTCTTTTCTTCAGAGACAGCTACAGTCGGGCTGCTTTTTTTTAAAGGCCAAAGAAATGCAAGTCCAGTACCAAAATAGATATTTGAATTAATAAGTCGCACAGTTTGAAACTGAAATTGAGAAAAGTAAAAAATTTAAATAAATGAATTGTTTGTAAATATCTCATATAAGCAATTATATCAAAGTTCATGTTATTTTTAATGGCTTAAGTTTTGTAAGAGTTCTTGGTTAATTTTTACTTACTCTTGGGATGTTTGTCACGTAAGTCTTCCGACTGTAATTTGTCACTAGTCTAAAAACTCTGAAATATCTGTTAACATTCATACTGTTTTCTTGGTGCACAACGGTATCTATGCACTAGTGGTAAGGTAATACAAACAAAAACGTTACAAAATACACTCGACTACAAACTCAGGATTCAAGTTTGTATACAAAGAATTTATTAAACTCTCATTGATGGAAAGGACAAGCACAGGAACAAAGGTATCATACTTAGTAACTTTCTCTTTAGTTTGTTTGAGTACATAAAAATTAGCTAATAGTCAGTGTCCGTTTAGAAGAACTATACTATATCTCTCATTGATGGAAATTTGGAAATGTTTGGTGGTATCTTGTATCACTTCACTTTTTATTTCTTCTCGTCCAAAAAAAGTCTAGCTAAGGTTCAATGACGATGCGCTGAGGTTTTATATGTTTTATGGTTTTTATTACTACATATTTCTAATTTGTGGTTTTTGTTATAGTGTACCTAACCTAATCCGTCACCGTCAAGTAGGAACTAGTGGGAACTAGTCTTTTCTTTTATTTTTTTCCATCCTCTAAGGAACTAGTAAAAGGCAAAGAGGATCTAATCACTACGTGTAGAGGGTAAACAAACATCTAGAGCAGCCTTTCCCAAAGTGGGCGATAACGAGTAAGAGACCCAGAAAAAAAAAATGGGGGCGTTGTGTAGAGGCTTAGGGAAAGATTTGTAATTTCATCTAGGAAAACTTTAGACACCGACTGAGCTCTCGACTCTCGACTGCAACTTGTGAACATCAACTAATTTTAATTAAGAGATTGCTCAAAGTAACTCGGTTCGACATTTCTCTCCGTGTAGTTTATATATCTGTCCTGTTTTATTTATAAAATAAAAATCATGTCAATCCGTTTCGAAATGAAAATAGATTATAGAGAATTTCGCATTTTAATAGTTATTAGTATTCCTAGATAGGTAATTTTCGTAGATAATAGACCGCAGTGGGCGTCGTACGGCTGAATGATGATGAATAGACCGCGGGCAATCACGTCTTAACAAGTTTTTGTTAAATAACCTGATTTGTGCATTCCTGTATCAATCGGTTGGTTCATAGAATACTTGTTCTTACTTGTTGAGTACGATTGAGCGTCGAATGAGATAGACGAGTTTATGCATGTTTGTCTTATTCCTATCGGTGCGTGCTGCTTATGCAATCCTATATAAACAACGTAATATTTATTTTATTTTCATTTGCGGTTTCGCGCATAATAGATAAGCAGTACTTACGTATTTCTCAAAACAAAACAATGTCGTAAGTAAAAAGAAGAGATGGCAATACTGTGCGGAATATATTAAATTCGGATTCATTGAAAATCCCCAAACCCATCGTAGCCTTTGTGCCTTCTATGTCTAAAAACATTTTCGAATGAAGCAATGAAGCCTTCAAGACTGCAAGATCATTTGAATAAAATGCATCCAGATAAGAAAGACAAGAATGTAGCATATTTTCAAGACCCAGAGAAGAAGCATAATACTCAGCCAAGTGTAGCAAAACTCTTTTCGCCGGCTGCTAAGCAAGATGACGACCGACGTCGAACTTCGTACAATATCTCTTTGTTAATTGCTCAAAAAGGCAAACCACACAACATCGGAGAAGAGATAATTTTGCCAGCAATAAAGGAAGTAGTAACTACTGTGCTTCATAAACCGGCCGCAGATATTATCCGAAAAATACCTTTGAGTAATAATTCTGTGCAAAGACGACTGATGAAATGGCTGAAAACATTGAAGAATCATTGTGCAATCATCTGAGGGCTAGTCAATTCTCAATTCAGCTCGATGAGTCCACTTTACCAACTAATGAAGCATTGTTGCTGTCTTATATGAGGTTTATTAAAGATGAGAAAATATGCGAAAAACTATTGTTTGCTAGAAATTTAGAGACCGATACAAAAGGCGAAGCCATATTCAATACATTGGAAAAGTTTTGTGATGAGAAAGAGATTCCCTTGAAAAATATTATAACAGTTGCTTCTGATGGCGCTCCGGCTATGACAGGGTGCCATAAAGACTTCATAGCGTACTTAAAAAATAAAATTCCAGATGTCCTTGCTGTACATTGCGTTATTCATATACAACATTTGGTTGCTAGAAATTTAAGTGAACGACTATTTCAATCACTGCAATATGTCATCAAAGCAGTCACTAAAATCCGTAACAGCTCTTTGAATGATAGATTATTTCATCAGCTTTGTGTTACTAATGACGAAGATTTCAACCGTTTGTTGTTTCATACTGAAGTTCGTTGGCTATCAAGAGGCAATTGACTGACGCGATTTTACACCCTGTTTGACTCTGTGGTAGAGTTCGTGGAAACTAAAGATACAGAATTCCGCAACAAGCTCTTTACATCAAAGAATGATATAGCTTACATGACAGACCTGTATAAATTGTTCAACGACATGAATCTCCAACAGCAAGGCGATGAACTAAATTTAATTAAAACAAAAAATGTCGTTGTTGCTTTCGCAGCCAAACTGCTTCTCACGAAAAGAATGTGGGCAGACGTGAGTTTCACAATTTTCCGAATTTATCAGTATCCTGCAGTAATGACGACTTGTTTGCGGACTGCCAACATTTGGAAAACCTCCACATTGACTTCACCGAACGATACCAGGACATTTTGAACTTGGAAATACCAGACTGGGTGTTGGATCCGTTTTCAAATGTCAACACAGCAATATCACCTCAGCTGAAAGAAGAAACTTACAGAATTGACAACGAACAAGGAAATAAAAATCAAGTTCAAAAATGGCTACCAAGAATTTTGGCTACAAAAACAGATCCCGCAATTGTACCCTGGATTGTGGTCAATCGTTCTACGATTCTTGATAGCATTCCCGTCGTTATATTTGTGTGAACGTGGTTTTAGTGCTATGACTACGCTGCTTACTAAAAAGAGAAATCGTTTGCATGTTACCGAACGTGGTAACTTGCGGCTGTTCTTAAGTAAATTGGAACCTGATATCAACAAACTTATTAAACAGCATTCTTCTTTCACATTAGTTTTTATATTAGAATCGATTATATTTTTTTATTTTGAATAAAAGATACTCTGTCTGAATACTATAAAGTTGCGTTTTAATAATCATTCTCATTGGCAGGTGTAGCCCGTAATAGTTAACTTGAGATCTGAGCGCCGTTGTGTACTACCTAATGCGCTCATGTTGAGACATGAGCAGTTAACTCTTGCGGGTTATAGTAAGTCTCATTTAGAATGAATGTTTAATCTCCGCTAATATAGCTCACAATAATTAATTTAATTTGAAGTTATAGTGGTTTTTAAGTAGGTGAAAAAATGGGGGCGCTAAATAATAATTTATTCTCAAAGTGGGCAGTAGACAAAGTAAGTTTGGGAACCCCTGTATTGATCAGTTTTAAAAAAGAATTCCTAATGGCTTTATTTTTTTAGATCATTTGTTCTACTCAGTTTTGTACGTCAATGTACTCAGTTGACGATTTAATGAAAAATAAAGACTAATTAATCGATGGGTACTTTTCTTTACAATTATTTATTTATCTAATCTAATTAAATTATGAATGACATCCACTTTTTCACAATTAATTTAATTTGAGCTAAGAATTTGGTAATGCATTGTTTATTATTATTTTGCATGCCTTTGTTTAAGGCTGAATAGGATTACGTTCTAATTAAATTTTATCATCAACATTATAATGTACCCTACCCTATCCAAAGCACAGATTTATATATTTCATAAACTGGATCGCGCACTTCGATATATCAATATTAGAAATTTACACCTTATTGAGTTATGTTAAGGTTTATTTAAGTAAAAGTAAAAAACCGAGACATGTGAGATAGCTCGAAGTAGTGGTCCTGTCCTTGTTTAACAAGTTGCCAACGCCAAATAAGATCACTGCTATGTAGTGTCTAGTCTATTAACTTTTTTAAATTTTGGTTAAATAAAATTAGCTTAAGGGTAATATGCTTTTACTGTAATAATACAATATATATATTAACAATGAAACCTTCTATTATGAAAAGGCATATCAAAAAGTATATCAATTTGTATTATGAAATAATATTAGTAGTTTTGGTCGTCCATAAGCGGCCACATTTCCTGTAAAAATTAAAAAGTTAAAAACAATATGGCTAGCTATACATGAATGGAACTTATCATCCTAATAATGCCGCGTTCTCACATTCGTGCGATAGGCGATGCGAATAGCGATGCGATGCACGATACGCATATGTAAACGGTCCATGGAATTAATAAGTACTTCGTACAACTGGAAAGCTCACTGCAATTATTTTGACATATCAAAATGAACTTTAAATGAATAGCAATAAAATACTTTTTAAATAACCAATATCTCCTTAGAGATCTGAGCTCAAGTGAGACATCTTCTTTCTTGGTGTGTCCCTTTCGCACAATTGCCATGTGAGATATTTGATACAATACGGTAGTTGACTATAAAAAAAAATTGGCATAAAAACAATACGTCATTTTGTCCATGAATATTATAAGATGTTTGTAAATAATACCATACCAACTATGAATGCAATAGGTCGCAAATAAATCAAAGTCTTTATATTATTTCACGATATTTAAATATTATTGGAAAGTTTTATTTGTTTTACATTAGGCAACACTAAAATAATATGGCGTCATCTCTTTGTTGTCATTGAGCCATTTTCTTTCAAATATGTCCAATGATATCCATGTAAGAATTGTTACACTAGTCAGAAAGAGACGGACCAAGATTTATGACATCTCGCTCGGCGCACGCTTCAATACACAGTAAGCCTTCCAGTTGTACGAAGTACTTATTAATTCCATGAAACGGTCACTTCCACAGATTACTATATGTCACTTCGCTATAGCGAAGTTAGGCACGAGTAGTATCGCGAAGTTAGATACGACAGGCGACGCGAAGTTACTTTTTTTGTCTTATTTCCTGGCACTCTGGAATCCAGCTTTGGCCACATGCAATTTCGATTGAGTTGCCAATTTTTAATAATTCTTCCAATACTTTCTTCCTTCTTGAGACTTCAGGATATCATTGTTGTTGTGGAACTTTGATGTGGGGTTTTGGATATTAATAGGAATTTAAAAACGGGGAAAGGAAATCGCGGCATAATAATAAAAGCAAACGGAATTTTGGTACGGTGATTAACAAGATAGTGTAGGTAGTATATTATAGGTAAATTTAAGCAATGAAGGATGGAAATTATGAAATGGAAATGAGATGGTAATAGCTGAAAATAATGTTAAATGGATAAATAATAATCTAAATTTTAATAACATTGTTCCTTATGAACTGAGCCAATGCATTATAAACAGTTATTCCCAGTGTTGACACTGTAACCAGTTTTTAGCTATATAGATTTATTCAGATTTACGAAATTATTAGGTACAAAACAAAATATTTGATAGTTACATCTTTTAGCTCTTTAAGTAAGAAAAGTAAAAAGTTGGAAAAAAAAAACGAAAATAAAGCTTAACCTTCAATATCACAAGATGATAATGATTTGATTGATATTGATGATAATTATTTTTTCGATTTATAATTTGTAAAATTAAGAAAAATATGTACATATTTAAAAACGCAATCCCATAATTATATTTTCGTTCAGCCACTTTAGGGAATTTTACCCAGAATCAATTTCTTGGAATCTAGCAACTTTTTTACTTAAAGTTTAACTACTTCCTCCTTGGGCAACGTGGCAACACTACTTATTCAAAACGTTGACAACCAATGTGAGCTACTACAATTTCTTGAAAACAAGTCTCTATACACTATATATACAGATGGTTCAAAGACTGAAGATACTGCAACTTCGGCATTTTATGACCCACAGGTTAAATTATGTAAATGCTTCAAGATTACCAACTATTGTAGTATTTTTCACAGCGGAGTGTTGTGCTATTTTCCAAGCATTACTTTATATAAATATTCTCGAAGTTGTTAATATAATTATCTTTACTGATTCTCAAAGTGTATTGGCTGCACTCATTAACAAACAATATAAATATAATTTGTGTTATATAGTATATAATATGAAACAATTGCTACATGACATGTATAGTAGAGGTAAAAATATAACATATAAGGCTGGTACCTTCACATTCTGGTATTACTGGGAATGAACAAGCTGATGGAGCTGCACGAAGAACAGCAGATGAAGAACATTCCTCTTGGTTGAAAGTACCTTACACTGACTTCCACGCCCAGTTCATGTTGTCACTGAAGTTCTTATGGATGGAATATTGGAGGAAAGCGACTGAAATAAAAGCTAAGTGGTCCACCAGCCTACAAATGAGCCCGCCCGCTGAACCTTGGTGGAATAAAACGAATCTAGATTCACGGAAGCAGATAACTGCCATCAATAGAATGAGATTTGGCCACTGCAGAATTCCTGCTCACCTAAAGAGATTGGGAACCTTCAAAATGATAAATGTACCGAACCTTGTACCGAAGAAACAATCGACTTACAACATATCATTTTCACCTGTGTTCAATACCGTTTTCATCGTCTAATACTTGTGGCAGAAATAAAGGACCTTTGTGTAGATGACAGTGATATTCCAAAAAACGTTCAATCGTTACTCTCAAGAAAAAACTTATTTAAACCAATATGTAACTTTATATCTAACACTGTGAACGAAATTTAAAGTGTTTTCGTTTTACTTTCTAAGTGTTATATTTTCGTTATGAAAGTGATTATTTTGACGATTGGCTTAACAGGCAAAATACCCAGAGCCGTGAAAACCAATAAAAAAGTCCCTTTTTTTATTAATGGTTTTGACTTAGATACGAGTCCTTTGAGTCTTGTCTTCGTTTAATTATCGGATACTCAGTAATATTCCATTGTAGTTCTAATAGAATGTTTTCTATTTCTCTTAAATAACTTAGTTCACTTATTCGGTTTTTTTACATAGTCTTTTAAGCGGCGGTAGTCAATATTTATGTTTTCATTTTCACATAGATCATATCACTTTGAACAAAAACTTTGAGTTCGTAATTAGTGAAATTTTCAGGATAAAGTCTTTTGTAATTAGGTTTCAATTATGGAATATAGTTCTAACTTTCTTCATCGCTATTTCTTTTTTCGTTTTTTTCTTCATAATATACTTAAAATAAAATTAATAATCTTTGTAAACACTGTAGTCGAGTTGCGGACACCAGCCCGTTACACCAAGTACCAAGTACCAAACACTGTAGTTGTAACTTCAAAAGCCTGCCATTTCCTTATTCGTCCCGCTTCAGATAAACCACAGAGTTTTGTTTTGTTTGTGTTTTTATATAAATAAGCTGCTAGCGATAATACGCAGGTACAAAATGGATTGGAGTAATGCGTGGGTCTTTTATTTTCTAGAACCATATGTATGAAACTGAAGAACTCATTTGAAACCCAAAACATCCAAACCACAAAATTAAACACAAAGTTAACGATGCATGGAACCGTATTAATATTATAAAATTACCAGTCAATGAGTTGAAAGCGAAGAAGTTAATGGCAAATTTTCGTGCGTATGTTCGTAAGAGAAAAACAATCTATAATTTCGGGTATGGGGGTGGAAGATGTATATGACCTATATGGTTCGTATATACCGAAATGAAAAATTTCTTGTGATCAGTGTATGGCTGCGAATGCACAATAGACACTGAAGATAATGTAAGTATTTTTATACCATTGTATATACGTAGGTGTCGCGTGCAATGAAATGTAAACGTTTGTTAATTTTCGAATATATGTAATATATATAATAATATTACATATATATAATATACATACTTTATGTATATTAGATATTCCAAAACCAAGTACCTACTTTGTGTTGTGTTCAAAAATATGTAGTAAGTAATCATGTCATGGACTTTTTTTAAAAGTTTACTTTTATTTCAGAAAAAGTAAACAACCAGTGATAAATTTGCACTCGGTGTTTTATAATACTAACTTACACCTTACTGGGTTATGTTAAGGTTTATTTTAAATAAAAGTAAAATACCGAGCTACGTGAGATAGCTCGAAGTAGTGGTATGTCCTTGTCTAACAAGTTGTCAAGGCTAAATAAAATCATCTTAGGTGTAGTAGTGTAGTGTCTAGAGTATTAACTTTTTTCATTTTGGTCATTGACCTACCAACTTTTGGTTAAATAAAATAAGCTTAAAGATAATATGCTTTTACTGTAATAATACAAAATTTATATCAACAATGAAACCTTTTATTATGAAGTAGCATATCAAATAAGTATACTAATTTGAATTACGAAATAATATTAGTAGTTTTGGTCTTCCATAAGCGGCCACATTTTCTGTAAAAATTAAAAACTTAAAAACAATATGCCTGGCTGAAACATGAATGAAGGAGACGCATTACTAAGTGCGCGGTCCAGTTTAATATACAAGGCCGTGATAATTACACCGTTTGTGTGTTGTCCGAGAATTTACAATAACCTTTTGTTGTATACATTATTATGAAAATGCATTGTATAAATATTTACGAAAATAACATGGATACATGCCATGAAATACCAAGAGTTTATATTTACCATTGATTGTAGTTTGTATACTTTTCTCTCAAAAAAAGCACACCTTTAAAAACAAACTCGTGTCCTTTGACTCGTGCTCGAAATACCGCTCACGACGCGATCGCACGAGTGGCGATGCGATGCACGACGGGAATAGCGAAGTGAGTTTACACATGCGTGTCGTGCATCGCATCGCCTATCGCACGAATGTGTGAACGCGTTTCAACCTCTCGACACGATTGTTTCGACGAAACATTCGTCGAAACAATCGACGATAGTGTAAACGCGGTGTAACACCCTACTTTGAAGCCTCTCACTCGGCTCGTTTTTTAAACTAGTCCGTGATCCAAGAAATCGCCGTGTGTAACCACTCTTATTAGTTTGTGGTCTTGCTCTTATTAAAGACAAGAAAAGGAGAAACAAAAAGAGACGCATTACTAATTGGAAGCCTCTCACTCGGATCGTTTTATAAACATAATGCGCGGTCCAGTTTAATAATATACAACTTACAAGTCCGTCATCCAAAGCGAATAAGGAATTTGAATTAGAAATCGCCGTGTGTAACCACTCTTATTAGTTTGTGATCTTGCTCTTATTAAAGACAAGAGAAAGAGAAACAAATTCTGTATTGCCATATTTTCCGTCCCGACAATCGCTAATAGTTTTTAAAAGGGAAAAAATATAACTGCAATAATTTTCTTAAATGTTGTATATATTTATCAATTTCTATGAATTTTATTTATAAACACATTTGTTAAGAATTATTAATTTTCTACAAACAGTTTTACAGATTCACAGTGTTGTTAGGTTAAATATTGGCAAGAACGCTCAAAAATCAATTTCTCCCCGGTCCAACCAAGGGCGGGTGAGATTGTTGACAGTTTGGTGTAGTGATAAAATTGGTGTTTCAAGATCATGTTTTTAGTTTGAAAACAGTTTTATCGGCTTTTTCCATTATGCAGAGATCAGGTAATATTACCTTTCTTACTTGCGACCTCATTTATTGTGCGTGTTATTAGACGCTTAGTTCGCGCCAACCGCCTATAATTTCATGTTGATTTGAAGCTGTTTCGTTAATATTTTTTGAACTACAGTGATTTCGTTGAGACGTCTCGACATCGGCAAATGTTAAAGATTTATAGTTTTGTGCCATTAAAACATGCTTTTATTAATAATAATAATAATAATACATTCGACATAGACGCCGAATTATAGATCTGTCGAGAATCACTTCTGCAGATTATTCATTGCATTCTTAGAGGATGGAAAATTACATTATAGAAGTAATGAAAGTTTATGCCATTAAAATTTAAAATTGGTAACCTAAGTTTTCAAATGAATTATTAATTGCTACTTGATTCAAATTGGTTTACCTAGAGTTTAAATTTGAAATATAAATAAAATGAAAGTACTCAACTGAGTAGAAGAAGTCTTGGCCATAGTGAGTGAGGCATCTATCTGTATATATCTCTCAGGTGGATGTACTTTTTTGCACTTGTATTTATTTATTATGTATTTTATTTTTTATAATACTAAGTTATGGGACAAACAAAGCGTGCACTTGGTGGTAAGCAGCACCCTTGTCCGTAAGAGTTGCAGTGCCACTTAGCACTTTAAGTCACAAAGATCTGAGGGACACTGCCACTGTGCCGTATTGTAAGACTTTACAACTTTATAACTTTATTACATTGTAATTCATTATAATGTGTTCATAAACTTGATAGCATTTATATTTTAATGTGGATGATTAAGCATTACAATACATTTCTCAATAACAAAGATAACCTAGTTTGACAATATACATCATTAATACCTGGGTCATTCCAGTGAAAATGACACTGCAGTTCAAAAAAATAAATTACACAATTTGGTTTTAATTGTATGACTAGAATACGCCCAATAAATCAAGTCAGTAGAAATCTATTTGCTGAAATTCTTATCTCAATTGCACAACTACTTATGAGTGAACACAGCTTGCGAAAATAACGTTAAATGTTTTAAAATTCTATATAATTTATTATATAGAATTTAAAAACTGCAACTTAAATTTTAAAAAAAGGTAAAAGTAATACAAACAAAACCAATAAATACAAGTTAACAAGGGTCTTGGACAGCATCAAACTAGATGGCGAAAAAAAAAAAAAATTAATTAAGGTTTAACATAATACTAATGCGAAATTTGTGACAAGTTTGTACAAACATGACTGTGTTTATTATATAGTCTGCAGAGCCTTGGGATACAGGAATTAAAGCCCAGAACAGTCTTACGGAATGGTGGCATTAAAGGAGCAATAGCAAACCTAGGGTATCTGGAGGGAATTTTGAAGTTAAATTTAGCTAACAGTTGTGGACAGTCTATGTACGTACACAAAACCTTATAAAGAAATATTAAGTCCATTAATTCCCCCCTCTGCAAGCAATGACATTTTAAAATGCACAAGTCTATCAGAATACGACTGCAACTTTCTGGCCAACCCCACTGAGTACCCTAAGTGCCAGAGAAATCCCTTTTGTATTAGCTCAAGCCTCAACATGTGATTTGCGTAATGAGGGTGCTAAACCAGGCTAGAATATTCCATTATACTGCGAACTAGGCTTTTATAAAGAAGTAGTTTTGTAGCAGGAGAGCGGAATACCTCTCCGTTCCTTATGACAATTTTTAAATCTTTTGAATATTGTACAATTGTTGTATTTTTAACCGACTTCAAAAAAGGATGAGGTTCTCAATTCGACTGTTTTTTTTTGTATGTATGTTACGTGATAACTCCGGTATTTATGAACCAATTATCATGATTCTTTTTTTGTTGGAAAGAGGGCACCTCCATAGTGGGCCCATTGAATTTTGAAGAAAATCATCCACCTCTAGGGGTGACTGTTCACGCATGAAGATCATTTTTATAAATAGCGCCTAAATTTTAGTATAAAGACATTGACTTACAATAAAGAGCAATTATTTTAATGGTTGATTTTGTTATTCTTTAATTATAGGCGTTTTTCTCTCAATATACTTTGAGTAGGGAGAACCGATTTTTATTATCTCCTGTGTCAATTCCCGTATAGTGGTGAACTACGGGATCAATCCGGGTTTGCGCACTTTCCGGTAACCGATTTCAATAAAACTTGGTAATTATATGTAATTACACCTACTTTTGCGGTCGGTTTTTTTAGTACTCTGTACTGAGATTATTTGTCTTCATTAATGCAGCCATAGTGCTGTCGTCTATAGTGAAGCATTTTTTCCTATAATGTTAGCAACAAGTTTCGCGGTTATTGGTGGTCTGTTGGTATCTTTCTAAAAAAGTTTTTACTGTCGAAGAAAATACATTTTACAAATGTTAAAATAGTGATAAGTGATTGCATGGAAGTATATATGGTGAGGAGTTATTAAAGTTTCAATAAATACTAATTTCAAGTCCCAGCCGTCACAATGAAATATATATATTTTTATTTTAACCAATAAATATGCAACCTATTGGCACTCGCTTTTGTAAAAGTAACATAATTGTTACTTTTGTTAAGGGTCATTATTTTGGCTTGGTTGGGCATTGTGCACATAAATTTAAATATTAAGATTTGAAAATGTGTCCCACCTGTCACAGTGATGGGTGGGACACACTTCTAAACGTTTTTATTATGAATATATGTTTGTATTTTCATGGATTCGAGTTTTCACAATGTTTACTAGGTGTAACAGGTGCTTTAATTTTGGAGTTTAACATTTGATGTGTTAAATTGTGACGATTGGGACATCATTTTGTGACAGGTGGGACAAGGTACATTTGATTACATAGAATTTTAAAAAATACACTGTATTTGTAAATCCATTATTTGTAAGGAAATATTTTATAATTCTTCTCATAATTAAGATATTTTAACACATAGAAAAAGACAATTAAAAAGTGACAATAACATTTTTCCTGATTATTTTTAGTATCGGGAAATTCATGACATGTCTGTCTCTACTAGTTTTAACTATATATTCGAGCAAAACTTCTAAATTTGATATGATACAAAATCTTCAAGGGTGCGGCAGTATTTCTCAAATTTATTAACGCATTTTACATGCGTGACTTTGATTTCATGTCGTCATAGATAGTGTTTCAAGAAAAATAAAAATAGGATTACTTTAGCAGTTCTTTAATTCTGTTTTTTTATGTTAAAATGTCTTAATAAGACAAAAATTATAAAATATTTCCTAACTAACGATGGATCCCATATTAAACAGTGTAATTTTATTAATTTTTTTTATTCAACTGTAACTTGTCTCACCCGTCACAACTTAACATATTATTTCCTTAAAATTTATCGAAGTTATTAATTAAGTGTATATATAAAACAGAACTGTAACATTCAAGTTATCTCATTGGAAAAACTTGCTGAACAAAATATTAATAGTTTGTCTTGATCTTGGCAATGAAGCCATCAACTCAAACAGGCGGGTGTCGTGAGTGTCCCACCCGTCACAGTTAGAAAATTAAGTTTTGAGTATAAATAATGACATAAATTTATTTAAATAAATAGTCACAGTTGAATTGCAAATCTGGCTTCATGATATTTTCATTTTAAGTCTAATTAAGCAATGGTTAGGGAGAAATTACTTAAAGTTCAAGAAAAAAGGAGTCAAAATGTCCTACCCGTCACTTTGGAATGGCCCACCTACAAATTAAACAAGTACATAATTATATGCTTTTACATTCAATGATGCAGCTGCCTGAAATGATAATAGGTAGTTTTTCTTCTGCATGACTTTTATAATTTGTGGTTGTCTGTGTGTGTCCATGGAACCCGCGACACAGGGTTTGCGGGCACTAGGGAAACCACAAATTACACCTAACCTCACGAGGGAAATAAATGTAGGGCACACAAATATTTCTCCTGACCCGGGAATCGAACCTGGGACCTCTGCGTGGCAGTCCGGCATGGCAACCGTTCGGCCACGGAGGCCGAACATAGTTGAGTGTGTGCATTATTATTATTATAATTATTATATTCTTCATAATGTGTATTTTTGTTGTAATGATGAATAAACTTTAAACTAAAAATAAAAAATGACTGACTGATAAGATAATGGACCAACACACGTAGAGCTGAAGATTTTTAAACAGTTGGGCTCTCAATTAAACTTTTAAATAAACAAAACACCATTTTGAGAGTGGATCATTCCTTTGGTAGCTATTGTGGCTACAGCCAGACGTATGTCTGATAAAGGCTTCAAATTTATAACTTCCTTCGTTTTGCGTCATAGTCAAATCTTTATGTCTTGGCATATTTGAGTATAATTTGAATTTTATTTTCTTGTCATGATCTCTGTTTTTCTATCAAAAGTTATAATTATATTTTCTTTAACCCAAAAATATTGTCTGCTTTGATATGAATGAAATATGTGAATATAAGAATGGCCCAATGGCTAAAGTATCAAACTTGATTTGCACCAAATCTTTCCAAAAAAGGTACATAATTCAAAAACGTGTAAGACATAAATTTAATTTCAATAATTTATCATGAGGTAGGTACTTAAGTATTTTATTCAATCAATGTACTATCTATATCTGTAAGTACCTCAGTTCCATGTTTTATGATTATTTTATCAGTGTTTAGATTGCTAATGAGTACAAATTTATAATTTATCTAATAAACAATTATTTTAGATAAAATGATAAATAAGTCAATTTATTTTTTTACCGACACTAGGCTGTCACTAAATGTTTAAATAAAATTTAATGAAACTATTATTTCGAATCTATATTTGTTTTTTGAATCAAACCAACGTTTCGGGCCCTTTACAGGTCTCGTGGACCTGTAAAAATACACACATCAAAAGTGTCTAGGGATCAAGTACGTTTAAGAGTATTGCTACAATTAGGGTTAATTATATTAACTTTTTTGTATCGCTATTGATACTTTTTAGTGAGTTTTAACATTTAAATAAGGAATATTGTTTAAAATTCGATAATAAGAATAAAATCGATTGTCAATGTGGTTTTGTATAAAAATGAGTTATAGCGTTTTGACAAAATCATTACAATATCCGCATGGGAACCGAAACAATTTACATTATTATGGAGAGACGACATCATTTAACCCGAGAAGTGATGATGCGAGCCGTCGGAATGTTGGAAGCTGGTTCCAGGCAACGTGCTGTGGCTTTCACTCTTAACACTACACAGAGCGTCATAAGTCGCCTCTGGACGCGCTATCGCATGACGGGCAGCGTGGCCGAGCGACATGGAGGACAATCTCGCATCACGACTCGCAGACAGGACCGGTATATCCAAAATACTGCTCGACGGAATCGTACCATGACCGCCATGATGTTGGTTACGAGGCTCCACAGCTCCTTAGGCTTGCTAATAAGCGATCAAACAATCCGAAATCGTTTACGTGAAGTGGGTCTGCGATCCTGAAGGCCGCTCAGAGTTCCACCTATTGCACCCTGCAATCGCAGGACCCGTTTACGATGGGCTCGCGAACACAGAAACTGGGAGGAAGAAGACTGGCGCTATGTGTGCTTTTCGGATGAATCCCGCTTCGGTATGAGACCGGATACAAGACGTACTCGAGTTTGGAGAACATCTGGACGTCATGAACGTTTGAGATATTGTCAGGAAGTTCATCCATATGGTGGGGGAACAATAATGATATGGGCCGGTATTT
Organism: Hyposmocoma kahamanoa; assembly: GCF_003589595.1. Lineage (NCBI taxonomy): Eukaryota > Metazoa > Arthropoda > Insecta > Lepidoptera > Cosmopterigidae > Hyposmocoma > Hyposmocoma kahamanoa. The sequence goes on from NW_020653851.1 coordinate 15,188,864, forward strand.
GGATCGGCGGAAGAACCGATCTCATTTGGATCAGGGGTAACCTCAATGCTCAAGTTTACGCAGAGAGGATTGTTTCAGATGTTATCATCCCTTTGCGAGGCCAGTTGGGTGATTCATTTCAACTAATGCATGACAACGCACGTCCACACACGGCTAGAGTCGTAACACGCATTCTTGCCGAAGCTCGTATCAACGTTCTGCCGTGGCCTGCTCAATCGCCAGACCTCAATCCAATTGAGCACGCATGGGATATGCTTCAAAGAAGAGCTGTGCCGAGTATGCATACCGTACATACTCTACAACAATATTTTGACTTGTTACAAAACACATGGGCGGCCATTCCTCAAAGTGATTTTGATGAACTCATCTTAAGCATGCCAAATCGCTGTAATTGTGTGATTCGTGTTAATGGTGGAAATACAGATTATTAATTTTCTTATCTTTACAATAAAAATGAGCAAAATCATCATTTTCGCCATTTTTTTGTCATTTAATTGACGCCGTTAATTTGAGTTTTTTCCCACAGTTTGCAAAAACATCAATTTCAGTTTATTTTAATTAAATATAGGGGTCAGCGGTTAAATAAAACATAAACATTAAAGTAAGAAGTCGTCCTGGAAGACTGGACGTGGTAAATATTGCTTAAATAATTTTTATTTCAAAAATATTCACTTGATCCCTAGACACTTTTGATGTGTGTAGTTTCATTTCCTATGTGTAACAAATCTAATAAGTCAAGTAATAAGCGGTCAATCGTCGAATCCGACTCGGCTGGGCAGCGTTCGGGAAATTACGCCATATTCTTCTTCTTCTTTCTTCTTCTTTCCAAAAGTTCTTGTCCAAAATACCACAGTGTCTCAAGACAAATGTCTTCGACCAGTGATGACTTGCGGCGCTGAGACGTGGTCGCTCACTATGGGCCTCATAAGAAGGGTCGCTCAAAGGGCATTGGAAAAGGCTATGCTCGAAGTTTCGTTGCGAGATCGAATCAGTAATGAGGATATCCGCCAGGTAACCAGAGTATGTCGGTACATAGCCCTAAAAATTGCAAAACTTAAGTGGCAACGAGCAGGGATGTTGCTCGCGAAACAGGTGGCCGATGGGGCCGAAGAGTTCTCGTGTGGCGATCGCGTACCAGAAGACACAGCGTGGACAAACCACCCACAAGGTGGGCTGATGATCTGGTGAAGGCTGCAGGAATCCGCTGGATGCAAGCGAACAGGTCGTTGTGGCATTTTTTGGGGGAACCTTATGTTCAGTAGCGGACGTCTTTTTGCTGAAGTAATGATGATGAGGAACAAATCTAAGAATTAGATTAATAATTTAGTTCTAATTTATCTGTAGTCTAAATTGAATTTCTAAACATTAATTTTTCCATTTTCGCCATATACAAAAAATTACATTACATTCTTGTGATTGGTAATGCAGGAAACTCAACTTCAAATAGAATTCTATAATACTGAATATTTAATTGCAAGATTAAAAGTACCAAAACATTTTTGATTATACAGAAAATAGCTAATGATTAACAAAATATACCAAACAATTTTTTACGTAACACAATGTGCGAAAAGTTCGGTTAGATCGAAGGAATTTTTTTCTTATTGTTCGGCCTTTGTATTAATAATTATAACAAACTAGTGCAGTAATTTCACATAAAATAATTGAATATCAATTCAATAAAAATTTAAGTCGCAAAAAGTTCGGGTATTAGATACAAGGACAGGTACAGTGAAGAACTTAAGTTTTTCATGAATTACTGCACAGCTGAAAGTACAAAACTAGACGTAGTTATAGTTATGACGATAACGAAATATCAATTCTGATTAGGAGTATCAAATACGACTTTTTTTATAAATTGACCACAGTATACTTTTAAACTTTCGCGTTGCATTGTACTAACATTTGGAAACTGGAATAAACGCGTTTACATACGAATAGGTATTTTTCACACTCTGGCCGAAACGTCGGGAAACTAGGTAGGTGTGAAAAATACCTATTCGTAGGTGAACGCATTTATTCCCATTTCCAAATGTTAATTGACCACAGTGTCTGTGAAATAGTTGATTGTCCTAGTAACCATGTTTTTACAGGCGATTTTGATTTTTGTTAAATCAAGACTTCTTATTAACTTTCAAGTTTAATGGTTTTTAATCTTTCTCTACTTATTGGCACCATTTCGCCCGTCTCTACTACGTAGACGACGTGGAGACTGTCCTATGCTATTACATGATGTCGAAAAATAATCGTTGAGTTTTGACGAAATAATTTAGACTGCGACGACGACAAGTATACCGTTGACTATTACAGCAACTACCATCTGCATTTTTTTCCTTTTTTTTGTAATATCAAGTGACGGGACGAACAAATCGTGCGCCTGATGATGGTAAGCTACGTGCCTGTCCATAACAGTTGCGGTGCTACTCAGAGCATTAAATCGCACAGATCTGACGGGCACTGCCACTGCGCCGGTCACCCTGAAACATTTATTTTATTTTTATTTTATTTTTATTTTATTTTATTTTATTTTTATTTTATTTTTATTTTATTTTTATTTTATTTTTATTTTATTTTTATTTTATTTATTAGGTTCACCAACGTTGTGTACAATATTACTTATATTCGATATACATATATTATTTTGTAATCTAATTGCCACAAACACTTAAAGGTAAACACAACATGCACTGACTAAAAGCTAACAATGTCTAATAAAAACTAAAAACTAACAGTGTCTAAATAAAGTAAACAATAAAGATCACAATATGGAGCACAATATACTGAAGGTCACTTATTTGGTACAGTCGAGTAAGTGAGAAATTTTCTTCCGAATCTTGAGAGGTGAATCGTGGTGAATGTCAATGCTATCACTGAAACCATTCACCGTTCTACTCAACCTTGCGACGGGTGAGTTTGAGCCAAATACAGTTTTACGAGGTGGGACACCTTAATGGACTAATTTTTTTACGCGGATATCTAAAGGGAACACGCAATTTGAATTTTTGAAGCAAGTGAGAGCAATCCACTTCATGACGAAATATTTTTGACACAAATGACATATCCAAAAGAGTTCTACGTTTCTCCAAAGACATCACATTGAAATGTGATAAACGACGCTGGTACGAGGAGAGTTTTTTCTTGGAGATTCCACATGAGTACATTCAGTGCCCAACAAATCTTTTTTGAATGCGTTCTAAACGTAAGAAGTGTGTTGCGTAGTGTGGTGTCCAAACAACACTGCAATACTCCAAGATACTGCGTACTAAGCTATTATATAACATAATTTTGGGTTTACAGCTTCGAAAACTTTTAATGTTTCGCAGTACAAATCCCAACATACGCGAGGCCCTACTTACAACATTATCAATATGCGGAATAAAAGTTAATTTGTTGTCAAATATAACACCTAAATCTCGAATTTCATCCAATACCTGTATCAAAATGTCGTTTATGTGATATTTGTAAAGAACCATGTTATGCATTCTACCAAACCTTACTACAAAGCATTTACTAGCGTTTAAGGTCATAACATACATAAGTGGACAAGTCCCATGTGCCTGTAATTTCAATAGCACCTTACCCTTCAAAACCGGAACGCGAAGTAATGGTGACATTACTATTTGGCGGCAAAAATAGTACTTCCCTGGACGAACTCTTTCACAACGAAGTCTACTGCTACTTTTATTTTAAAACGTTGTGTTTAATTTATAATATTATATTTAATATATATATAATTTATAATATTATATTTAATTTAGAACATTATGCATTTATTTATTTAAATTCAAAACCGGTATTAAAAAAATACCAAGAACCTATTGATTTTGAACCCTCTAAGTAAAGAATGTTCAGATGTTAATATGAGGTAGATGTGGTGAGTGTTACAAGTTAGTGTCCGCACGTGTGGCTCCTTGGTGTGGAGAGGCATTGTGTAGTGTTCACGGAGCGTGTGACCTTATCCCGGGGCGCCTTCGCGCGGAACCCACTCTGCCCGGTGACGGCGATTCTGCACACCTACTGTAATCGACACCCATCTCTGCGGTCGTGTCATTCTGTATATTTTCCATTCTAAACGATATAGTTGGCACATGTTTATAGCTAACGCAGTATACACGAGACTTCTCCCACACCATAGAGGATTAAATCCACCTCTTAAATGCATTGGTGTTATTAATTGCAGGGCGCCTATGTAGGTAGAGATTTACTATTATTTGTGCGTATAATATGTAGCTATACTTAATAGTACGTTTTCGGCGTTTTCCTTTCACTTTAAAACCTAGTCATCGCAAATTAAAAGACTTGCAGTATATGCACAATAATATTTGCAATTTCTACCGATGACGTGTTGGTCCCATACCGCAATCCTCATTAAAATTAATGGATCGGTCATTTACGATTGCTCTGCAAGCTCATGAATCTGACCTTGCAGTTATTGAATTGTATACGATTTATTATTTATACATTTCAAATACGTGTAACAAGCAAGATTTAAACAAAATTGAAATTGATCCGAATTTTGTCAGTTGAAAATATAAGCCCTTTGACAGTTTATGGATATTGTAACTTTACTGGGTATAACGAACCTGAGATCATGTTCGTCGTCTATAAAAGGTCAGCTGATCTCAAGGAGCAAGGCGTAGTCCGATGCCGCTCCTGGCGCTGAGGAATTCGCCGAGTTGCAAATTCTTTGCATTGAAATAGCTAGAGTAAGTTGCATACGCTGCTGGTTGGTGCGACTGCGGCCGTAGCGTAGCTCAGTCCTTTCACGCATGCGCGCTCCGCCTGCCCTCAGTTACCGACGCATACGCAGTACGCATTCATCTCGCATACATAAACACCTAGTCACAAGCATTCAAATCCCGTCTTATCCTTACTTCAAAAGATAACTGTTATTGAACTTCTGACGTCAATATGTACCGGCACTAAGTCTGCGTAATATTTGTTTATTGATACTCTCGAAACAAGTGCACAAGGTTAGGACTAAGTGTAATGTTTGTAATGTTTATAAAATGTTGTAGTATGGAATATACGTTTGGACGAATGTGATCGTTTGTTTTGTTGTTTATTCGAAAGAATATAATATTACGTCCGGTATAGTTGAACTTAACAGCGAATCGTTTATTTGAGCGATGGAGTCCGTGGACACTTCATACGTATCACGTAAGACTTTATTGTAACTCATATTTTAAGATTGTGAAACAGGGACCATATTTTTCGATGCGATAGATATACCAATATATGTATTTACTAACATTAACATATTAAGACGTTTTATTAGCTAGCTACTACCGATATCATTTGTTTTTAGTATTATTTTGAATGTGAAAAAGGAACTGAAAGTGCTTTTGTGTACGTTTGTAAAAAACGTAACTATAGTATTCTGTATTTTATGATGCTCTTTGTATAGTATTTCGTAAGATGACAGTATTTGACGTGTATTCCATTCTTAAACATAAATATTTATTTATGTAGAACTAACATGACTACGTGGTGCACGTAACAGTCAATCACGGCACGCATGATAGTGCACCTGCTTAAATCTCACTACAAGTGACGATAATGAATGGAAGAAAAATTTCTTTGTTATTGATATTTAATTGCTAGCATCATTTTGTTTGGGTTTATAAGCGTATCAATATTGTACGATTGTAAACGAAAACAATTAGAAACACAATGATATAATTAAATGCCAAATGTGATGATTCAAAGAAACTGAAACTGCCTCTGAAGCTTAGTATGTCTATCTCGGTGTTAAGTCGCTGGGCGCCAATACTTTCTACCAATTTATTAATACTGTCGTGTGATAAAAAAACTTTATTTTTTTGTGGTGACAATTTTCGTTAATGGATGTAGATTATTTAAGCAATGGTAGTCTTGAAGATGTTGGCACTTGTTGTCTTCCTTGCTTTGGTTTGTAGCATTCTTGCAGCATCTAACTACATGTATTACTACTGCTTATTATGATTGCCTTAGTACCTATATTATCAGTTAATGCAAGTGATATAAATGTTACTATTACTCGTCTATTCGTGAATTAATTTTTCATTGTTTTTGTTTCATGTGGTGCTGTTTCGGATTTGTTCGCGATTCAGCGGTAAGTAATGCAACTTCGTATTTGCCTTTTGCACAATAAGTTGCTTTTATATAGTTTGTGCTTTTAATATTACTTGTTGTTAGTGTGTTTGTATCATATACAGAAAAGTGATATCGGAGTGGCATTATTAGGTCGCAAGGACCGTTTGTCAGCTGGGCACGTAAGTATTGCGTGCGTTGTTTGAATTACGAGTAGGAATTTGCGACCGCTATTTGGTCCTTAGGCATTGGTTGAACCTATAAAGCAGACTGACACCAATACCTGATTCCCCACGGGTGGCCTTCGCTAGTAGTGACACTCGCACATTTTGTTCTCTATTGCAGTGACAAACGCGTTTGTTATCCGCGACGTGCCGATTGTTTTATTGTTTCAGTAAGCGAATTCATAATTGTGGTGCGGTTGTTGCATGTGCATGTGTTGCGTTTATAAACGGTCACATAAATTAATGAAAAAAGTGTTAAAAATATAGCAAAGGAATTTTGAGTATTTTTGCCACAGTTCTTTCTCGTTCATGTCGTCTGGTGGAACTAACGTTATTTGCGTTCGTATCCCTTTCATGCCAATCGATGAAGCTTTGCGACTATTATGGTTTCTCTTAAAAGAGGAATAAATGGAAAGTTACTCAGCGTTTTGTATACGGTAACTATATAAGTACACATCGAGCTTACTCATTCGTTATACATTGTGTCTTATTAGTAACTGTGTGCTGACGTCTGTGCGTTTTCCTTAATATACATTTAAGTCATAAACTTTTAAATATCACTATATTTACATAATATACTGTTATTGTACTTATCATTATCAGTGGTAGTTTATAAATTGTAATCGTTGATTCACCCGGGCGCGGACTCGACTGGGCTCCTCCGGATATGATTTGTCGACGGAAAAATGTGGTATCGCGTTTGCTTGCAGCACATTTTGTCATAACACATTGAAACAGTATGTTTCCTCCTTAAACAGTTGTCGGGTACGTGTTTATGTGAAAATAAATTGACTGGTATCGTTAAATTGATTGGGACATTTGCGAATGTGCATACTGTCTTCGTTGACGAAGTGCATGACGATGACGTCTGTGTCAGATTCCCTGTTGACCAGGACCAGGAATAGACCCGTTTTGTCGCGCTACAAACCGAATTCAGGGAATAACGACCAGGTAAGCTAAGTTATTTATTTTAAAACCCTACATGTTCTGTTGAATAACTCATGAGTGTCCCTTAGTATTCGTATATTTTGGTTTGATGCACGTTTGTCCATGGTATAATGACGTTGATGTGGCAATTACTTTTGATAAGCGTAACACTCAAGTTTTTAATTTCCTTGTATTTTGTCTATTTCTGTATTCGTTATTATGCCGCGTTGATTTTACTAGTACACGAACTCTACAATATTCTTCAAGGGCATTTCTTGACAGCTGAATCTTCAATTCGTTTCTTCTGTGGGCGGATCGACAATTAAATTTTGACAAACTATCTATCGAGTTCGCGTAGGATTTTCAAATGCATCGCCTATATAGAGAAGATAACATCGTTTGGTTGTGGGTAGCAGTCATTACTGATGTTGTAATGAGTTATTCCTCTAACGTACGATTACCACATCGATCAATAATATGTTATTCTCATATGAATTGTTTTATTAATTCATAGGGTAATTGACTCGACCTATATTTCAAACGTTGTATTTTCAAGCGAATTTGGCGTTCTGAGAACGGTTATAGTTGTACTTTGTCAGTGTGTTGTGTATTTGAGTTTGTTTTAGAAACATTGCCTGTTGGGGATATCGCACGTGCCTGTTTGCCTAAACGATACGCTTGTTTCAAACCTGTTGTATATTCGGACTATGGCGGACGTGGTGATAAATCACGAGTTTCATATTATTGTTGCTTATGCTCTAGAACAGTGTTCTTTAAAATTATTTGAACAGCGATCCAAATTTATCCGCAACAACCGAAGCATCGAAATCCGTCTTAATAAAAGCGTTTTGTATTTTTTATCTGATGATAGTAACTACTTCTTTAATGTGTACGACCAGCTCAATATTTTATTATACCTCCAAATCTTTTACTTACATTGATAACTTAAATTGTTTTCTTGCCTATTCGTCTTAGTTATTCATAGGTATTATGTACGTATTCAATGTATGTACATTACAACGTATACTAACACTTTCCTTGTTTGCTATATATATGGTCGTTCTGATCGTCGCGCGGTGGTCAAGCCGCGCCGCACTTGTTCAATAATTACTCACCTAAATAGTTTATCGTGTGGTTAATGTATATACATATTTACTAGCTTGACAGTAATGCTTATCTTGAAGGTACGATTACTGCTATGAATAACCTATTATTACTTGATAAAATTAAGTGACTTATTATAATGGGTATTCTAAGAATAAAAAAGAGGGCAAAAAAAAAAATGTAAGTAAATTAATTTGCTACTTCGCGGAGTAGCAAATTAATTTACTTCCATTTTTAATAACATGGACTTCCGCAAAGTAACGCCTGAATCTATTAATTACTTAAAAAAGAAGGCGTAAGGAAGAATATAAATCTGTATTTTTCCTCTGTATTCGTCGTTGAAGTTTTGCTATAATGTAACTAACTAGCCTGCGTAGTTTCTTTTCTATGACTAATCTATGGTTCACATCAATCGTTTACATAGGAACAATAAATAATGTCATGTCATTCAGCCATACTACGCGCAACGCAAATAAACGCAATAGACGCCCACTAAATAATAATAATTACTTTTTAAATGAACAAAATACACAGCCTAAGAAAGTAACTCTATTATGCACAAGTAACAAGGCTTTGACATGAGTCGGTACGTACATGAAAACATAAACTAGTTAATGAACCGTGCCAACTGCATACCAACTCTGGCATCATAATGTGTTTGCTCGTGTCTCTAAGTGACTGAGTAAATGACGTAAAGACGGAGATAAATTATGAAGTAGTCACCGCCGGCTTTGTTCACGACGATCATTAGTAAATTGTCGAAGTGCTAGCGGCTGCATTAATTATTTGTATATAAAATTTTTATTATGTTTTGACCTCCAGGTTTGGTGTCATACAAAACTGTAAAATATTTTACGTTGTATATAGACCGCCGCGGGTCCCATCTCGCGGCATGCAAACGTTTTCGAGGGTTACCAGTGCCCTTTCTTTCTTCTCAATTATATTTTAAAAATGAATAGACCGACTGGGAGACCCAAAGGCTGACAGCTATTTAGCCCAAATTATTAGCATAGCATTTTGCACACCGGGCACTCGCACCCCTTCGCGGAAATCTAATTTCAGCCATTCATTCATATGGACTGGGGTCAATTTAAATGACTGTTAAATTTTAAGACTAGAGGCTACTTACTTAGCCTGTTATATCTTGTAGGCAATAAAAACTTAATTGTGTGATTCCTATTTCTGTAGGAATCACATTTTTCATATTGAATAATGTGGGTTTACTAAAACACATAGGGTGCTCCTAAAACCCATCTTTGATGCTTGAGAAAGTCGCAAGACGCAATTGATATTTTCTGTATCCTCTCAAAGGCATTTGATTGTGTGGACTATACATTACTCTTGCTACGAAGTTGGAATATTACGTAATAACTGGCAAGGTGTTGGAAATTAACATATCTCAACGGTAGAATTCAGGAAGTAGACATAAATGGAGTGACTTCTTTAGGTTTTGCGGTAAAAATGGGTGTTCCGCAGGGCGCAATACTTGGACCTTTTTATTTCTCATTTATATTAATGATCTACCATTCTTTATTAAGGACCTTTGCGAAATAGTATTGATTGCTGAGAGAGACATGACGTTAACTGTGACAATATTAACGATACCCTCTCAAAGGTAGTTTATTGGTTTAATGCTAACAATTTATTGTTTAATGCCAAGAAGACGAAGTGTGTTATATTTGAATTACTTAATGCAAAATCGACTAGTCCATATAAGTAAGTGGAGAAAAGTTAGACCTTGTTAATAGTCTTCCTGGGAGTGACCTTAGACAGTAAACTAAAAAACAAACTGAAAGCGGCAGATACACAAACCATATTTGTGTTGCAAAAACGAACGATTCGTTCTGTGTACCGTTTAGGTTCTCGGAGACAAGTTTAAGGAGATTGGTATCATTTACTCACAGTACAGTTATTCAAATTATTTTGTATGCCCGTAAAAATATACATAATTTCATTAAGAAATAAATTCATAATATTAACCTTGGACAAACTCCCAAACACGTGGTACCACGATTTCGTTTAACTAAGGTAAACGATTATTTAATGGGGAACTGTATACATTTTATAAAATTCCGCAGCATAGTAAGTTTAAAACTTACATTAAAAGTTTTTAAAATAGTCGAATTCATAAGTCGAGTTTGAATAGTCATATTACAAAATGGGCATTGTTCACAATTTTAGACCTACACATATTAATTTTTTTCGAAAGTAAGGACTACTTTAAGACACTAATTATGATTTTTTGAAAATTTTGCAAGTTATTTATTTGGTGACGTCGTCAATGGCTCTATTAATGTTAACATTTGCGGCAGGGAATATTTAAAAAAGTAAATTGACATCTCTCAAAATGTCAAAAACGAAATTCTAACCTATATATTTATTTCGTTACGTTTTATTCTCTTGTATTTCTTTAAAGTATTGGGGTTTTATCGTTCTACTATTTTCGCACACGTTTTTGTTTCTTCTTGTTTTATTTAGTGCATCAAGAATCATGTACTTTATAAAAGCTGAATCTCTTAAATTGCCACAAGTCGAAAATGTAATGATTATGGAATACATTTACTTAAAATAAGCTTAATGTAGCAGAAATAAGAAGAGTAAAAATCGTTCAAATGTTGAAACATCTATATATAGATTTAAAACTTTGGGGAATTTATCGCAAAACTAATAGCTGTTGCGTGGGTCGGAAAAATGGAGCAAAATAGTCACCACTTGGTACTGTAAGCTGGAGCGTAGCTTAGGATGCGTAG
>NW_020653851.1:15200340-15367222 GCF_003589595.1 Hyposmocoma kahamanoa
AATATAAACTGGGATTAACTTCATAACTTGATATTTATTGTATTATTTCACATCTTTATTTCTTGAGGCTACAATTAGATCTATCAAGATGTTCTTCTTTTCCAACCTATTATTTTAAAACACATTCTAAATACAAAACTATATTTACTCAGCCAGTAGTTCTACTCATAGAGTAGAGCCTAGACTACAGTACCCACGTGATGGAATGTCAAATAAAGGTCAATACTATTTTTTGAAAAATTTAAAGAATCTCAACGTAATATTGACAAATACATAGAAAATATTAATCAGCAACCTTATTCCTCCAAATGAATTTTGAAATAGAGTTTGAAAAAAAAATTAACAATGCCTATTGAAGACTACGCGTTAGATAAAAATGTATGGCAAGACGTCATAAGTCTATTACCCCGATTCAGAACTCTTCGATATTTTAACCGAATCGTTCGATTGGATATCGTTCTCGAATCGAAGGGCGCTTTCCGAGCTATTCAAAACATTCCGAGTTAAACGTTCGATTCGGATTCGGATACGATGTCGTTTTTAACAGCGTTTACGGAGTTAGTTTGTGAAATAGATTATAAGATAATCTCAGTACAGAATACTAAAAAAACCGACCTCAAAAGTACGTGGAATTACGTCTATTTGCTAAGTTTCATTGAAATATCCCCTAGTTCGCCACTATACAGGACTTGATACTGGAGATAATAAAAATAGGTTCTCACTACGACACTACTCAAAGTATATCGAGAGAAAAACGCCTTGAATTGGAGAAATAGCAAAATCGACTAAATAATTGCTAAAAGTAATTGCTCCTAAATTAAAGCTAGGCGCTATTTATAAAAATGAATCTATATGCGTGAACCCTTTGAGGTGGATGATTTTCTTCAAAATGAAATGGGACCACTATGGAAACACCCCCTTTCTAACAAAAAAAGAATCATGAAAATCGGTTCACAAACACCGGAGTTATCGCGTAACATACATACAAAAAAAAGAACATACAGTCGAATTGAGAACCTCCTCCTTTTTTGAAGTCGGTTAAAAACTGAAAGTCCTTTATATAACTACATTTTTAAGACTTCAAAGGCCTAAAATATAGGAATTAGTCTTGCATTAAAATACATTAATAAAATTGAACAAAATCCTGGTTTTATTTAAAATAATAAGAGATTTCCATATTACATTCTTGCTTTGTAAACAATATGACGTTCGGAAACTTCATTCGATAACTGTCTTCTGAATAACGTTTGTAGCCCTTGCCGGTTGAGAACTTCGAGTAATCGGGTGTGTGACGTCATTTCGGTTCGGTTTCGAATACAACAGTTTGACGTTCGATTCGGGTGTTGTGAATAAAAATTAAAAGAAACCGTACGATGTCAAATCGAATCGGTGGACAACTGAGTTATCGTAAGGTTCTGAATCGACCTGTAGATTCCACAATAATTACAATTTCGTGATAGACTATCTATCTAACTTTTTATAAAATAAACTGCCCTCAAAAGTTCGTGGAATGACATCTAAATGACAAGTTTTATTGAAATCGGTTACCAGAAAGTGCGTGAAACCGTTTCATCCCCAATTTGACACCTTTAAACAGTGAGTTGCCCTTAAAGGTGAAATATTTTCTTCAAATTTAAATGGGACCAATATTGTGGTACCCTCTTTCCAACAAAAAAAGAATGATCAATAGCGGTTCACAAATGCCGGAGCAATCACGTATCATACATACAAAAAAAATGCAGTCGAATTCAGAACCTCCTTCTTTTTTGAAGTTGGTTAAAAATATGATTCAAAGTGTATGGAATACATTTCTAATGTATTTCATACACTTGTATGAGGAGTGGATTAGTATTTCTTAAATGAATAAATAAAAGTAAAAATCATGTATTTCGAATGTCTATGATCCATATTCTTAGATTATAAAATTAGATAATCATTTTATAGAATTCAAACTAAAATAAAATTAACATCAAAAATTTCAATTCAAATTAAAATCTAAATCAAAATTAAGCAAATAAAATCTAAATCACAAAATAAAAAGCGTAAAATTGAAAATAAAATCAATTAAAAATAAAATAAAATAAATGAGTCATCCTGCGCGAGCATATCCGCGCAGGGGCCATCTAAGTCGGGACCTAACCCCAGATCAGCCATACGTACAGCACCCTCCCTATTTTCCAGATAAGTACTGGAGCTATAGGCACGCTCACTTCCCGTTGCGTAACGGTTGCCACCGCTGAGCCGTCGACTCTAAGCCGACTACCAAATCTCTTTGGTAGCGGAGCTGAAAGGCACTCACTTCCGGACGCCGATAAACGGCGTCTCTCCAGTTCCCAAATTCCTACGCGACTGGAGGGACTGGAGGATGTCTAGCTCATCCTCTACTAGCTCTTAGGGCTAGTGCCGGAGATGGTGGTTGCAGTGTCCTGCGACAAAGTCCGGACATAGCTAACAACCTAAAGGGCAACTCACGTGCCCGGCGCGTCTCAGCGCCATTAGGTTCTCACCTAGACCGCTACTAAGACGCGCTAGCTGCGCGCGGGACAGCGCCCCGGCGACATGCTACCGGGGCAGACGAATGTGTTCATCCCTGTAGCTAACCCCACTAACCCCGGTGATTCCATAACCAACTCCGGGTTCGCCAGAAACGCCCGTGATGGCGTATCACTGGCGGAGGGCTCGGCCCGGACGCCCGCTGTACCCTGGCCTTACCGGGGAGCCCGTGGTCTCCTATACCTATAACTATAACAATACCTTCTTAATCGACATTATACCCAAATGTACTACAACCTTATAATAATGTTATTATTATTATACTTTCTTTAGTATAAGGACTAATGTTTGGAAATAAATAATCCTAATCCTAACTTTTTTATAATACCTTGTGACGGGACCAAGGGGACCAAGTCGTGGGCTTGGCGATAAGCGACACGTCTGTTCATAACTGTTGCAGTGCCACTCAGAACTTTAAATCGCAAATCTGAGGGGCATTGCCACTGCGCCCGCCGCTCTGAAACATAAGTTGACAAGTCCCATGTGCTTGGAATTTCACCAGCACCCTTAACCTTCAAAACCGCAACGCAGTATTGCTCACATTACTGCTTTAATATTCATATATATGTATTGGTTTTATTATTTATTATGTACATATGTATTTATTTACTGATTTTCTATCTATCGATTACTAAATCTTCATACACTTCCGACTTTTTCTGCGAGTCATATAATTACTTCTATTCGAAGTTTGTCTGGCAGAAATCGCTTAAAGCGATAAGACTGCCATTGTACCACCGTTTATTAATTTGTTTTATTGTATTTGTTTCCATTTTTAGTGTACAATAACGAATTTTTGTATTGTATTGTATAAATTTCAAACCCAATAGGACAAAAGTAGTCACATTATTGCTTAGCGGCAGAAATAGGCAAGGTGGCAGTACTTCCCTGGACGTACTCTTTCACAAGGAGCTCTACTGTTAGTAAACTTTACACTTTACAATTTATATTAAGTTACTCGAAAATATAACGAGACTAATCTACTATTAGAAAGTTAAACAAACCATAGAATATTTATCACGGAAATAATAGCTTCGTTTCATTACACTTCCACAAAGAATAAATCATGCAATTACCGAATCCGAGTCGACCCAGCTGGGTTCAGAGGGAGCAGAATATCTTCTTACCCTGAAATTTTTATTAATGAGAATATCATAAGCAGCGGTGTGCAGAAAAATCTATAATAGATTTATGCGATTCCGTTTTGTGTATGTTGACTTAATATAAGCGATGTAATATGCTATAAATAAATAATATAAATAAATTTCATGAAAGATTGATAAATATAATAAATGTTTTCATTTTGTGTTACATGGTTATGATATACGTGTTCTATCGATTTATAACTTCGTTTTAACGCTATGACGTCTTCTAACCACTAGTTTCTTCTATGTTGGGTACGGAATGAAAATTTAAAGTAACAATCGAGCCCAAACACGAGTATTACGTGTTTTTATATTATTTTTGAACATAACATTTCTATACGACCATAGACATTAAAATGTAGATATGTCTGTGCATATGCTGCTGTGAAATAAAATTTGATATTGCTTGGGGAATATTTATAAGATCATGACTCGGAAAAATTGACTGAATTGGACTTATTATATAGTTGGTATTAACTAATTTTATTAATATCTCTCATGAAAATTAACGCACGCGAGTGTATCTTCGCCTGCTTAGTTTGGCTTTTAGGCATGTGTAAATGCGTAACTACATCTTTATAATATCTTTCAACATGTTTACGGTTCAACAAACTTTCTCCGTACGGTCTCAATGAGTGCACCAGATTGCTCTTCCTGAAAACATTGTACTTTCTTAGAATTGCCTAATAACACTCGTTCAACTTAATTCTCTTTGTTATTAGTCTATTTATGGATTCTATTGCCTAGATAGTAATAGGAGCATAGCGCATCGCATCTAATTTTAAAATTAGCACACTTTTTGCACATATTTCGCTACCCGTTGTATCTCGAGAGCTGCATTGTTACCGACCGTGCGAAAAAGAAGTTTCTTTCGGTCTTATCTGTTTTGATTTTTTGTTTGAGATGAGAAAATTACAGATTGTCAAATCTTCAAAGACCATCTACAAGTTTTAATGACTTGAATAGGTAATATTTTTGTTTTATTCAACGTTGTCACTGTTTCAAAATGAAATATAATTTATAAAAGTATGTGAAAAAGACGTTAGTCCCAGCAATATTTTGGGTTCGTATAATTTTTTTGTTCATTTTAGATGTAATCTTGTGGATAAATTAGATTAATTTCCAATCTTCCCACGGGCGCCATCTGTAGGTGTAACGTTGTACTGCTTGATGTAGGTGTAACAACAATGTATGCAATTGACACAAGAACATACATACAACCAAAGCTAACTGTGTCCGGCCCTGACTCAATAACAATATGCATTGCATTTCATACTTCCACATTAGATGGCGCTGCAATACACTGAACTTATCGTAAAAAAAATAGGTACATTATTTATGTACAGTGTGTGCCATTACTTTCTCACCATCATCATTTATCTATACAACGTGTAATTCGATTCGCCTGATAAAAATAATGGGCATAGAAAGAAACATCTATATGAAAATCGCGGACAAGGCTTCGGTTGATATGCAATAACGTATCAACCAACATGATCATCGTTTTGCGAAAGTGGCACCTAAAAATGATTTCGTTATTTTTGATACTTAGTTCTAAAATTTTCTTGTAAAATGAAAACTTTTGCTGTTGTCGCCTCAGGAATGACGAATTGTTGTGATTTATTATTATAATACCCTGATAATAACAAGAACAATTTACGTATACATTCAATACCTATACGCGGAAATTTAACTCAATTAAAGTTACTAAACTCTAAGCCCCATTGAAGTTATAGACTTTGAATCTTGTGTTCCTTTAAGGTATGACGTTCCGTGTCTACACAGGATACCGGTGCCGGCTTGAGCCGGTCTAACTCAAATATCATTCAGATGATCGAGAATTCGATGTAACTCTGTTAGCTAATTTCGAAAAGAAATTCAACTGAAATTGTAATATTTATGCATTTACGATAAGTATTGGCATTTAGGTACCTCATAAAATGTTTTGTGTGTGTGTTATTTGATGTGCCATATATATGTTTCCTTTATTTAACTATTGAAAGTTGAAAACTTTTTGGCATAATTGTCTATAAAGGAATGTCACGTGTTGAGGTGTCTTATGTTTTCTTAAACAACATCAGTAGCGTAACATCTTGTATTGAAACAAAACGTGGGAAAGTTCGATTGGCATTTGTTATTTAGTGCAGCCAGTAGCGCACGATGCATCAGAGGGTCGCGGACGACACACAGTGGCAGGATCGAGGGTGGCATCGCGCCTGCGCTTTGCTGCGGCCACGGTCGATCGTCACCAGCATATGCGACTAACACGTGGTTTGAGTGCATTCTATCGCTAAAGTCATGACAACAAAAGGTATCTTGGATACCACACGTTCTCATGTAAAACTTTCGTATCGATTTTTCAGTTCATTGGTTAAAGCACAGAATATTTCCTTGCACTTAAACGTACCGGGAATGTCCGTCCACGGTCCTGACTAACCATCCGCGCGTGTCTGTGAAGCAAAGCGGACAACTTTGGCCTTAAAAGTACTTCCGCCTGTTCCCTAGTTGTCTTGACTCGTGTCTTCGGGTCGGGCCGATGAACAGTCATGAAGCGTACTTCCTTCTATGTACTTAGACTATAGAGAAGGTATTGAGTAACACGCTCTTCGTTACGGTGCTCTCTACATCATTGATTTCCATGATAATTTACTATGATAAAACAAAATACCTGATTTTCACGTTATTTCGTCACTTTGTACAAGATTGAGTGTGCAATATAAAACAGTCCGTGTAAATTTAGGAAAAGTCTGAATTTATTTGTGAAAATAAGAGGCTTCGGATTTTAGGCTTGATCTTGACAGAGAATTTGCTTCAATGAAATTTCAACCCTCTAATATGGTGGTGTTGTGGTACTAATCCCAAGCACAGCCGGGCGAGTGGCGACGACGGTGGCGGTGGCGGCGTCACGTGCGGGGCGCCGTATGACTCCGCCCGCGCGTCTCGTCTGCACCGCAGAACTGTCAAACCGCCTCCGACGGGCACCCGGCTCGAACGCCTACCTCAATCGCTACAATTCATTATTGTATCGCAGTGCAGTGACTCAGTGTGTAATTCGTAAAACTCGCATGACGGAAAATAGATTAAGGAGATGAACGGCAGTACGACGACGGTGAATGGAGGCGCCGTCAATGGAACCAGTGGAACTCTCAACGGAATTGGTGCAGCTCCACGTACCGCCACTCTAGGAACTCCTAGTAGTTATGCGTACACTTCTACTGGGTCTTTGCTAGGTCGTGGCGGAGCTGCAAGGCCGGTGCCCCCGCCAACATTGCCAAAGTATAGCGGGTCATTCAGCGCTGGAAGCTCAACAGGTCTCAGAGAGCGCGACAGAGAGGGAACTGGCGGATCGCACCGCTTGGCTAGCCTAGAAAGATTGGCCCTCCGTCAGCGCATCATCGAACACAATGCTAACAATCAGGTGTCGAGCTTGTCGTCATTCTCCAGTATCACTTCAAACGGCGGAATCACCTCCGCGACCGTCACCCTTACCGATACGGCAACGGTGAGTCCCCCAATCGTAGATCTTGCACCCTCAAAAATTTCCCCTATACGTAGTTAGCGCACCCCGAAAAAGGGATTCCTATCGTTATTTTAGCGCAACAAACCCTCTTGTTACTCACGGGTAGTATGTTATGCCTCTGGCAGACTATTGAGTTAGTCATGTTTTATACACCAACTGAAACAATACAAGTGCTCTTGAAGATATTTTTTAAATCCTACTCAAGACTGGTGCAGTAGTAGAAGCCATTGGGTTGTTCGACGCAATATAATGCCTCATTGTTGTTGTTTATCTATAGGTTTATAAACAAATTTTGAATATCTGTTGTGTAATTTAAAATTGCTGTTATCATTACTATTTATTTTGAAACAGTTTGATACGGGTAAATATTTTAATATCGTCCAATGACATGGTTTGAACACGCGTAATGGTTGTCGACGACTTTGTTTACATTCAGTTCCGTCGATAGGTAACATAACTCGCGACAGGTGTTGTATTGCAGTCTTGGTATATCCTACGCTATCCAGTACCCACCGTATATAAGTAGAATTTCTCGCCAGTTTATTATGTTACTGGTTGGTTGAATGCATTGACTGCTTGTAAAATTTTATTATAAGCAGACTGGCGTCGCTTGCGTTTAAACCATCGTTACACATACAAATATACTAATTCAATCAAGTAATTCGCAGTCGTAAGCAAAATCTTTTCATAAAACACCGTACAGATAAGTTGTCGTTGTTCTTATTTTGCAGCCTTTCAAGGATGAGAGTCCTGCATCCCACCGTATTCCCACGCAGCTCCTCATATTATGATAGTACCTACTGGTTCGGGGAGTTGAAGGGTGCGCGGGTGACTGACCCCATGGCTTTACGGTTAAAAATAACTTCATGCAATGCTGGCCATTCTGCTCACATGTGTCGAATTTACTAAACAGACATTAACTGTTTCACGGACGCACTCTGACCTGGTAATTTTATTTGAATACTTCAATCTTAAGTCCCAACAATGACTCAGATCTCAAGAAGCAAAAATATTTTTATCACAAGAACTCTTATTTCAAGGTTAACCAGACCGATTACAATCTCATCTTCCTGATTCATAATTCAGCGTCACTCCAAGATTCCACAAGTTTGTGGATTTCGTTCATTAGTCATTTCCTTCTATTCTTCGGCAGTGGTCCATTTGTTCATGTACAATGTCAATTCCATGTTAATCTAAAAAGAGTCTTTGTAAAATGTAATTATGTATACGAACAACGTTACATTATTCATTAAAGATGTGGTCTTATTTGCACTTGTTACATTAAACAGGATATTAAGAGATGGAATGAACGAATCATTCAATCATCCGTCAGTGTCCGATTGTCCTCTTCAATATTTTCTTATCACTTTTGACAAAGGGGCATTTTCTTGGAATTCTTGTTATCTATTTGTGTTATCATCGAGAAAGCTGTTGGTTAACTCAGAATTGTCAGTCAATAAATTAAGTCACTAGATGTATCACATCGTACAATGGAAATGCATTGTGGTGTTATTAAATTATTCCAATACTAACAAAGGTTACAGTTCCAGCCACAAGTTTTTCACTAAACGGCAAAAGTGGTCGGGACACGTTCTCCTCTTGCATTGTTTCGCTCGTTTCACAAAAAACCAAACTGCCCTAAAGTGGCGGTGCGTTTTCAACCTTCATTCAATCGTTTTAAGTTTGAATTCGAAGGGATGTTATCGTTTAGTTTGTTTTCTTTAAAGCGATTGGTCCTTGCTTTGTGTGTCTGGTGGGCATAAGTGTGACGGGCTGGCTCGAAGCAAGGGATCCATTTGACTGTATACGTAGATATAGCCATAATTAACTCGTACCTGGGGCGACGCGCCTTAACGCACGGATTGAAATTTTGACAATCTTATTTCTTCTTCTTCTTGTATTAATATTTAGTATTAATTATTAACTTAGGATGGAAGGAGGACCTTAAATACGAATTTGTAAATATTGTATTGCGTATTTACATTAATTTTCATGAAGTTAATTACTTCAAGTAAAATTAAGTGTGATCTTAATTACCTATTATGAACCTACAAAGGTGTGCTAGTTGTTCATGTATTATTGAAATACGTACCTACTTCTAGAAATATAATTTACATGTTTTCTTTTTAATTTTGAATTGGTATTTCCAAAATTTTGGTTTTTCTGTTTCACATCTGGATTATGCCAATGGTCTTGCCAAAAGAAGTGATTTAAAAGCAAATGATATTGTAATTGCAAAAAAACATTGATATTGTAATGTCATGTTGAAATGTCGACACTCAAACTGTCTCAATTAAAAAATGGAAATCATTCGCCCCGTGTGTAGCGCGGCTATGCGCCCCGCCACAGGCCGCCAGCCGGCACCGGCAGCCGGTATCGCCAGTAACTTAACCTCAAACTGACACGGCTGCCAATGTGTTCTAACTCACTTCTTCACCGTTACTCAGAAGATATTCTCCCGTGCCTTAATTTGCAACTTGCGTGACTCCGATGACACATTAAACTTATCGTTACCTAACTCCTGTCTGATACCGATAAATCGATCTTTGAAAGTATAGAGTTACGTTTAATCCTTCACGCGGTGAAACTCGCAGGGTTAAACAAAAGTTAAAGACAGTTACAAAGGAACAGGGTTTATACGTGAACGGTAGTTTTATTAAGTGAATGTTATTAATTTAAAATGCTCAACAAGTAGTTTTTGTTATGTGTGCAAGGAACGCGATGTTAGGATTGTGAAGTGGTAACGCGTTTTTAACCGTACATCAGTGCATGTGTACAGAATGGCAAATCGTGCGTTGTCCAATTGTGTTGCACAGACCAAATTAACTAGATGTGTTAGTAATGTGGGTGATAATGCAGATGACAAAGGAAAAGTTGGATGGACAAGTCCTCGAGATATTTGGAGGAACTTATCTTTACGAAGGAAAGCCGAGGTGATTTATATTATGAACCAAATGTTAACATATAATATTTATAAACGTGACAGTTGCTGTGAAAGCAGCAAACAATTATTGATTTATACTTGCCGCTATAATGCATCAATTGAAGAATCGACTGGAATGTAATGTAATGTTTATGTAACAGAATTTACGCATACGTATAAAATTACGTTTTCTTACTCATAATATATAATCTTGTGCTTATTAAACATCGCGAGGATCTAAGTGTCTAGAGAGCGTCCCGTTACTCCGTGCAGAACAAATCGAAAGTGTCCATTTCCTAATCCTCTGTGGCCGGGTCGTTGACTCGCTCTATATTATGAAGTCACATACTCTGCACTCTGTGCCTTCGTCTCGCCTGTTGCATTATCTATGTCTCACGCGCCATTGCTCTATCGGCCCTATCGTATGACAATTATTGCATTAGATGGACCTCGCATGCGACGGTAGATCTTGCATAACAACAATTCACGACCATAATTATTCTATGTATTATTCCTCAACCGCTCTTTGTTCGACTCTAGCATAAAGGTCATTATCATTAATTTCACTATTTGTAAGACTTACTAATTAATGGTAACAGTTACACTTAGACGTTTAATTACTCACAAATATCATTTACATCCTAACAACAATAACAACTCTCGTGTTGGACGTTTCAACATTTGGCTATTTACAGCAACAAAAATTCGGGTGCATGTGTGAAACTTTATTAAGTCATGAAAGGTTTTAAATAGCTTCCGAACAGAAATACCGGGGCATCGACTTGTGAACGCCTTATTTAACTCTAATGTATCCAGATATTGGTATCTTGTCTGTTTATTACTATTTGTCGGAACATTTGGGGTAATGGAGGTGCCCTTGTAAGTTTACAAGTCAGAAACCTTGTTTTGAATGACAAGACTTAAGTCAGACGTAACGTAGAGTGTAATAGATACGTACGTTAGTCCTTACGAGAGCAATTGAGTACATTAGTCGTGATCTTATTTGCTCATTTACGCCGTAGATGCATGTCGTTAGTGTTAATTTGAGTGACAATTGATTTAACCCCAATTAAAAATTTTCATGACCGGTACACACACACAATTAATGACACCCAAATTGCTCTTCATATTTGCAATAACAATGAGTACATCTGCTTAAGTTTGAGTTATATTTTCGAGTTCCAATTTTCGTTCTCAGAATTTGTATTACTAATCTCATGATGAGCTTGGCGCTCGCATTCTTTAACCTACCCGGCCTGTCGCCGCATCACGCAGCTATATGAATAATGCAGCATTAGACCGTGAACACTGCACCCAACGTCATTAACACGACACCCGGTTTAGTTACTAAGCTACTAAATAGCATAATCTCATATAATTAACTATATTTTAAAATTAAAATGACTTGAAATACGCATATATATCGACATTTATGCGTTCATAAAGGCGGTGCATTCTTATTATGTCGATTTCTATCTTCGTGTTACTTCGCATACAAGTGGAGTGCTATGGATATAAAAAGCCGTATTTGTTTCTTGCGAAGTGTGTAATTTTGCTTCTGGGAGCGAGGCAACAGTCACGGATGTTCTACTTACTAGCATTATCAGCGTAGGTATTCATTCAGCTATTCAGCCAATAAACTTTATTGGAACTCCATGACTTTGCCCACGATGTCTCTATATTTATAATATTGGGAATAAGATTGATATTCTCATAAAAATCTATAATCTATACTTTATTCAGCCAAAAATCTGCTCACTAAGAGATAATCTAGATTTTATTGTAAGTGCTACTTACATAAAATCGACATGACATGTTTATCGAACGATTCATAGTGGCCTTCAGATAACTGTTCCCCTTAAGTATTATCCTATTTGGGTTATTTGTTCCCCATAATTCATGTTTATGTGTTTGTTTCCACATACGAACGCGAAAATACTCGCTTATCTCTAGGACTCGTTGTTTTGTCTGTACGTTTAGAGGATTACTTTATTGTGTGTGTATCTTAGTGTCTTCCTGTGACTTGTTGTTCAACTCGCTCTGTATGCCGCAGCTCCGGTTTTGCCCACGCTTCAAGATCCATACGCCTACGTTGGTAATAAGTACTATAATAGGATAGGAGTTCTAAAGTTCGGCGGTTTTCGTATCTCAACTGCTCTACTTATTCTCAATGTAGAACAAAGTCTTATTGAAGCGTGACAGTACTCTACTAATGTATTCATATAAATTTCTAAAATGGGTATTATGAGGATAGTTTAGCAAGCGCCATGTAAAAGAATTTTTGATGATATTTAAATGTAGTAAAACGTATCCGAAGCAATTAAAAATTGTGTCTTATTCATGACGATAATTTCACATGCGCACTTCATACAAATAATCAAATATTAACACAAATAATCCAAAGAAATGCCAAAATTGTGTCTTATTTATGAGGACAATTTAATTAATTTAAAGCGTATATTCTTCATATTTTGGTGGTATTTGAATGTAATGTTAAATTGTAAAGTGTCACAATAACTTTGTGGCAAAATTTTTAACTTTCGACCAAAAAGAGTCGAAGTTCATGTGTCATAAAACATCTTTATTGATTTTGAATCACCATGGCCTTAGTAAAACTAATAAATTTCTTGTATTAAATAGTTTAATAATCTAAAATTTTGCCATATTTTTGGAATGAGTATCACATTAATTAATAGTTTGTGTAAAAAATACAAATCGTGATGACACAAAAATACGTGAGAAAATGTTTCCAAATTGATCTGGTTCATCCCTAATTAGGCTGCTACGTTTGATTTTGGCCATACATTAAAATATTTTTAAAATTTTATTATGCACTCTGTTGCAATACCTTTTCATTATTTCTTTATTATTACTTATCTCCGTAACGGTAGTCTACAATTACTTCGTTAACGAAGTAAATACGTAGCAACAGTTTACTTGCTCCTCTTTGTTGCTTTTTAATGTAGGTGGTGTTTGTGTTAATGATGAATCCGGGGATCATTTTATATCGGAATAGACAATTATATAGATAACAGAAAAAAAAACAAGTTATCCTGGGTCAATAATTTGAAATCTTTTTTAATATTACCACTACAGTTGAAGAATTATTTAATGGTATACGAGTATACGTTAAAAAATGTTTTTTTATGTAATGTCGAGCTTTCATATGTAGAATGTACAATGTTCGGAAATTTGTACATTTTTAATATTGATAAATTTATACTAATGCGGGAAAGTAATTTTTAACCGACTTGACAAAAAGTTGGAGGTTCTCAACTTGACTGTTTTGTTTTTGTATTTTATTTTGTATGTATGTTACGCGATAACTTTGTGAACCGATTTTGATGATTCTTTTTTGTTGGAAAGAATGTACCAATACTGAATTGGTCCCATTTAAATTTGGAGAAAATATTCCACCTATTAGGGTGGCAAACTAGGGGATGATTCCGGATTCATTAAATATACGTGGGGCGCAATATAAGTTTCCGGAATGAATAAGAAAAAAAAACTGTAAATAGTCAGAAATTAATTTATTGTTTCTCAAAATATTCTCCGTTAGCGTTAATGCACTTTTTTCATACGAATGAACCAATTTTGAAAACATTTATGCCACTCCTCCGTGACAATCTCTGAATCATATTTGTCATACTCTTCGACAGCTTCTTCAGGTGATGAAAATCGTTGACCGCGTAACTGGTTCTTAATTTTTGGAAATAAATAAAAGCACAAGGTGCCAGGTCGGGACTGTACGCGTGATGGCTCATAAGGTCAACGTTGTTCACCTTAAAAAATTCATTTGTCTGTCTGGCCGTGTGAGAACTGGCATTATCGTGGTGCAAGATGATACGGCGTTTACGGTTATTTTTATGGAGTTTGTCAATAACTTCCGGCAAACATATGGTCGTGTACCAATCACTATTCACGGTACATCGATTCTTCAAAGCAACAGTAGCCACGTGTCCAGTTTTATTTAAAAAAAAGAAGCAATCATCCGCTAAGAGGCATTTTGCACGCGCGCCACTTTGCTTGGTTTCGGCTCATCTCTAGAGACCCATACGCTCGATTTCTACTTTGTTTTGGGATCGTAACTATAAATCCATGTTTCGTCACCTGTTACTATGTCCCACACCAAATTCGACGCCCCTTCGTTGAATCTGGTAAGCATGGCATTGCACCATGTGACGCGATCCGTTTTTTGAGCCTCAGTGAAATTGTGTGGGATCCACCGAGAATACAGCTTTTTCACACCCAAATGTTTGTGTAGTATTGATTGTATTTGACTCATGCCTATGCCTAAAGATGCCCGAATCTCATTATATGTCACATGCCTATCTGTTTTGATCATACGGCGCACAACATCGATGTTTTTGTTGTTCACGGCAGTGGACGGGCGACCATTACGAAATTCGTCACTGAGATTCACACGACCGCGTTTGAATTCTGCAAACCAGCTATAAATAGTCGTCTTGCATGGTGCTTCATCGCCAAAAGCAGTTTGAAGCCGAGTGAAGCTCCACTGAGCTGTTAAATTACACTTAAAGTCTTAGAAAATCATACTTCGATAATTTTCACGAGTTAAATCCATGGTGGTGTAGACAACCAATTTCTAAAATGACGCCACAATGTAAAAACAAGTGACAGTCAGATGAAACAAACTGTATTCTACAGCCAAAGAGTTCCATTTTCAAATGTTGTAATTACTTTTTAAATATTGTTTATGTAAGTGGCCAGTTACGGAAACTTATAGTGCGCCCTATGTATTTGGTTGTATGTTGTTTAGTAGTAGTGTACAACTATATTAGGAATCAAACAGAGTTTTTCGAAAATGAACAAAATAAAAATACTACTTATTTGTGTATTACAAAGAGGAGCCATCGTTTTTTTATATACTATTAAGTGATGGCACGAACAAGTCGTGCACCTGGTGGTAAGCGACACGCCTGTGCCTAACAGTTGCAGTGCCCCTCGGAGCTTTAAATCACAGAGGTCTGAGGGACACTGCCACTGTGCTCAAAACCCTGAGACATAAGTTAACAAGTCCCATGTGCCTGTAATTTCACCAGCACCTTTACCCTTCGAAACCGGAACGCAGTAATGTTCACATTATTGCTTGGCGGCAGAAATAGGTAAGGTGGCAGTATTTCCCTGGACGAACTCTTTCACAAGGAGCTCTACTATAAGATAAGACTATAAGATCTCCTCTCAACAAGATACCATACTGAAAGTAGTCCCTAGTAATGAGGGAAGCTGATTTTTATCCTTCAGTGGTTTTAAATAAGTTCGGATCCGGTCCTTACGTTTCGTTCTTAATGCAAATCAGCTATAAATAGTCGTCTTGCATGGTGCTTCATCGCCAAAAGCGAGCGACTTCAGTTTGAAGCCGAGCTAAGCTTCGCTGAGTTGTTAAATTACACTTGAAGTCATAGAAAATCATACTACGAAAATTTTCACGAGTTAAACCCATGTTAATGTAGACAACCAATTTCTAAAATGACGCCACAATGTAAAAACTAGTGACAGCCAGATTAAACAAACTGTATTGTACAGCCAAAGAGTTCCATTTTCAAATGTTGTAATTACTTTTTAAATATTGTTTATGTAAGTCACCAGTTCCGGAAACTTTATAGTGTGTCCTATGTATATGAACCTGTATTTATATTAGTTATACTTTATGTATATAAGGTTAACGATTTCAATAAAACTGATGATGAACAAATAGATATAATTCCACGAACTTTAGAGGTCAGTTTTTTTAGTACTCTGTACTGAGATTTTGTAAACGAAACTTAATAGTCGAAAACCATGATATTGAGCTCAAATAGAACCTCACCGTTTAGAGGATATAATTTATTTTTTTCTATGGGTTTTACTGGTGCCATCTCTTTTTATGTACACTATTTTGTTATTTTGTTTCGTACACAGGTGTCCTGAAATCGTCTAATTGAAAGACTAGTATTATTATATTGACTACGATTATTAAGACAAAACAAAATAGTACGTCGACATGGGTTAGTACGTGATTTTATATTTAAACATTTGTGTTTCAAAACGTATCGTCGGTAATATGCACGTGATGTATAGGCAGGTAACTAATACATGAAATTGGTTAACCTTTAGTGAAACTTTACTATGTACCAAATATACTCTTGCTTAATTAATTGATTTACGTAGTACTATGCCAACAGATGACACACATTTTAGTAGTAGAGCTCCTTGTGAAAGAGTTGGTCCAGGGAAGTACTGCAACATTACCTATTTCTGCCGACGTTTTGAAGGTTAAGGATGCTGGTGAAATTACGGGCACATGGTACTTGCCAACTTATTTCTCAGGGTGATTGGTGCAATGGGAGTGCTCCTCAGATCTTTGGGATTTAAAGCTCTGAGTGGCACTGCAACTGTTATGCGCAGGCGTGTCGCTTTCCGCCAGGCGCACGATTTGTTCGTCCTGTCACTTGGTACAATAAAAAAATGCTATGTTCTTATTAAAAGTTGTATGTGACTCGTAAGGTGACAGTTGCACTCAATCTTGGGAATTGTGATAAAGTTAGCGAATCGTACAGAGAAAGTCAGGTAAATGAACGTCGTCGCCCCAAATTACGTACCTTAAAATTGTTTTAAAAGGAACATTGCTGCATTTCATACTTAATAAATACAAATGAAGTTAACTTCTTTAATAAAATTGTGTTTTCCTGTGATTAGATAACTGTTATTCACTTGAGTTACCAGCTTTTTCTGCTAACATAACTTACCCATTGTACTGTAATTGTGATTAACTGTTTGCGTATAGATATGTATTAATAAATCACCGGATTGACCACAAGTACGTAAGTCAAAACACGGGTTCATTGCAGCTCCATACAAAGACTTGCGCACGTGCATTCGTTTAATGTTCACTTCCCGTACATAAAGCGACGGTTTTGTTTGGAAACAAATTTAGCTCATAACAACTACCCCATTTGGATATCAAATGAATTAGAAGATTCTGTTATATATCACGATGTAGTTTTACGCTGTGATTGATTTATATAGTTATTGACGCTATTTCCGTTCATTTCTCTCTCTTAGCTAGGGAGATGGCGACAATGACTCAGAGCCGGGAGTCATCGCAGAATCTCGTCGCGTCTCGCGTCGCCGTCTGCAAGGGATTGCAATTATACTGAGAGCAGTATTTTTTCAGACTTTATAACACAGCGATGAACTGCCGCGGTGCCGTCTAGAGTTTTTTTTGTCCTACTCTACATCGTGGATTACTCTATTGTCGTGTTTTGTTTTATTCGTCCTTCGTTTTATTTATGGTTACAGAAAGAGAAAGATTGTTGTTGTTGTAAATAAATATCGAATTTTGTTTCATTTTCATTGGATAAAGAACACTTCTTCGGGTGTTATTATTATTTATTGTTTCTTAAAAATATATTTCTTTGTAGTTTGTAGTGTGTTTGTAAGCACTCAGAAATTTGTAATTCGAAGTGAGAGTGAGTTACAATAATTCATACGATACGTTGTGTCGAGTTGTCCTAAATGAATTGGTACTGTATTTTGTTTGTTGCTTTCGAGTTTTCAGACGGAATATCGCCGAGTCGTGGGACAATATGCCATTGTAGCACGCGAAGTCAATCAAACGTGTAATGACTGCCTCTATATAATAATCTCTAATGTAATGACACTGAGAAGTATACTATCGCCCTACCCACGGACAAGGGAGTGTCCGGATACACTGGAAAGTAGAATCTTTTATAGAAATAATAATGTTTCACATGAGGCTGAGAATCTGCATGGAAACTTTGTTTATAATTGTTTTAAGTAAATACATAATTGTGCGCTCAACATTATTTACCAGATATACAAAATACCATTGTCTCACGAACAATACTTAAATTAGAACTAAATTGTGTGTCATCTACATAGAAATACGAGTCATCGTTCGATCATGCCTGCCTACCTATTTTATGATTTTGCTTCAACCAACGTTAAAGTAAGCAGGGTTAGTGCTAATGATAAATAAAATGAAAATGAATTGAACAGCTAAAACACATTGAGCGTGAAGGCTAATTCAACGCAGATTTTACTCGGTTTCCTCTAACTCGCAGTTCATTTACTCGTTAGGTGCATGTTGTTTACGCCGTGTTTACGTTGTCAGTGTTGATTGAATCAATGAACTGTGATCCTGGAGCGAAACAGAATTTTGCACCTTACTGGACTAGTCTTTAATGAAATTCGTTATGTTGAGAAATATAAAAAAAAGGTTGAGTGTTAGCAAGATAAAAAAGAGAATTGTATCTGGTTATCAATGTCAGTATGTAAGTTTATCTCGTAAGCTATCTATATTATTTACAGGGTGCCCCAAAAATATCACGTCCGAGCGACACTGCGAGTAGCTGAGCTCTATGCGTATCAGAAAAAAATTAATGGCCTTAGTAAAAGTCTTTTAGTTTTCGAGATATTGGCACTTTTTAATTTTTATAGAAAAACTACTTTCTACCCTATCCCACCCAGCCGATTGCGCCCGATACCGCCGTAAGAGAGAGAGAGATAGTAAATAAGGGTCATACATCTCACTTATTTTTTACTACCGGGGTTCCTAGTGACAGAGTAGTTTGTCAATAAAGCTCAATAATTTAACACAATTTTGTTTAGAGACCAATTCGGCTAGTAGGGTGTTGATGACGAAAAAAAATTAAATGACTAAGCTCTAACATTCCTGATTCTGCATTAAGTGGAGCAATTTTTAAGATCATTTGCAAATTCAGTTTCTTACAATTTCTATACACACTAGCTATTCAAAGTTAATGTTTCACTTTTGAAAAGGGTATGAGGTATACAAAATGAATAACTTTTCAAATTTTATGATATTTCTCAGTAAAATATTAGTGGCAGTACCTGGAAAAATTATTCAGGTACCAGAAAAGTAAAAATACCATCTGCAGCTAACCCTGGAAATAATAATATAAAACCCAAGAAAAAGTATGGTTTTTCCAAAAAAATAAAATAAGTGCCAATATCTCGAAAACTAAAAGACTTACTAAGATAGAATTATGATTTTCTGGTAGGTATAGACCTCTAAGTGAGCAGTGTCGCCCTGACGTGGTATTTTGGGACAACCTGTATAATAGTGTTCTGAACTATTATCTCTTAACTCCTTTTTATTTTCGCTGCAGTATATTATACTGGACGCATTTGTTCTTATTTCTGTCAGCCAATAGAAAAGATTGTTTATACGTGTTTCTTCGGCAAACAAACAAATTCCTTTTCGTTGACAAGGCTATTTGAATATTTACGTCCACACAATGCCCGTGGTCCGATAAACATTGCCGGCCGCGTCTGGTGGGCTCTGTTGTTCATCAATAAAACAGTGTTCAGTTAGCTGTCGGTTCTCTTCTAGTATTTACTACTTTCTTTTTCTTAGATTTTCGTAGTATTAAAGTTTTCGGCTACCACGCCTAAGGCATATTTTGTTCGCGTAAAATTTTTCATTCAGATTATAGAAGATTATTTCTATAGATTTTGTGCTATGAAATGTTTCGCAGTGTAGTTAATTGAAATGCGGAAATGTAGTAAATGTGTTATGCGCACTCTGTCGGTATTGCACTTGTTAAGTGATTGTGATTGTCAGTTAGACCAGAACTCAATATATTTGTGTTCTTGGATTGTTAAGAAGAAAATGGTAATTTATTATCTTTTCACCGCCTACATCCGATAACTTTTTCGTACAACTTAAGTCATCAGATTAGTAAACCATGACAAGTTGTATCCGTACCTATTGTCATGATTATGTGCTGGTGTATCACCGACAGGTTAGTGATATTATTAGACTTTAGCGTCGCAGTCGTCGCCACAAACGTGTGCGGTCGACGCACTTTGTAAAACTGCATAGTTAACGTAAGTGAATAGACTCTTGTCGTAGCGTGTAGATACTTTGATGTTTCATGCTGTTTTGAATCCAACTGTCATTCTACTTTTCAACTAAATTATGACTTGATCATTGAATCAGTAGTGCGTTCATGTCAATTGTCTTTATGGCCTACTTGACATTTAAATGGGCTGGAGAAATCTCGTCAGGAAGTAAACATTAGGGACGTTACGTCTGTTGTATTCGCTTTTAGACTGGGAATTTTCTTTGAACGAATATGAACTTACTCGTGGTAACGATAGGTGCTATGGCTTACCAGAGTTAGCAATTGTCTACATCGTAGCTCGTTATTAGTGAGGCAGTCTGCATAGCGAGATGTAATTCAGGTTTGCAATAATGACGGGCGGGTTCCGCGTGACTCACCCCGCTTTCGTTCTTCGCACCTACGTACATGTAATTGTACAGTTCGATGTTATTGGCAAGTCTACAACAGGTACTTCGTTTCGCTTTTACGCGGCCTGTCTGTAAGCCGTATTAATACATGGAAATGAAATTAAGTAAAGTGAAATTTTGACAAAAAAAGCCTTAGAACCGGTCCCAAAGTATTTATAATATAATTATAATATAATAACGCACACACTCAACATAGCCCCGCCCTAGGGAAACCCTGAGTCGCGGGTGCCATGGACACACACATAGACAACCACAAATTACATCCAAACTCCCGAGAGAAATAAATGTAGGTCATACAAATATTTCTCCTGGCCCGGGAATCGAACCTGGGACCTCTGCGTGCCAGTCCGGCATGGTAACCGTTCGGCCACTGAGAAGAAAGTGTAACTGAATTGATATTTTCATGTTGAAAGAGCAATTTATTTGATTTTGATCTTAATGAGTGATAATAAATCGATTTGAATTTACAA
Source organism: Hyposmocoma kahamanoa (assembly GCF_003589595.1). Lineage (NCBI taxonomy): Eukaryota > Metazoa > Arthropoda > Insecta > Lepidoptera > Cosmopterigidae > Hyposmocoma > Hyposmocoma kahamanoa. The sequence goes on from NW_020653851.1 coordinate 15,221,252, forward strand.
TACGTTTACGTAGGAATTGTTTTCGCTAGACGGAAATATTACCTTCATACCGGTGAGTCATCTGAGTCTAGAGTCGGACAGACCGGCCTGTACTTGCGAGTTTAATGCTTCGATAAATGCCTTTAATAAACTTACGATCGAATATCAACCACCATGGCATGCTCTCAGTACTTTTATGTCTTTTCGCTACGGGAGCCTTGTTAGTCTCACTTTGCAACTTGAGATTAAAAAAGTACATTGAAAGTCGATTTACGGTTAAAATAAAAGAACCACAGCACCTGTACATTATGAACCGTGATTAGAAAGGACGTAACTTGAACTAGGTTTCTCCAAATTTTCAGTTACAAAGTAAACGCGAGCTGTTCTTCAAGTCCGAAACTGTGAGCAGCGGCGGGGTGAGCACAACGGGCCCGCCGAGCGCGGCGCCGCCGGCGCCGCCACTCGCTCCCTCGGCGCTCAAGGACGCGCTCGCCAAACGCTCGGCCACCCTTCCCGAGCCGCACGAGAGCAACCATCACGAGCCCAACGGTACCGCCGCCACAGCCAAACTCACCAACAGCGCCTCTATTGATGTCGCTAAGACGAATAACGCCGTGCCACCCGCTACCCCCGCGCCCCCCGTACCCAACTCTGCCCCGCCGGCCGCACCACCGCTCCTCAGGAGTACAGACAACATTAAGGTAAGATCGTGTGCACTGCTGTGGGCAATATTACCTTTGTGCGAAACTTCGATAAACTATTCTTCACAAGCGTTTACCCCCAATAAGTTATTGTTATAAAGATCAATGACGTACGAAGTATTGAAGGGTATGTGATATTATAATACTGTTACGACTTGTAACAATACCTGAATAACAAACGCAATAGTGTAATGTTTCCACTATTCCTGTATTAGTAGTTAGCGCTCCATTCTCGCCTTCTTCTATTTTAATTTCTGCTTCTTCAATTATTTATTTTGTACTGTACACGTGTACTCTACGTTTGGTTACTTAACCACATGTTTTCCAATTTTACAGAAACCTGACCACCCACCAGTTGCGCCAAAACCAGAATTACCTAAGCTAGAGAAGCCAAAGACCAAAGAATTAGACGGATATGTCGGATTTGCAAATCTCCCAAATCAGGTCTACAGAAAGGCCGTGAAAAAAGGATTCGAATTCACATTAATGGTTGTAGGTAAGGCGAAGTTAAAAACTATTTTGATCTTTTATGTACTAACAAATAAATATTTTTTAGTCTACATAGTTTCGTATTAGGTACGTGGGAAAAAACACTAACTCTGTAGATAGCATCATTAGTGCAAAGAAGTTTCTAAAAGTTTCTCAATTAGGATAAAAATGGTTCAGGTAGATGACTCACTGTTTAATGTTTATTGTTGCACTCCATGCTCATGCGATGCGGCCCAGATTCTTTCGACGCATGTGGATAACATGGGTGATTAACTTGACTCCGAGGTATTTTTTAGGAATTGTCGGTTTCGTGTTTAATTCCACATTAAAACTTTCATTTGCAACGGTCGTATAAGGGTGTAGTCACACGAATTGCATTTTGGTTGCATCGCACGATTGCTCATCTATACGCATACTTGACTAGCAGCACGCCAATTGTTTGCAGTCGGTAGTTGTGATACAGTTGCGTTGCAATTGCTTCCAAACTGCTTACCGACTGCCTTATGTCTACTATTTTGCAGTTGTCAGGCAGTCGAACTGCAGCTCGTGTAACCACACTCTTAAGTAAGTTGTTGGGTGCCTTGACTGTAATTGGGTGTCTTAATTATAACGTCGTCATTAGTCTACGTGCGTCACACAACTACGGATTTAGACGCTCAAGCAGTAATTTGTAAAAGGTAAACGAGTATTAGGAACGCATGACTAGAATATGATAAACAGTTATCACTACCTATGCAGTATCTAGTTCTTAAGATTTTGCGATTATTACACATCTGGTAATGAAACTATTTTTCGAGTCTAAATCGCGTATATTTGTTTTATCAGTAGATCGGAAAAATAGTTTCATTTCTTATTTCCATTGCCGTCTTTAAAGTTGGAAGTATAGTTAAACATCTTGCTTATTTACTTGTCTGTATTGTTTTAGGTGAGACCGGGTTGGGCAAGTCAACGTTAATAAATTCGTTGTTCCTGACGGATGTATATGACAAGGATAAGCACCCGGGGCCGTCACTGCGGGTTAAAAAGACAGTAGGTGTCGAGACCAGCGTGGTGCTGCTCAAGGAGAACGGCGTCAACCTCACGCTCACTATCGTCGACACACCCGGTTTCGGAGACGCCGTCGACAACAGTAACTGGTAAACAATACATCAGATATGTAATGGCCAAGGAAATATCAATGCTGGAACCTGCATGTCCGAGAAGTTTTATAAAAATTTTTGAAGCGTATGAAGTTCCCCACCTGCATCGGACCAGCGTGGTGGACAATAGTTATATTTTCAATAGTTATTTATAGTTAGTATTTCTCCTAAGAGGAACCCCATGCCTTGCAGTACTATGTGTATGAATTGATAATACGTATGTACTCACGCACTGATCACCAGATTGTTCATTTGTGAGTCACAAGTTAGATAAGATAGTGTCCGTGCTCTTTTTGTGTTGTTTTACTTTGAGGATAAGCCTATTGTTTTCGTTTCTTTTTTTTATAATGCTGTAACTGTTATTTAACAAATTTCTGACGTTGCAGCTGGCAACCAATAATCGACTTCGTTGAATCGAAGTATGAAGAGTACCTGAACGCGGAATCGCGTGTCACGCGCAAGGCGGCGCTGCAGGACACACGCGTACACTGCTGCCTCTATTTCATCGCGCCTAGCGGCCATGGGCTGAAACCCCTCGACGTCGAGTTCATGCAGCGACTCGGAGACAAGGTCAACATCATACCAGTAATCGCCAAGGCAGATACGATGACGCCCGAAGAATGCAAAGACTTCAAAGAACAGGTGAGCATAAACATGTTGCAGCATATGAAAATATCATTAATATATATTTCAATATGGAAAAGAAGACGCTAAATGACGTTTGAATTTTACCGAATGAAATCTTATCTTAACTAAGTCGTCCTCAAACTGCAGTTAATCGATACTACACGGATTTCAGATAATGAAAGAAATAACACAACACAAGATAAAGATCTACGATTTCCCTGAGAGCACGGGCGAAGAAGGCGACGGCGCAGAGGCGACGCGGGTGTTGCGCCGGCGCGTGCCTTTCGCGGTGGTGGGGGCTAACACTATAATCGAACAGGACGGACGGCGGATTCGTGGTCGCAAGTACCCTTGGGGAATCGCAGAAGGCAAGTATTTTAAAAATTTTTATTTATATTAATTTAGGGTTCTGTTGAGACTTCCTCGCTTTTGCAACGCCTCTGGCATGTTTGTGAATGCGTGTGTAGATGATTTTTACGCAATAAAAGTGCGTCACAGAAGTTGCGATTGCGCGGGAAACCAATGGTATCCTGAGGATGATAACAGGAAGAATGGACCCTGCTGTCCTCCATAGGTTTACCGTGTTACACGTAGACATATAATAATATATTTATAATAATGTAATTTAATTTAAAGTATTGTGATTATTACTAACAAATATGGACTAATTGGTCTGAGTAAATGAATTTGAATTTAATATTTAATTGATGTTTTGTACACGAAAATAGCATCCAAATACAAAATAATAAGTACATAACTCTAGTATCATTTAAAGTAATATCGTAGAATAAAAAAAATGTGCTGATAGTCCCAAATAATCTTATATTGTTACTTTTCTGTTTCCTCGTTTGTATTGTAGGTTAATAAGCTTAGACTTATGGTTTCACTATATATTCAAAATGAAGAAAAACAGTAGCTAAATCCTGAATTTTATATATTTGTTAAATCAACACCCTATTACAAACAAAATTTACATATTACAAGTCTGTGCTAAAGCTAATTGAATTTAGCAATGTTGAATACAATTACTACACTGAATTACTCAATGCCCACTTATTCGACGAAACAATAACTTTCTTCGCATACTAGGTCGTGGACACCGATATTTTCCACTTTCCCTATTTATTTATAACGACTCGACTGCTACCGCGTTTTAATAAGGCTGCGACGGTGGTATGTGGATATAATAATGTCAATCATGTTCTATTGACTTAACTTTGTTTCATATACGATGGGTTATTCTGTCCAAAAATATTTTACGATTTGTGCATGCCCAAACAAGACAGTTTTGCTTTATAAAAAACAGACGTTTATTTATTATCAAGTACACGTTCACTATTTCTAATTTGCATTTTTTTCCATTGTTTCATTTTTAATAATATTTGGTATACAGGGCGGTCGAGATGGGACGTCAAAAAAAAAAAATTAGGTGGCTCGTATTGAGGGGTATCCGAATCACCTCCATGTTTGTTCCGCGATTTTTCGTAGTTTTCGAGTTATGATTTTTTTAACCAGATCGGCTCTAAATTTTTTTTCTTCAATTTGTACAAGATTTTTTCAAGACTTTTTTATAACTCAATCTTTGTGAATTGTACTTTAACGCACAAAATTATTGGCTTCGTAACATCAAATTCGCAATCGAGCGGGTCACTTGAACAGTCGAATACGATGTTATTATTATATTCAAATTTCGAACATCTCTGAAAAACGGAACAATTTGATTTGACCTCAATTCTATTATCAGTCGAGATGAAGTTTTATTCGAAATGAAATGTCAATAGTAAACAATTTTGACCAATTACACACGTTACTTGATATCGAATGATAATTGGGGCCGACTCTAGATTGTCTATGAATTAAATGAAAACTACGGCTGTCTGACTTGCGCGAGAAAAGTTTTTATTTGCCGCCATTTCGCCAGTCATGACATGCGCTTCCTGAAAACATCATAGAGAGCTTATAATATGTGTATAGATCTTAGAGGATGGAAAAAAATAAAAGAAAGGAGCTGCCCTAAGTACAGAATCAACGTGCATATTACCAAAATTTGAAAGTTACAAATGGCGGATTTCTTTAGTGTTGTACCATAATCTATCGATAAGTCATTATCGACATGCAAATGTATGGCTTGAATTTTTGTTTCTTTAGTTTACTGTAACCAAAGTATGCCTAAACAAACACAAGTCTGATAATTTAATCTCGAGTGGTATATTATTATAAATGTCAACACACATTTTTAAACTTCAAAAAAAATTTATTTTCAACATTACAACTGGTAACTTATTTAGTAAAAGTCACCAAACTGCTGTGCAGTTTGTTGGCGACATGCGCATTCTTGCTTAATTATACCTACTTTACTTGTATTTAACATTACGTAGTATTAATTGTACTTACTAAATAAAATATAAAAATTACTTTAAGAGGTACGCCTTTAACCTACATTTTAGTACATATTTACATAACGTCTTTTAACTAACCGTCAAGTACAAGTCTATTCAGGTTTCTGCGGATTCTAGTATTCCCGTTAATTCCCGGGCTTTCTTAAGCAAATGAATCTATCAAGCAATTTTAACACAGAAATATTGGAAATAGTTGTAAAAATCAATTATCGGAAATCAACAATTATCATGTACTAGCTTTTCCCCACGATAAAATCCCCGCAATAAAGTTGCAAAAAAGAAAGGACAAAAACGAACGTGGTGGATGCTGATTATTCCAGAAACAGAACAACATGACATTTTGTTGATATATAATATATACTTCTTTATTTTGTGTTTTGATTTTTTTTTAATAGAGTTATAAAACCAGTATGCATTTCATATGCGGACGGACTAACGTGTGAACGCTATTGGTCGAGCGCCTTTGGTTTGTGATAAGCCGAATGAACTCTATACACGTTGGCGCTCGCCTTCACTCGGTCAGCTAGGCGAGTGACACCGAACAAGGCAAGGCAAGGCAAATAGGCTGTCTATACGTTGGTATGTTGTCATTGTATTGCAGGCTTTAAAAAAATAGTCATATTTAATAGTTAGAGTTGTCATTGGGAAAAATTTTTCTGTTTTCAGGAACTGAGAATAGCTAGTAAATGAGTCTTGTTTAATCTAAATTGAACATAAAATTATTTACCAATAAACCTAATGATGGAATAGCATTGTCATGTAATCTAGTTACATTTAAAGTTCTGTTAAAATTTGACTCTTCAAAATGAAGCGAACAAATGAAGATGGTCTTTGATCCAACGTTTATATTCCGCAGTCCTATGATTTCCAACCATTCTTTCTTCCTTTTTTCATTTGTAGGAAAACTTGAAATAATAATAATAAAACAATAAAAACCTCATAGTGAATTGTTTTAATAACAGAATATCGATAATATGTATGCTTACAAGATCAACACTATCTCAAAATAATCGTTAACAACAATCATCAAAATATACAAACAAACAGGCAATCTAAAGTAACAAAAGCAAAATTTGGCAAGATTTATAAATAAACTACTTAAATAAGTCTAATTACATAAAATATTCGGGCTATTGTGTGATTTATAGACAAAAAAATAACACATGCCTGTGCAATGTAACATTCGATTGATTTGCAGTTTTTCTAAAGCCGCATCCTTTAATGCTGCAACGTCGCATTTTTATTAATACCTAATTATTCTCACTGTCAATATTTTTGTCCAATTTAATTATAATACATGTGAATAATTCAATAATACATTTGGAAAAACATTTGTTTTGACATTTGATGTACTTCCCTTTGACAACGGTATCATGTACCTCATGTACTTGAAATGGCCACGGTTGGCATTTAAAATGACGTTACGAATTTTCGATTCCCGTGTTTGACACAGACCAATGTAATGCTATCTCTTTTGGCTTAAGACGGCACGTAATAGTTAAACAAAGACAATAATATGTTTATGTTTTCGAAGTCGAAATGCATCATATACATATAACGTCTGATTTATATATGTCAACGTAACATGTCCTTTAGTTTCCATAGTCTAAGGTATAGATAAACCAGTGTATCTAACTACATAATTAGGCATTAAAACACTCGTGTGATGTTTTCATGAAACTCGCCTGTCGGCTAGTTTCATAAACCCGCACTCGTATCTTAATGCCTTTCATTATGTAACAGTCACATAAACTACTATTGTTGTGATATGTTCACACATGTACAATTTATACCCACTTGACAGTACTATAACAGTGCTTATCGTCAGAACTAGGATACTACGCACTACGGATGTGCCAATTCATATATTTTGTTAGTTTATTGATACGTGGGAGTGTTAAACATTACTATTTGTCACCCACGCTTATGCTCGGAATACACGAGGCTATTTTTTAAGGCTAGGACAGCAAGCTAGTGCTAGTAAGCTAGTAACTCTGGCGTCGTATATACAGAACCAGCTTAATTTCTAGGCTAGTAAGCTAGTGAGGAAGATAGTAAGGTAGCGTCTCTAGCTAGGATAGTTTAATGGGATGAGGTTCTATTATTTGCGCTACTAGCTTCCCCCACCACTGATTTTACTATCCTGTCTTGTGTACTAGCTTCGCGTGGTCGGCGAAGATAGTATCCGATCGGATGGTATGCAGTGACGACACATTTTGTTTTCCCGACCGCTGACCACGTGTTTATGTGACAGTTTACATGCCGAAACTGAGTACCGTAATTAATTCAAAATTAATGCAATTGTACCGTAAAGAGGAATTTCTATGTAACGCCATTATTCCGTAGTATAAAGCTAAATCTCTGCATGATTCAGCATTACAAAAAATATATGGCAAATTATAAATAATCGACATAAAAGTCAAGTAATAAATAGCGTTTGTTTTACGAAAGCTCTTCATTATTATGCACAGACGTATTGTTACCACAGTCACAGCAATGATACTGCCTTAAAATTTACTGGCATCATGTAAACTGTTCTAGCATGTGCCAAGCCAGGACAGAGTTACTAGCTTGCTAGTTTACTAGCACTAGCTTGCTGTCGTAGCTTTAAAAACTAGCCTCGTGTATTCCGGGAACTAAGAACTAGATGTGATCGTTAATTGGATCAAACGATAGAATGAAGAGACATTATTTTATTTCAACTGTTCTGGAGTTGACGTCTATGTTGCATGTTTTTTTACTATTAAGAATTTATATCCTATATTTAACTTCATCTCAGTTCATTACTTTATAAAATCCACATAACAAATATAGGTCATACAACTTAAAATGAAATAAATATGAGATGAAAACTCTAACAAATATCAATTTATGTGTGTAATATTTTTAGTAAAATTCTCACTGCCCATATACGTAATAAATATGTGTAAACTGTCTTAGCTAGTGAGTCGATTTCAGGAACATTCGAGAAATAACCCAAAACCTTGTATCTTTCAGTTGAAAATTTAGAGCACTGCGACTTCATTGCGCTGCGTAATATGGTAATCAGGACGCATCTGCAAGACCTCAAAGATGTGACCAGCTCGGTCCACTACGAGAACTACCGCTGCCGCAAGTTGTCAGGCCTCACACACGACGGCAAACCTCACAGGATCAACTCTAACAAGTATGCACTGATTTTTAGTTCACATCACGTTATTTGTTTGTTGTTTTTCTTTATTCTAATTTTCAAAAAATTTTTACGTACGTGACCAGTCCAGTCAGTTTCTATGTACGTCAATTTTTTTTAACAATTTCATTCCTTTAATTGTGTTTTGATCATCGACATTTTTGGATTCATATTAACTTAGGCATGATTAGAATTAACAACCCGAGTAGACGGGGTTGTTCAAATAATTTTTGTACCAATATGTACTAATATTTGATTTAATGTACTGCCGTCACCGCATTCAAGGTGACCAGACTAATAAATCTTCTAATAATATCTAATATAACAAAATGCTATAATAATTTTTCTTAACAATGTATGTATTTCATTGCTGCATGTCTGGTCACCTTCAACTGTGTGCCTTTTTGTCTAACTATCGCAGTTGTGTGCTAAAATTGTTTTAATTTTGTTTTTTATTACGGTAGATCTTTCCGATAGTCGCATACGACATTCCTCGATTACTTGAATGTTCTGTGCTTGGGCATGCAGAAATGGAATACTCATTGTGAACATTTGTCATACTAATGTCTCATGGATTATTTTCAAAATAATTTACATATTACCCATCGGCTTTATCGCTCTCAAAATAAGAGAATTTTAACAATGAATAAGATTTTCAAAATGATCCATGACAATTTCATTGATCATAATAACTTGCAATTCATTTGCCTCGACTGTGGCATTAATAACATTAAAGCACTGAGTGTGTGTTTATTCTGTTTTAAACAATGTTGCACACGTTCTGTCATTGCAGTGTTGATCACAATATTAATAGGTCTACAATATTAATAGAAATTGTTTTTGATTGCATTTCTCACATTCGGTGAGTTCTTCCAATCTTCTAAAATTGAAATCTTCCAAGTTAAATAAAAAATTCGTTGTTTCATTAAAGGATTTAAATAATTACGAAAACAACCTTGCTGCTAAATTAAATAAAAGTAAATTTTATTATTCTATTTCGAAGATGCAACAAATTACTCGACTCGAACAACAGAGTCCGATGTAATTTGATTATACAGCGAAAAGACGATAAATATATAATCTCGTTATTCAAAATAACGCCTATCTATAGGTATTTTCAGAATTTTTATATCTTATTTCATTTCGGAAATATAAAATCGAACAACAATCGATCTGATATCCACAGCTAAGAACAGCGAACGAAATGTACAATGTCCTGATGATAAGCAATCTGCACATAGCTCTTGGTTCTACGGATGGGTCGTAGTGAAAAGTTCTTATTGCGCATAATGGGATTATTTTTATTTATACATAATACTTAGTTATCCACTTATAAACGAGAATATAAATTTATCGGTTCATTCGATTTGAACTTTCAAATCGTGTTTTCTCAATTCCATCACTTTTAGTTACGACTGTATTTGGTTCCATGTGTGGTATTTAATAAAATTTCCAACAAAACGCAATTCTATAGAACGGGCATCCATCATATGTAACATATTATGTAAATGGTCATAAATATCAATTAATTCCTCTTTAATATGAAACAGAAGAAGTCTTTTTTTCCTTGTAATATTATTCAAATATTGGTCATGAGGTAAAATTATTTTCTGAACTTCGACAAATATGCGAGTCGATAGATGGCATTGTGTCTACAAACTAATCAATAAATGAACGCTTCCTAATATGGGTAGATGGCGCTGATCCTAAACAGAAGTTCATGAAACTACAATGGATATTATGAAAAGTTAATAATGCCACCTTCGAGAATATATGGGCGAACACTGTCACGTTTGTACAGTCGACAAGTTTCGTCTTATCTGCTGGGCCGAAGAACGTTCACATTTCATATTATTACTGTTAAGTGGCAGATAAATAAACCATTTATCTGGCACTTTGTAGCCAATAAAACGAACAAGTAAACTTTATTAAAATACCAGTCCAGTCATGGTGTTCGGAGGTCAATTATGTATCTGACGACGTTCGTTAGTCATCCAAACCTCTATGCGCTTTTTAGTTCGTCAATAAATACAAGGTTTGTAAAGTTTTATGAAACGTAAACGATTTTCATCTCTCACTGATGAGACGCAATTAAATTCGATAGTACATTAACTCTGGTTGTGTTGGTGTTCAGTTTGTACCCGCAAGGACTGATGAACAGTTTCATGACCGTGTGGTAAGTCCCGTCGCACGTGACGTCTTCGTTATTCTTTACAAGTTACACGTTTTCGCACGCCCTACACTCTTTCCCCTGTATTCGAAAATATAGTTTGAATATTAAAAACGTCTACTATTGACCCTCTCAAAAAACGTTTTTAAAGCGCGGATTGGCAGTTTCAATTTTCTTTGGAAAAAATTCTGAGGTATTCAATAGCTCTGATAATTGTTTTGAATGCTTTTTAATTTGGTGATTATATAGTTGCTAATGTGCCATAATGTATATAAATATATATAATATATATATATGTATAATATATATATGAATATATATGAATTAAAAAAATAATAATTTGACCAACTTCTGTTTCCCAATTTTTTTCTTCCGATACAATGAAGTCATCCTAATAAGAAACTGAGTTGATCAGCACAAAAAAAGATTTTGTTCATTTGGACAATTCACGCTTGACCAAAAAATTAACTTATGCCAAAATTGTTTTCACAAAAAAAAAAGACTTAATGGTTCCTAAAACAGTTTCCTTGTATGGTTTCGGATTTCTCCACACTGTCCCATTTAAAAAAAACATTTTGTATGTTGTCTCAAGCATTATCCTGCCTATATTTTTAATAATACCGCTCTTGATATCTTTGAAATTTGGTAAATTTTGTTACCTGGGTGCTTTATAGCACATAACACTATAATGCATTGGTTGGCTCTCCTCGCTTATACAATAGTAACAATGAATGAAAACAATGAAGTAATTTTCCCATAATTATTTCAATTCACTTGTCCTTTTTAAGGTGTTGGGTGTACCTTGCTTTTTGTGTTAGCAGTGTTCAGCTTCTAGTTTTCGTATCGTTTCAATAAATTATGAAGTAATTTTGTGTTCCATTTGACTTAACCTCATATTACGCCTTATGTATGAATTAAATTGCGAAAAGTTCTATAGATAGTGTATTTTATTAAGTTGAAGTAAAAGTATAAAAACGTGAGGTTTCTTATGAGAATTTAAGCATTATTATTTTGCATGATTTGTTTAGGCTTTCAGTAGAATTATTAAAATACTCGTTGTTATACCTGCAACTGTTTTGAATAAAGTTTCAATTTTTTGTAGGCGGAGAAAATTATACTTTTCTGTGTACTTTTTTTTAATAAATGTTGTGTACGGTTTAAAATGTATCATTATTATTTTCAGGAATCCTTTGGCTCAGATGGAAGAGGAAAAGAGAGAACACGATCTTAAAATGAAGAACATGGAAAGTGAAATGGAAAAGGTAACGGCCACGATTGGGATTTTCACACATTACAATGCAAATATAAGCGTAGAATAGATGGATCTGAACATAGTTTACTCAGTGTTGATAATAAATTTCAATAGTACCGTTATAGCATACACACTCGGGTCGAGTTGATGTATGTGGGTTATGTTGAATAGTATTAAACAAGTAATTGCGAATCTCGGTGGCCCATCGGTTAACACTGCTGGCGCTAGATGAGCAGGTTGGGTTCGGTTCCCGGTATAACTATTTTGAGAAATGAATTTTCTACATCGATTTCGTTTGAATACTCTGGCTAATGGATGAACAAACACAGGATGAACGTAGTGGTAGCTGATTGTCGCGGGTGATCGGGCTTTTAGGTCGTCACGTCTGACGCCTAAAGGCGGGTACTCATTAGCGAGCTGTAACTGTAACATTTATAGTAACCAGGTCCAAGTGTCTACGCGTGAAACAGTCTTCACTCGCTAAAATGAGTTCCTGTAGGCCTAGCACGATAGGGAGCGACATAAAGCGCGAGATACTGCTATTCTCGCATAGAGATCTCTCTTCTTTTACTTTATGTCGCTCTCGCGCAAGTCGCGTCTTATCGTGCTGGCCATACTGCTTATCGTCGGCTCCCGAACCACGTACACATTATGATTTTTTGTAACACAACATACAACGGTTACAGTCACAGCTCGCTAGTGAGTATCCGGTTTAACTCAATTCGTCTATGGGTGTCAAATCGCACCCCTCATGGAAGAATGACATAAATGAAGTTACGTCAAAAATGTGATGTTTTGTTTGTTACAAAAGGTCTATATGGAGCGATTAACTACCTACGATTGACTAAACGATGCCTCACTTTCTCAAACTCGTATCTTATAAAGACTGATTCAGGAGATGGCAAAACTTCCTATTTATTTTAAATTTCCCATCCATATATAAATTTAAACCGACTTAAAAAAAGAGGAGGTTCTCAATTGGACTGTTTTTTCTTTGTATGTTACGCGGTAGCACACATTTGTGAACCGATTTTGATGATTCTTTTTTTTTTTTTTTGGTGGAAAGAGTACTTTAGTTGCGGCCCATTTAAATGTGAACAAAATATTCCACCTCTTTGAGGTCGTTTTTTTAGTACTCAGTAGTGAGATTATTTGCACTTCAGTAAGTTTGCGCTTCAAGGTATGAGTTTGAGAAAGTAAGGCGACGATTTGTAATCGGTTGCAGGTGTTCGAGATGAAGGTGCGCGAGAAGCGCGCGAAGCTGAAGGAGTCGGAGACGGAGCTGGCGCGGCGGCACGAGGCCACGCGGCGCGCGCTCGAGGCGCAGGCGCGCGAGCTGGAGGAGCGGCAGCGCGCCCTCGACGCCGAGCGCACCGCCTGGGAGCGCGACACCGGCCTCTCGCTCGACGACCTGCGCCGCCGCTCGCTCGAGGCCAACAGCAAAGAGTCAGTACCAGCGCCGCACTCGCACTATAGCAACACGAGTAGGGCAACTCCCGCCTGGTCGGCGCACGGTGCCTTAAGCCACACATTACTTAATATTTACCACGTAAGGCTCAATTTACATTGCGACGAAACGGAGTGATACGGAAGCGTCAATTTCGCCTCGCTGCGCGAGAAGCCGCGCGTATTGAGACTGTGGTATTCGTCGACGTTTGACGTCACACTGCGCCTGCCTTCGCGCCACTTCTCAATCATGAGCATGCGCGAGAATTCGTGACATGATTTTTGGCTCGTATCTGCTTTGTACGTTACGCAATTGACCTTAAAGTTCATTACGCTATGTACAACATCGTTACAAACATTCGCTTCCATTCCGTTCCGCCGCAATATAAATTGAGCCTAACAGATACATCACTCTCATACATACATAATTGCCCCTGTGGCCGAACGGTTACCATGCCACGCAGAGGTCCCAGGTTCGATTCCCGGGCGGAATATGGCATGAAATATTTGTGTGGCCTACATTTATTTCTCTCGTGAGTTAGGATGTAATTTGTGAGTTTCTATGTGTGTGGGACACAGGGTTTCCATAGTGCGGGGCTAAGTTTAGTGTGAGATAAAAAAGAACGCCTTGAAGAAGCGCCATTAGCCACAGATTACTTAATAGTTACTACGTAACAGATACATCACTCTCATACAAAATCGAAAATACCTACGCTATAGATAGCCTACTAAATCTGACTAATGACTAGTAATGACACCAGGCGCTCACTACGAAGAAAAAGAAACCTAAGTATGCGCTCAGATAGGTGAAAATAACGTTGCCCGTTGTGTGCAGTAGTGCGAAGCCGAATGCTCATAAATGAAATATTTGTATGAGCGCTTGCATTGACGTCGGCGTACTCAGTGGTAGGCACTTATCGCGTAACTGAGCGAGGGACGGTGCCCTGCTTAAGCCTCGATTACTATCAGAGCCGTAGTCGCCAAAACTCACACATTCATAATTCGACACTATAAATTCTTGATAATGATTGGTCATAGTTTCAATTTTAGAAAAAATAACAAATTCTGGACTGTTAATATAATTGAAACTTTACCCTGCTGGCATATCATATGAAACACTACCATGGATATTATTACAACTGCGACTATAATTTTTGCACTCCAAAGTAACAAAATAAGGCATTTTTTTTAGCGATTTTCGAGTTTTTGCGAGTGTTAATTGACACGATTACAACGTACAAAACGAAAATGGCGGAATGTGCTCAAGTTTGCAGAGCTCCGCGAACTGTTGACACATGTGTCACGCAAACTATAACTTCTACTGTTTTCATTGTTCATTCATTATTGTTCTGTGGTTCGGTGCGTTAATGCCTACTTTTCGTTCGGAACGTATTAACGCAAGTAAAATAATAACGTCGTCACATTATTATTTTAGTTGAACCTACAGGTTTTAAACATGCTTTGAAAAAATTAAGGAATCCGTCAGTGTTCTCGTGCTATATTGAAGTAAACTTCTTTTAAATGCAATATTTACGTATTAATATTTTTATACCATTATCGCGGATTGGTATCTCGATTGTGGGAGTATGATTATGAAATCAAAATGGAATGCTATAAATAAACATTATTATACCATGCTTCAGGCCCAAAGAAATATGGCCTCAGCTTCGTATGAAAAACGCAAACTTGATTTTTTAAAGTATTTTTCTAGATACCCTATGGTCGTATAGAATGTATAGCGCTAAATTTGAATTATATTCTCATTTAAGTGTACACTGAGTGTTTACGTGTTCATACGAATAATATTGTCGGGGTCTGAATCATTTCACATATTATGTATTATGGTCTTAGAGTTTGAAACCTATTCGCTCACAATTTTATATCACGGCATTCTCGCCCGTGATGCCGGCGTAGTATCTTTAAACCACACATTGACATCCCGTCTGCCCATTGGTGCCTAGCCTCTGATGGATGGCGATTCTGGCCATTTCTGGAAGAGGTCCGTGTACGGCGATGGGCTAAAAAGTTTTGATCTTGGTGAATATGGTGTAAAGTATTCGTCTAACACGATTCAGATAAATATGCTATACGTTCGTGTAATTTTTTTTAAATTGTTCTCACTTTTCAGGACGGTAGACGGCAAAGACAAGAAGGACAAGAAAAAGAAAGGTTTGTTCTAAACTTGCGATGTGTCGTGTAGGCCTCGCACCCACCGTACTTGACGCGTGACTAACCCGCCCGACGACGCCCGCCGCACTGCGCCCCCGCCCGATTGGTTTTCATCTCATTCTCAATGTAGCCCTTTAATCAATAAACCAGCGTTCTCGCAGTGCGGCCGTCTACGATTTGCTGGCGAACTTCTCATAGAAGTTAACCGAGCATCAGTGTTACTTCGATGTAAATTTCGAGTTTTTATTTTATTGACTTGTTCAGTACATTTTTCATGCAAAAGAATTTAATAATTTTAATCGATTTTGGAAGACTAGCGCATACACCCTGTGAGTTCTTAGAACTGTACATATCGTAACATTCGAAATTTATTGAGGAGCATGGGCTCTGCATTGTATTTTTTGTCATTGTATAACTGGCATGAATTTTGAGATTTTTCCGAGAGAATTATTATTGTTTTAATTATTTTGATTACCAAAATCTGGGGAATAGTGCCATTTTCGATGTTGTGACGAGTTTCGCTTCGCTACTGTCTACTACATTTGCGAGTTATTTGATCCGATTTTTTAATGTCTTTACTTGTTTCATCTTTCGTCAAGCTTATTCTCGCTTGGAATGTTTGTCATGATATTTAGTTTCTTAAATAAAACTAACAATTGTATAATAGTGGTACACAATTAAATTTCTTGTGTTTTATACTAATAGAAGATATGAACATACGTATTAATTTTTGTATGCTATATTTATTATGTTGTACATAAACGAAATATACGTAGCACATAGATTTTGTCAAGTCGGACATAACTTTTAATTATTTTAACTTTAATAATACAAAATTCTTAAATTTATTGTTTTTTGTTGGCAATGCAATAAGATAGTTTTGTGGTTTTCAGATTGGTCTTTTAAGAGTGTTGCATCCGGGATAGTACTCTAATTAGGCTATGGCTTCGCACTTATTGCGTGTGCTATAGGTGTATGTCGTAGCATAATGAAACAACGATTTTTGAAGACTACCTTATGTAATACTATAGCATTGTATCTTTTCATAAATGACGCGTTGTGGCCTTCGATTCGAAACAAAACTGGGCGTAATGAGATTAATTTTATACATAATATTTATTTATTTAGAAGATTTTTTCCATGACAAAGCATTTATTATTGTAAGTGGGGCCTAGTTTTCTACTGCTTCTGTTTCTAAATGCTTTTTTGTAAACTTTTTATACGATCACTTTATTTTGGAGTCTATGAATTAAAATTTCAAGCTTCTATACTGTGGAGAAGCACAAAGGTTTATTTATACCGCTTATGAGTCGACATTTTCGTCCACAAAGATGCCAAATAGGTTGTAATAACTGTCTGCTATAATGAATGTCTACACTTTATTGTATTTACGATTAAATATTCTATGCTGAGGTCTAATAGTGTACTAGGAACAGCGACGTGATTTATTCAGCTCAAAGTCAGTGTGAAATTAAACATAGGCACTAAAGCAGTACTAATAAATATAGCATAAGGGTCTTTACGAACGCTAGTATCGATTGTGTGCGAATTGTATTTTTCATTATATTTACGAGAAATATTACGTAGTTATTTGACAAGTTTGTATTAGTGACTACACCATTCTAAATTTTAAATAAATAACATAAAAATGTATTTTTTACTTCGATATTACAAATTACGATTTCGGCTTTATCGGTGCATTATAATACCTAGTTATGATGGTGTGAATTGGCACTGCATTTGTTATGTACGTCGGTATATTATGCTTAGTGAAAT
Source organism: Hyposmocoma kahamanoa (assembly GCF_003589595.1). NCBI lineage: Eukaryota > Metazoa > Arthropoda > Insecta > Lepidoptera > Cosmopterigidae > Hyposmocoma > Hyposmocoma kahamanoa. Next base: position 15,238,568 of record NW_020653851.1, read on the forward strand.
CGAATATGCTCATAGTCAGTTGTGAGATAGACTCTAGCTTTAGCTAGGTGTAGATTTTCTTAATAATAATGTTTAATGGGAGGAAGTATCTGCAGGTCACGGAGCACGGAACTAACTGACTAGAGTGAGAGCGTGATTTAAGCGAATTTGAAAAAGAGACAATTTTCTTTGTCATAACATTTTGTACCTTATCAGCTTGTGCGTTGGATTTACTATGATGACTCAGAATGACTTTTGTTTACATGAAACTCAAGACAATTATATAGTTTCCATTCTCCATCGGCTCTGGTCGCTTAGTGCAGTGCGTTTTACAACTATACACACACACACACACGCGCGGTTTGGCGATATTCAATATTATATGTATTTTAAAATATTCTTTAGTCGAATATTACAATGTTTATCAAGGTTTGAATTAAAATCTTCGGCAATTCTTAGGTTTTAGTGATTCTAACATTATTCACTATACCGTATTTTATTCATACTAGTAATGCTTGACATTTCTATCTGTTTTCTGTAAATATTTTCATTTAGTCGTTACGATTTTCATTATAAACTTATATATCAAAGTTATCAAGGAAATGATGCGTAACTGACATGCATAATTTTTCATTTAATCAGCATGCCATGGTTAAATTTTGTATTATTTACTACACTCAGTATTGACTTCCGCATTAAAGTTAGGAACTTAGATAATAAGACTATGCTTAATTTTGTATTTTGTGTAGGGCTACGGCTCATTTTACCATACTGATCATTTGCTTAGTCGCTACGATGGATATGTGTGTTGGGAGAGCAGTGGAGTTCAGACGATGTAATATATTGTATCTTTGACTAAATATAAATAAATACGTAATATATAGGATTTATTTGTTTCTTTTCTTACTACACATGAGTGTTTTTTTGGTGCGGGTGTTAACACATCTGAAGGGGCTGCAGTTGCTACTGATTTTATCTATTTAAAAAAAATCGTGAAAAATAGAGATCCTTAACCAATCTACATGAAAACGTTATTTAAATGTAAATTTTAAATGATTTTATTTATTTTATCTTTAATTCAGACAACGGTCCATAAATTCCCTTCGGTAAAATTGGTCTACTTTCCCGATCGGTCCACATCCACTATTTGTCTAGTTTCCCGATTGGTTCACTTTTTTCCCGTTTCGTCTCTTTCCCATTTCGTCTACTTTCCTGTTTGGTTTACTTTCCCATTTTGTCTACTTTCCCGATAGGTCTACTTTAAATATGCGTCTACTCAGATAATCTCAGTACTAGTACAAAAAAAACCGACTTCAAAAGTTCGTGGAATTGCATCTGTTTGCCAAGTTTTATTGAAATCGGTTACCGGAAATAAAAAATCAACCTGAATAAAATCAATCCGTCTAGCTTGATTATACTGGAATGTTATCAAAGGTAAGAACGATGAGCTACTTTTTTGACCTGCAGTCAGTTTCTAGAAGTAAATAATTCCAACGTGCCATAATACCTGCAGGTAATGTCACGGCGCGTGTACTTGTAGAAATATTATTTGCACCGATTCGTATTATCGCTTCATTTCTAGAATACAATAGGATACAGGAGTGAGTCGTCTCGGTAAAGTACATGCCATCTGTATAGTGCAAACAACTAGTTTAAGCACTTACGCACTTAATTCTGACCTGGGTAATCTTTTTACGGAACGAACTTTGTTCAATTAGTAACAAAAAGTTGGCAATCGGTATTTTACGAAGTACCTAGTAGTTAAAAAAAGATCTCATGAGTAACTAAATAATTCAAAACTAGAATTCAGAAAAATGAAGAAAAAAGGGTTGATGGCATCATTACATTAGATGGTGTCATTACCCTATTGTAATAGAAAGTCTGTGAAAGTGTAACGGATAAGCCGTTCCAAGAGATAACATTCATCGGCGCAAATAATATTTCTTCAACTAAACATGCGCATTGATCAATAGCCCCCTTTATACAGTCACAGGTGCGGGAAAGCCTGCACGCGCCATCGTGCGCGATTACCTGTTTGAATTTTTTTAAGCTAACGTTCGTTCGCGCGCGATTGCTCGTGTTCGTTTTTGGTACAAAGGAAAGAGCGTCCGTGTAAATGCTAATAGCGCAGGATGGCCTACGTGAAACTGGCGCCTTTGACAGATGAGCGCAATCGTGCGGTCTTTCCCTTTTCCTTCCAACGTCTTTACACGCGCGCTCAATCGCACACGATTGCTGTATCACGCGCGATTGAGGGTATGTGTAAAGCCCGCTATTGCGTAGGCTGATGGGGATATTTTTATTTATGTGGGTGAGGGTGATGATATTACCAACGACCCTGCTATACATCATTTGAATCGGTTTAACAATAAAAAACTTGATTCTTTTTGTATGAAGTCATTTTATTGGTGACTTACTTAGATCACATACACATTCGTCGACCACATCAAAACACAATTCATAAATTTACGAACAACCTCAAAATATTCTGTTATGTAAACAACATTTCTACATCTAGTTATTATAATCTTTGGCAGCACTATGGAAAATATACTTCTAATTATTTTAATGAAAATGCAACTTCAAATATTTTTATAACAATCACAACAGTTTCTCGACTATACAATCTTTATTTATAGGTATACTTATTAAAGACAATAAAATTGATTTAAAATATCCAACGGTACGTGATTCAACTAAGAATCGTTCTTTAAAATTAATGTTCTATCAAAATTAATTTTATTTACAATTATTTTTATCGGGGTTTTACTCCTTCAGGGTTACTTTCATTTACAAGTTATATATACGAGAACAATAAAAATATAGTTATCAGCATGTTTGTCATTAGGCTAATTAACAACTACTTTAGTTGGTTCTTATAAAGTAAGATCTTCCAACAAAGCGACAATAATCTATTCCCGCGTACAAATATATTGTAATATAGGAGTTAACTGCGAAGATTCAGTAAAGCTAGCAATGTAAAATAGCGCTACTAGAGTACAAGATCAGTGTTTTAAATTGTTGTTAATATGCTTGAAGTCAGATGGTAGATATTTCGGTTATTCCACAAATTTATAACAAGAAAGTACCATTGGTGGGTTCGGAGACTTTTTTCAAAAAGCTAGTAGGTAAGCGTGCTGGTGTAATAATTTCCTTTATTTTTTTTCCATCCTCAAAGAATTATAGACACATGAGAAATAGTTAAATAATGTTGCGCCATGCACTGACTCGACTTTGATATCGATTAACATATTTCACACATTAAAACCTATGATTTTTTTTACAATATACGAAATTTGTTTCTTTGTCAACTGACACTAGGTTCATACAGGCTCATAGCGTCTAATGAAGTGGTTTCGTCTACCTGTCTCGGTCTAACATACGCGTATACTAACGCTCTTTCACTTGCATTGCCAATCTTTGGGTACCTATATAGTAAATCTATGCTCAGATCTTTGCGAAGCTCTGAGTGCCACAGCGACTACTTAGGACAGGCGTGTGGCCTAATCTTCGTGATAGTAGACATTTCGCCGAAGGGAGTTATATATCGGCGATTCTGCAGTCGGTATCGGGTCATTGTCACACGTCGCCGACAAGTGCAATTCGACTCAATTCGTGTAGATAGTCCCATCTATTTGGTTGTGTAGATACTCTATAGATAGTCCTTAAGATATATATTATATAGATAATAATTGCTTGATGTAAATGAATAAATAAATAAAAATTAATACCAGGCGTACGACTTGTCCGTCCAGTCACAGTATCATCAAAAGAAACTCCCCACTGCGTAGAAAATTCTATGAAGTTAAGTTTGTGGAATAGGCTTATTTTTATTTTCAAGTGAACATAAACTAGCGAAATTAATTGTATGCAAGCAGTTGCATTTGAATCATGTAAGCAAAATTAGAGTATACATTTAGAAATTAGTTATTAATCCATCTTTTCAATTACGTCCCATCCATACCCAACAATGTTTTATAATTATCTAAGTAGGTACAGTATTATTTTTATGATTCTATTTGGTGTTTTATGTCTCTCTAAAGTTAACTACATTAAAACTTTGAAAAATAAAGGACGTTGTAATATTATTTGTAATTCATATCACATTAGTTTTTTTTGCTAAATCTATTTTCTAATTATTACAATATTTTTATAGCAATGGAAGTCAATTATTTGTATGCAATGACGATGCATTTTTTAAAGTATATACCGGGGGCTATTTTCATCCATGTCTTAGGCACTGAGGTACAGCTATTGTATTACAAGGTCTATTTCCGTTGCACATTTGTAATATATCTATTTGAATTCACAATATAAACGATAAACATTTGAGAGTTGCTTTGTAAATTATTACCAATTAAATGGGTTCTTTACACGGACGTTTCAGTCGTGAATACCTGATCATTGTCATTGTACCTTTAGCTTAAATGCTATTTGCGAAAAACCATTATCATAAAAGAAGAAAAAAACACGGGTTTAGGAGATTTTGTTCTTTCGTACAATATGTATTACTGTTGTCTATTGGTTTAATGACTGATTAATTAGTGAAAGGCCCCTGCAACAAAACTCAATATAGGTTTTGTCAAGCATATGTATGACTGCTTTGGCACAATTAGTACCTATTTATTTAAAGCAATAAAGTAATTTCAGCAAGTGAATCATAAGAACTTGACGAGTACAAACCGTGATGTCTCCTAATGATTATGCTTTTGGCAATTTGTGATATGATTACGCTCTAAAATTATACTCGTATGCTAAAATTATTAAGCTCTGGCCACGCACTAATCTTTGCTAACAATTTGGACATTATAAATAACATGTTTGACGACGACTGATGGAATACGTAGTACATGGAAAATTTTTAAGTAGGGACGTGTTACTTATTAAACTTAACTGTAATAGGTAACAGTCAAGGCAGTAATAATACTGCTACTAATTATACGTTTGAAACATTACGTGGCCACATGTTCGATTCACAACTCTTCATTATAAAGCTTTATCAAGCTCTTTACATTAGTTAATCATAATCATATTGTTAGTAATGGATAACTAGCCTAGTTCATCATGGAAATTGAAAATTGAAAATTACTTATTTATTAGTATCTAAACATTATAATAAAATAAGAAGGCAATAAATAAGATTTAAAAGTAGACATTATAGTAAATAGTAAGTAACAACGATTTTATTACAACTATAAAACGAAAGCAACATTGCTCATGTAGACTTGAAGAGTAAAGGCTAAGAGGTGAAACAAGCGGAGTGTTATATAGACCGCGGTAGAGTCGACATCGTGAGCAGGCGAGCACGGGCACAGGCAGGCACGCTGCGGAACGGGCGCGGACACTGGACCCTTCCCAAGCGGACTAAACTACAGCGTGCCGCTTGCACTGTTATTAATTGACACAATGATATCGCAAATAACAACAAAGAATATCTTAAAAAATTGGACATGAATATAAGCGACTTAAATTAGTTATTTATAAACGCGTGCAAAACATCGAAAGACCTCGGAATCAGTTCCACATCACCGCATTTGTCGAGGTTGAACGTGGACCGTCAACAGTACTATAGGAAACATCGAACACCTACATTACAAAATTTTATAGCGCAATCGTTTTTAGGCACGATCGACTGTAAATCTAATAACAATACGTACTTAAATACTAAATAACGACTTCGTCGTCTCTGCACGTGAGTAACAATTAAACCTACTTATTTTGATATGTTCATTATTGCCGTAACCGTTCAGCAGTTAATATTAGTACCGTAGTGAGGTTGCAGATATGATAGATGTACATGCTTGGCGATATGAGAGCAGACGAGCAGCCAGTACGAGCCATACAGAGCATGCGAGGGAGCCGCGAACCGAGGGTGCCGGCCGACCTCTGCCGCCGGCGGTCTATATAACACTGAGCGTTTCTGGGCGACGGAGGGGTGCTGCCTCGGCAGCCACCAGAGTCAAGTTCCTTTATCTTAATATTAAACATCCTCCCGTCGGAAAGATGAAGTACGACATTCATTACGATAATACACACATGCAACACACATCTATTTGTTCCGATTCACAATCATGCAATGTTCGACTGCCGCCACACGGGCAACTCGATGAATGTAAATATCCAAATTGTATTCTAGCGTATAGTATTTACACGAACTCGTTGAAAGAGAAACAACTAATAATGCGTACATCAAATGCAAAGTAGGTAACACTGTGTCGTTCTGAAGGAATATGTGGTAAAAGTAGCATGTTCCAAAAGTAAACGAAAGGAAGGAAGCGATAAGTGCATAACGGAAAACAATGTGCAGCAGGACCACGGATAGTGCAGTAGGGTGCAAAGTACAAAGAGCTTAGAAAATGAACATATATTAGGGTTAGTTAAGAAGGTTATAGATAACATATAGTACGTATAGGGTAATAAATATAGGGTACATATAGGTAATAATATATTACAGGTCTTATGAAAGGGAAACTTAATAAAAAATAGGCTTATCTGTGTTATTGTTTACGTATTTTATGTAACAATGTGTAAATATTATGAAAGTGTAACAAGTAACCTTATTTATTGTACGATTTCACTCTTCTCATAAAATGTAGATCACAAATTAGTTTTCACATATTGGAAGCAAATTACGTAGATAATATATATCTACGCTTGTAAGAACTGGTTGAACTACTTATTTAAATGATATCATTTACGCTACAGTAGAGAAAGTACTATAAGACTCTGCAAGAAGATTTGTGGTGTCAACAATAAAGACGTAATATCAAGTTTTGATCACAATGATTTACTTATTAGATCCACAGCCAAGGGCGCTGCGAACGCACGCCAGCTACCTAACTATTAGTTAGAGCTCCTATAAAAATCTGCAGCTAAGGACTTATCTCGACGCACTGTGTGTCGCAAGTGCTCAACCAAAACTTGCTCGTATATCGTACTGTCCGTCTTAAACTAATTATATCCACCGGAACCAGCGAAGCAGTCGCAATATACTTTTGTAAATGTGAGCCACTAGGCAGATTCTCGGCAGTTGTTGTTGGGAATCCAAAATCACATGCATACTTAATGCCTACGGCAGTTAGATATCATGATTACATAAAAACTTCAAATTTATAGTAGTTTATACGTAATGATGATATTTTTGCAACAAACTTAGTATGAGTAGACACAGATCCATGTGATTCACAAGACAACCATTGCACTAGTGATGCACGACTTTATGAACGCTGTTGGTCATTTTGGTTGACAAACTAATTGGTAAACTAATTTTTTTTTTAAATTTTTTAATTACCTATTTGTACGGCTAGCAAAACAGGGTGCGACTTGCGCGAGAGTGATATAAAGCTCGAGACACTGCTATTCTCGCATAGAGGTGTCGCTCTCGCGCAAGTCGCGCGCTGCCGCCGTGCTAGCCCTACCGGTATGGGTGCGACAAATATAAACCATTATTCAATAAAATCATGACTCACAGATATATCTCCTTATATCTATAGGATATATACCTCGTCAACGTTATGAAACCGTGCATCTCTAAGGATGGTTGTCTCCCAACTCAGGCGACGAGTCGTTTCAAAAGGACGTTTAATCCTTTAAAACAAGAGGAAGCTGACCCTGGTCCGGCGCGCGTCGCCCTTGCCGCGCCGGCCCATGCCGTACTGTCACATGGCTGTATCTGATGAACTTCCCCCTGGTTTCGCGTCGCCTCCACCTCCACCTGCAGTATCCTCGTCCCGCGCTGTTCCACGTCCCACCGACCCCGTACCGCCAGCCGAAAGCCCCGTGAAGTCCAATTTGTACTGCATCATAATAATAAACAGTTACTGTCAGTTCGGAGAGTTAAAAGTTCCCTATTTATGCTTGAAACTCACCCGTGGCATTTTCATAACGTCTGTCGCTTATGGGTCTTCTTATTTTATAATTATATTTATGGAAACAGATTTAAGTGGAGAAATACTTAGTGATTCTGTGTTGAGAAATGTTTACTCCCATGCATACAATTGATGCAACGATAATACGATTTGGTTTAGATAGTTTAGATAGTTTTCTGTGTCGATGCATTTGAGAAGACCCTTTTAATTTTTTATTTTAATAATGAATCATGCCATTGGTCAGTTGAGCTAGAGAACAGTCATCGAAGACTACGCGAACTCTACGTTGGTACCCATCGAAATGACAATCAACACCATGCACGCGAATAATTTATCTTTATGCGAAGCAATGTTACTGTTTTTGAATTCAAAACCCATTCCCGTTTTTAATACAATGGACGTTAATTGTTTACATATTTAGCCGATGTTTAACAAGGACAGGGGTTGTTAGTACATAAATCTAGCATATTCACAAGTTACTTGAATTTTTTAAATGAAACTGTTAATCAAACAGATGCTAACTAAGATAATATAACTGCAACAATACATCAACAACATTCAAAAGTTAGCTATGAACAACACCATCAATCAATTCTACACTATAGACCACGATATCAGAGTTATTTCCTGATCTGTACAACTCAAGTCGTTAGAAAAACCACAAATCCGAAACCTTAGAGGTACCTACTTCAACAATTCAATAAACTATTTTCACTCTTAAAAGTGAATGCTTGTCTTAAATTTGGCTTCCAATGCATAGGGACTCTCTCAGGCATACACAGGGAATACTGAAAACAGGAAATAAATAGAAACGTAAAAGGGACTGAAAAACAAAATGGAATCATAAATTAAGTAATAAAACTGTCATCAGTTGAGGCTGTCGACTTAGGGACAAAAACAGGAAGAAAGTTATTTAATTTTCTAAGTATTTGTGTAAACGAGTTTAGCAAGTGTCCACTGATTTACGTTCAATCCTAGCGGCTAAATTGTCTTCACAGTTTAGCAACTTTAATGAAGGTGATTGCGATGTATTCTAAATTTTTACTTTCAAAACGTATGGGCATGAAGACACATAACATGCTTAGGTCCACTACATACACAGAGACACACAGGTGTACATGATCAAGTGTGTTTTATGAAAATGCAAGATAGAGACAGACCGAGTCGTCCCTTGTATACGCTGAGGATTTGTTTATCGCTTTGTCCAGCGGTATAAGACCCTGGGGTGGAGGGAAAAATAAATGTAAAACGTTATTTAACTCAAAATAAATAAATCAGATCCGAACCTCAACAATAATTTGTTTCTAAAATCTATTTCACACTAGTTCTAAACAACTATGAAGGTTTGTTTTTGGTATAGAGATTGTAAGGGAAAATATATTCCATTATACTTTTTTAAACCAAAAGTTAGGAAAGATATCCAACAATGGTCTTACATACAAAAAAGAAAATTGAGCACCAAGAACAAACCTTGGAGGTGATACCACATTGTTTCACTTTCTCCCCACAGTCTAACAGTCATTAATTAAATATAATCTTTAAAGTACTTAACAGGTGCAACACTCTGGTGCCTTTTAACCACTCCCACACTCGTCTCCCACGGCAAAGGTACCTAAGGAACATTATGTTCCAATGCACTAAGATCTTTACAATATCCTAAAAATTGACTAAACTTTTAAATGTGCAGCGTGTTGCTCGTTAATTAGTAAAGGTAATATAATACGCCAAATTTGACAAAGACGCGGTTAGTACCTTGTTTGCGCATTCGAAACACGTAGTGACCACTTTGCTGATGACGTTCATAAGACGTTTGGTCTCTTGTATCACGTTGTCTACTTTGCAAAACGTGGCCGATCGACCAACCGTCGGTTCTTTAACGGTGAACTGTAGTTGTTGGACGTACGTAGGAACATTATCTAGGTGCGCTAAAAGTAGCTTTTTTGTTGTTCCTGCTGGAACCTTGAAAATAAATATAATTTACAATTATACCATTAATATGTCCATTAACAATTTATAAAACTGATCTCAATATAATTCTTGACTACGTACCTGATAAGAAAATTGTCGTATAATTTTATATAACCTATTCGCCTCCTCGGCGAAATATTCTGCTTGCGTGAAGAGGTCTTGCGTTGTATTTAATCGGCCCTCACCTTTTGTAAATTGATACATAGCGAAGGCCATGGAAGACATATTTTTTGCCCTGGAAACGACAATATCAGCTCACTCTTAAATTAAAACTTAAATAAACACATTTAAAAAAAACTTAAATGAAAGCTTTTAATTACCTCTTCACAATATCGTTGTTTTCGTCAGCCGCTCCCTGCCATTTTTCAGTCTCGGCATCCATCTCAGAAGACATCATTTTCATTTCTAAACCTGACTTTGCTATTTTGGCTTGCTCGTCGCAATCTAAACGCACGGCTTTTAATGGTTTGGTCGTCGTCCCGTGTTTCTAAATAAAAGAAAATGGTTTTATGAATATTGGAAAAGTTTGTGGGAAGTATGGTTGTTTAATATAGGCCACAGCAGTCTTACACCAGGTCTAGGTAAACTGCTATACTGTTGTTTGTCAGGGCGGTCGTCGGTAATATCGAGCAGGTCTTTCGCCAGCTTGGCGGCGTCGGCGAGCAGCCACGCCCACATGTCGACGAACACGTCGAGGTTCTCCCTCGCCGCGGCGCTGCCCGGGTGCGCGGCCAGCGTGCGCGCCGCCGTCACTACTTGCGGACCGTATATCCTAAGGTTGATCTCCGCAAACTTCGCGCTCACTTGCAGTGTTTCAGACATTGCTATATGTCTAAGTATTTTGCATACCTATTTCACAAAAGCATATCGTAATTATGCGACAAATTCAATACAAATAGTACTTATTTATTCATGTAATATTTATTATTATGCAGAATTACGAAACTTACCTCTATTATATGATCTAATTGTTCGTGAAGCCGGCTGGCTAAATTGTGCAGTCTCTCTGATTCTCTCTCACCAACCGAATTAGCTGCAAAATAAAGGTTCAAGTCGCTTCCACTAGTTGGTGTATAAAACGTTTGCGTTTCTCTTAGAATTACCTACCTATCAAGAAGTGAACGCTCACGCTTTAAAACAAATAAAACAAAAATAATGGAAAGTTATTTCAACCTCTAAAGAAGAAGTAAATTATAAGTACCGTCAATTCCACACGCGTCATCACGTTAGGCGCCGCGAACTTGTGTTTTTTCTAATAGTAGATACCTATCTATCTATCACGTTACTAATGGTAGATAAAGATTAGCGTGTAAAATCGTATTAAGCCTGAACGTCCGCTTCTTAAGATCGGGGCTGTACCTAAATTCCTTCGTAGGTTACCTATGTGAGCGAGGTCGGTGGCGAGCAGACGCGCCTCGTTGGCGAGTGGCGGCAAGTCGCGGGCCTGGTCGCGCGCCGCTGCGATCAGCGCGCGCTCCAGCTCACTTGCAGCGCTCGTCGCGCCGACACACGCGCTATCCATCGCTGCGCCCGTTCCACTTCCACCCTGCTCCTCCTAAGACCAATGTCCATACATAAATGACATTCAAGAATGTACAATCACTTTATGATTAATTTCAAAGGGCACAGCTATAGAAAATGAACCAATAACTAAACTATAACTGGTAGATACGTAAAAATGTAAGAAAGTTTATAAATAAAAATTTCCTCGAGGGCCGTACTCTGGGGCATCGTGCCCAGAAGACTGGCATCATTTCCCCTTTAATAGCTAAACTTATTATTTGGCGAAAATAACTGCCAGCTGCGTGGTTATCGGAGGCTTCTCCGAGGCGATCCGATAGCTCGTTCGGTAGAAATTTCGGCTGTGGCCCCAGGGACACAGGTTTTCAAACGCAAAAGGTACAAAGCTGAAGCACAACCTCTTAAAAACGATTATATATGTATGTATTGTACATCTCTTCAGTTTCTTTTACCTCGGACACGGCCACAGCGACAAGTCGCTCGAGCTCGTACGCTATTCGCTCTGCGAGTGTTAGTATCCGCTGGCGGTGTTCATGTGAGGTGTAGGCCGAGTCGGTGAAATCGTGTGTCCGCTCGACGAGTGCGCGCAGTGTGGCGGCCATGGCGCGCCGCCGCGCTGCGTCGGCGCCACATCGCGCACGGGCTGCACGCACTTGCCCCGTCAGCCCTCGTAATGCACCCAGCGCCGTGCCCGCTTCCCATTGCGCCGCCTGCACCATTCTCGTTATATTTAACACATATCTTTGACAAAATTCATGTATGCACCTATGTTTTCGTGGCGCTACATCTCTATATTACAAAAGTGATTTTTGGAAAACTATCTTATTTACGTAGTAACTTTGTAAGCTATAGTGGAAACTACTTGGAAGTTTTGTTTCAATTGCTCTTTATGCTTTACAGGAAACTCATTCATTATATATTTTCAGAATGATGATTTTTGAGGTAATGTTGAGTGACCATTACATTGAATTCTTTTAATTTTTAATAAAAAATACTTTGAAGACGATATTGTATAAGACGGTCATCGTAGGTTGTCGATCATTTTAAGAAAGATACAATATGTGAGCGTGTTTGAACTAATTATCAAAGTGCTAATTGCCAATAAGCATAGATTCAAAGTTTCAAAATATGTTAAACTTGCTATACTACTGATTTATATAGCTCTTTTTTACATCAAAGATAGTTGTATCTACAAGGAAAATGTTTAAGTAATACGACTTAGCATTAAGCTTGTCTAGGCAATGTCATTTTCCTATTTCAAAGCGATGTTGAGCGTGTTTTAGCAGATTTCGTGGCGAATTAGGAAAACTTAGTACCTAGTATTAATTGCGCTGCTCTTTTAACATCTAATTTGATGAAACTATTACTAGAAATTGTGCGTGGGAAAAGTAATTAGATTTCTTCTCATGCTGAGTAAAGAAAAGAAAAATTGGATAGCTTAGTAACCAAATAATCAGGGTTTAAATATACATAAATATGTAGATACTTGAAATTCTACGTTACTGATTGCAATCATAGACTGTTGAAGCAGCATTTTGATATCAAATGTTATTAAAATTGAGTGAAATAGGAAATTATATATAAAATTAGAAGATGAAATTAAAAAAGTGGAATAATACACTCGTCTACCTACATCAAATTGTACCTGTTCGTGACTATCCGAGAAAGGTTGCATCTACAAGGAAAGAAACAAAAATCGTGTTTATGATCTGAAAGACTGAGATGGAAAACGTAGTTGAAAGTTAAGAAACATGGAACTTTACGTATTCATCAAACTAGATGACCTTAAGCTTACATATATCAACTCACCTGTACATATTCCAGATTGCTTAAAATATATCTCTACCTTACCGTTGAAAAAAAAGTTTAGTTTTCACAATACATTTGATGGCATTTGGAACAGTTGAAATAAAAATTTATGGTATAATTATACTCTTGAATACAACCAACTTTATAAGTTACAACAATGGGAAAGATCGTAAATGAAATCATCAATTCGTACCTACAAAATGGGAATTCACTTTGAACAAAACTTCTTTGTGTTCTTGAGTTAAACCCTCCCTAACATTTACTTCGCCCTTTGGAAATATTACAGATTTATTATCTAAAGAAATTTATAATGTAACTTACACTAAAATAAAAATTAAAGTTTATGTTTCCTCTTTGGTTACCGGGTTACCCAGATATAAATTATCGTTTATATAAGACGAAGTTTCGTACAACCGTTAACTAATACAAATAAATATAAATATTAGACAGCTATATATACGTTGTTCCGATTCCAAAGTAAGTAACTAAAGCATTTTTTTTTCTCACACTCATAGCCCTGCAGGAAATCTTGTATCGCGGGTGCCATGGACACGCAGATAGACAATCACAAATTACAACTAAACTCACGACAGAAATGAATGTAAGCTATACAAATATTTCTTCCAGCTCGGGAATTTAACCCGGGACCTCTGCGTGTCATACCAGCATGATAACTGTTCAACCACGGAGGCAATTGTGTTATGGAAATTGGAAACAACAACGGTACTACAAAAACCCGAGACAATATAGATAGTTTTCTACATTGACCCGGCCGGGATTTGAACCCGGGACGACAAAGACACCATGAAAACCGGTGTACCACTGAGGTCGTCATACTAACAAACAGTATTAGCCTGGTAGCTTGCAAGTGATTATTTATATTAGAAATTCAAAAAATAAAAAGCCACCCTTAAAGAGTAACTACAATTATTACTAGAGTTTAATTTCTTCTCTTTTCAAATTTTTGTCGCTGCTCGGTTATTAGGTGATCATATTGAGTGTCCTTAATGGTTAAATTGACATTAATAATAGCGACAGGAATGACTGTAATAGGAGATTCCGCTTTTCTATAACCATTAAAGAATTGACAACCATAGTTTTATATATTAATGATAGTATAAACTTAATGTTAGTTCTATATGACCTCTTTAAAAATGTTGCCAGACCTCATTTTAAAAGGGAAAATGTTTATTTTCTGAACAATTACTTGCCGATACGTTAGTAGCCAGTCGATATCTGGTCGCGGCGAGCGGCCCATCGCGATAACGCAGTGATCCGTATCGCGGTCTTGATTCGAATCGAGACCGTCCCTGTGGACTCTATTTACATCGATTCTATATAATTTTTACCTAGTAAAACCTGGGGGTCGATTCAGAACTTTACGATAACTCAGTTGACGACCAATTTCTTTTCATTTTTATTCACAACACCCGAACCGAACGTCAAACTGTTGTACACGAAACCGAATCGAAACGATGACACACTAGTACGATTACTCGAACTTCTCTTCCAGCAAAGACTACACGATATTCAGAACACAGTTATCGAATGAAAGTTACCGAACGTCCTATTGTTTACAAAGCAAGAATGTAATATGGAAATCTCTTATTATTTTAAATAAAGTCTGGATTTTGTTCAATTTTATTAATGTATTTTAATGCAAGACTAATGCATTCCTATATAGGCCTTAAAGGTGTTAAAAATGTATATAAAAGGATTTAATTTTTCTTATAATCTATTTTAACTAATTCCGTAAACGCTGTTGGATAACGACATCGTATCCGAATCCGAATCGAACGTTTCACTCGGAATGTTCTGAATAGCTCGGAGAGCGCCCTTCGATTTGAGAATCGAAGGGCGCGATATCGAACGATTCGGTTAAAATATTGAAGAGTTCTGAATTGGTGTCCAGATTGTAAACTTCCCAAATTTCATAAACATATTGAGCCCATAAGAAATAGAGTTATTTTAGTTTTCTTTTTTAGATGTTCTCTTCTAAATATATATTATTATATATATTAATATGTAAATATACAAAAATTTGATTTTTTTAAGAATAAATTTATTTTCATACTTATTTAACCTTTTCTTATTATTTTTACTATTAAATCAACACAAAGTTTTTAAAAACAGTTTACGTGAGCAATTAGTATTATTTATTATATTTTCAGGGAAAATGACCGCGGTAATCTGCTATAATAACCTTTAATCCTTAGGTTGTTATATTTAATCACACGAAACACCTTGATTTTATTATTTGAACCAATTTATGCCGTTTGCTTCGAAGGTCGTTGGCCACTACGGTGTTACAACGTAGTGCGTGTAGCAATTTCGTAGCCTTATTTATATTGAAAAGTCGCACGTATGAAAGGACTGATATGAATATAGAAAGCTCAAGACGTATGTTAAAAATAGCATATAGACAAGCGTAATCTCTGCCAACCCTGTCATGAGACAGGCGTGCCGATAAGTATACGTATACTTATTGCTTTCTGTTTCTTTTTATATAAATTTTAATTGTAAATAATTTAACTACGTTAAAATTACCAAAATACGCAATATAGACCCTGGTCTTCTAAGAATTTTAACCTTACATTATTACACTTGCCTTAAGCGCTATGCAGCGAGTACTTCCGGTTTGTGTGTCGCGAAGCCTCTCCAGTGTCGCATAGCTCTATATACAGTATCTACGTACAGTGTCATAGTTACGTACACAACCTGGGTGCGAAGTTATATTTAGAAAAACTATATATAATAATAATCATAAGTATAATATACACATATATTACAATAGAACTGGTATCGTCATTGGCGTCAAAAAAGTACAAAGACCGTGACGAGTAACCATATTAATCCGTAACGGTGAGAGACAAACGGTGTTTCTAAGAGCGCGTTACTATTATGTCGTGACAACAGATAGTCGCGCAATTTAAAGTGTCGTGGCTTGTACGTGTAAATGAAGTTATTCACATATAGCACAACACGATTAACTGTCGTTCACGACTTTTTTGACGTTACGACGACAGACCGTCGTGACAAATGAAAGAGCTAGGACGACAGTCGTCCAATGATAAATAAAAGGTCACGATAAAAATGTGATGAAAGATAATCGCACCTTCAAACGATTCTGTTGTGCAAACGACAAGGCGGTTGCCATGAGCCGATAAATTGTCGTTACGTTGTAGTGGGAACAGCTAGACACGACAGTCGTTCAAGGATAAAATAAACGTCCACGACACCGTCAGGTGGTCGTGATATGGGAACAGAATAGACGTGACAATCATCTAATGATAAATAAAACGTTACGACACAATGGGAACGCGCCCTAACGTGCAGCTGTGTTTTCATCCACCATTTAAACATTAAATAAATTTATACAAGAAATATAAAAACATATAATTTTTTTTAATGTTCTTTTCAATGAAAAAAAAAAACATTAATCGTTAGGGACACCGTGTGTCTCTAGAACGTGTGACGGGTGAAAAAAATCCACGGATAATAAATACTATCTTTCTGTGGTGATTTCAAGAAGAGTTACTTCGTGAACAAAAAATGAGTATCAAATGCGTTCTACAAATGTCAAGTCATTCAAAACCGAACACCGCCTTGCCCCGCGAATGGATACAAAAGCGTTGATATGGTATCACACTAGTGAATGTACTCGTTAGCAATGATATGCAGTTTTGCAATTTGTTGTCCAATGTTTACTAGACAAAACAAACCTAGAGTAAAATGATATCCGAATCCAATTTCGCTGGGTAATTGTGCGAAACGCTAAATAACTGAATTAGTAAGTTGTCGCTTGAAACAGGGGGAAATCCCACTATGGTAAACACAGCTATAGAAGCCACGGAATTGTCTGTTCTAGATCAATAAATTAATCTACTTTGTCAACTTGGAAAGCTTTAGTTGTACCTTTCTTTAAATTAACAACAGAAATTGACTTTAAATTTTTATATATGTACATCTATTTACCCAGGCAGTCGTGTAAAATCTACAACGTCAAGAACAAATAAAAATCATTTACAAAAAAGTTTGCACCGACCAAGTTGAGTACAATCGTTATTTATGTATATTGTGATTCATCAGGTAACATCTAAGTAATCAGATAAATGTACACACGTGTCGCGATAGCGCTAATGTGTCCATTCATTGCATACGATGTTATATTTGTTTAGGCTCAGTTCTTTTATGGTTTGGGTTAGGTAATCGATAAGGCGGTCAGGTAAGGTATACCAAAAGTAATACTGACTTTTTAAGGAACAGCCTTCACAACTTTTTTATTTATTGGATTTATTGTACATCGGATGAATTTACCGCATGTACAAAAATCGCTGATCGTATAGACCTGTTGTTATTTATACATCATCATCATCGTCATTTCAGCCATAAGACGTCCATTTTACTCACATGTATTTTTTATAATTGTAAAGCAATAATTCACCTAGCACTTCCATGGATATTCACCCATTCCCTTGTCGCTTTAGTATAAAATAAATATGTAAATATTAGCATATTGTGAATAGTATGATGCGTTAACAAGTATATTAACGTTAATAAGTAGGATTGAAATCTGGTACACATTTTGTGAAATTTTAACTCTTTTCAATGAAATTTGACTGTTATCTGTTGTGTTGTCCGTATAATAAACACATAAATAAATAAATTATACAAAAGTAAAACAAAATTTCAAAAAACCTTTTGGCTTTTTCGTTGTTGAGTTACCATGAAAATTATTTGGCTTCGTTTTCAGTTTAATGTAAAAATGTTTGATATTGAGCGACGATGTTTCTCTAAAAATTACCTATTAATTTTAGCCTAGAATATGCTCAAATTGTAGTTTTTCACACAAAGCCGCATTAAGAATGTTCGTAAGCTTATTAACCTAAGCACTATATCCTGAAATTGCTGAATAATTAGGGTGTTCCACATTTTAATAATGCCCGCAATATCAACGTAGAGCCACAAGTGTTTATGACATAATATTTTATTTAGTGGAGTGCCTACAAATAACACCAATACCTATGTTAGTACGTCTGTGTTGTACTCTATTTGTACGTGCTTGTGTAACTTGCCACGTGGTGGCAAGCGTATACTAATACGCGATGTGAGCTAGTAACCTGCAGAATTTGTGGAAGTAAAGGATAAATCCAATCAGCTAACAAGGGTTATAACCCTCTACATAATTGATCAACTCATATATCCTTATGTTTACGGAGGAATACGAGATTCATAGCTGAGATCGTGTTAATGTCTGTTGGGAACGGTAATTTGTAGTGTAAATACCTCGTTTGCTTTGCTTTGTGCTGCGGTTATTGTTATCCTAAATGTAATAGTTGTATTTCGCTAAGTAGTTGCCAGGTAAAGAGAAGTTGTAACGGTATATACTTTCAAAATCAATGTATATGTATTTTTTATAATTTTATATATAAAAGTATAAAATATATATATATATAATAAAAGTATAAAAGAATCCTTTTTATGATTATTTTTAGATCTTGTATTTGTTGTATACAATCCAATAACTCTCTTAATCTCAACATCTTTGCCAGTGTTTACATCTTTTACAACATTGTAAGTAAAAACACAAGGTACGCGGTGTTTGTAAAGGTCGATACTAGTAAACGTTGTGTAGGTAATTTTGCTCTACCAATAATTTAATACGTGTTCGTTGCAGTAAGTACTGCGTCAGGAAAATTTGTACTGGGTGGTCTCAGTATTTTTATACTCGATCATAAATTGAGGATTTCCATTAAGGATATGTCTAATCCTTTCATTCATATTGTGCTAAAAATTGTTTTAAGTACAATAGTGCATTATTTTACTCGCACTTGCATTAAATTTTGTATAAATTTTCAAGTGTGTCATTTCAGTAGTTTACCATTTTTATGTAACAGTTGTCGATAAATTTTGAGAAGTGTCGTCTCATTTAGAGCTTATGTTACTAAAGAAATGTAGTGGTTTCGGCAGTGTAATGATATGTTACTCAGGACTTGTTCTTTTATCTAAGGAATGGAACACTTAAAAATATTTTCTACAAACACTTTTTCTTCTGTTTAACTAAGACACTAGTGAAAGTCTAGTCAGTATTTTCTCCTTGTGTAACATTTTCCGAGAGTGGAAAATTACACTTAAACGGCCTGTTGCTGGAAGTAATCCTAAGAGTTATTTCGTAAGTTTTCAAGCATGAACAGGGCAGGAAGAAATTGGGCCAAAAATTTTGTACATTCAAAAGCTTTTCTGTATATTCGGATACATAAAAACTTTATCAAACAGACTCTACATAACTTAAGTTTAAAAAGTTGGTACAATTTTAATTAACGACCTTCGTGGTCGAGTGGCCTGCATATCGGTTTACATGACGTCGCCATTTCTGATTTCCCGGGTTCCATTCCCGGCCAAGTCAAGAAACAAACTTATCTACTCGTATATTGTGTGTTTTAGTTTACTTTAGTTACTTACTTTTGGATCAGAGTAACGTATGTGATGTAGTTTAATATTTTTTTAGTTTTATAGTATAATTATAGTATTTAAAAAAAAAATCAAATTTACCTATGTCCATTATTTTTACAGGTGATGATTTTGTTACCATACTATATTTGTTTATATGCTCCTGGTTTAGTACTTGTTTTCGTAATACTGGTAAGCGATCGTGAAGAATCACCTTTGTATTTTGTGAAAAGATGGTACTAAAGTTACGTTAAGAAATGTAATAGATATTTCACGCTGGTTTTTTTTTGTCATCTAAATCGATTATTTCTACGATCAATTAGGCGGAATCCGTGCATAATGTTTACTGAACCAAGTATTGCAGATATGTTTATCTTATCTTGTTACACCTGCCTGAGCAAACATACGGACCTGAGTGCCGTTTTAGGTGAATTGATTTCACTAAGCACGTATACAAATACGTATTTAGTGAAAGCGTAATCGAGCGTATTTATAAACATATAATGTGTAACATTCTGGAAGACAAAAGGTGATGTTATTTCTAGAGTCTGGGTAAAACTAACCATTATATTAATTACCCTTTGAAATCGTGAAAAATAATCAGTTTATACCACGCTATTAAAATATAAAAAGCCGGAATTTTTTTTCACGACTGCAGGGTTCCTTCATGTAAAAGTTGTTGGTTTTATGTACTCTACCTGTGCTTTAAAATAGTTACAGTTAACGTGGGGCGCACTATAAGTTTCCGGAATGAATAAGAAAACAATACTATAAGTAAAAAAAACCAAATACAAAGATACGACTCAAGCACATAGAAAAATTCGTGAGGTCCGTTGGTTCGTTCCGTGGTTTAGTTGGTATAGCGTCTGGCACGGTATGCAAGAAGACCGTTCGAATCCGACCGGATACAAGGAATTTTTTCTGAGTGATCGATCTTTGTATTAATAATTATAACAAACTAGTGGAGTAATTTCACAAAAAAGAATTGAATATAAATTCAATAAAAATTTAATTAATACTATAAGTGGTCAGAAATTAATTTATTGTTTCTTAAAATATTCTCCGTTAGCGTGAATGCACTTTTTCATACGAATCAATCAATTTTGAAAACATTTATGCCACTCCTACGTGACAATCTCTGAAACATATTTTTCATACTCTTAGACAGCCTCTTCAGGTGATGAAAATCGTTGACCGCGTAAATGGTTCTTAATTTTTGGAAGTAAATAAAAGTCACAAGGGACAGGTCGGGACTGTATGCGAGATGGCTCATAAGGTCAAAGTTGTACACTTTCAAAAATTCATTTGTCTGTCTGGCCGTGTGAGAACTGGCATTGTTGTGGTCTAAGATGATACGGCATTTACAGTTATTTTACGGAGTTTGTCAATAACTTCTGGCAAACAAATGGTCGTGTACCAATCACTATTCACGGTACAACGATTCTCCAAAGCAACAGTAGCCACGTGTCCAGTTTTATTAAAAAAAAAGCAATCATCCGCTTACAGGCACTTTGCACGCGCGCCACTTTGGTTGGTTTCGGCTCATCTCGAAAGACCCATTCGCTCGATTGCTGCTTTGTTTTGGGATCGTAACTATAAATCCATGTTTCGTCACCTGTTGCTATGTCCCACACCAAATTTGACGCCCCTTCGTTGAATTTGGTAAGCATGGCATTGCACCAAGTGACGCGATCCGTTTTTTGAGCCTCAGTAAAATTGTGTGGGATCCACCGACAGCACAGCTTTTTCACACCCAATTTTTTGTGTAGTGTTGATTGTATTTGACTCATGCCTATGCCTAAAGATGCCCGAATTACATGGTGTCACATGCCTGTCTGTTTTGATCGTACGGCACACAGCATCGATGTTTTTGTTGTTCGCAGAAGTGCACGGGCGACCGTCACGAAATTCGTCACTGAGATTGCGGGCGTAGCTGGTTTGCAGATTTCAAACCGATCGCGTTTGCAGCTATAAATAGTCGTCTTGCATGGTGCTTCATCGCCAAAAGCAGTTTGAAGCCGAGTGAAGCTCCGCTGAGCTGTTCAATTATACTTAGACGTAGAAAACCATACTTCGAAAATTTTCACGAGTTAAATCCGTGGTGATGTAGACAACCAATTTCTAAAATGACACCACAATGTAAAAACAAGTGACTGTCAGATGACACAAACTGTATTTTATAGCCAGAGTTCCATTTTCTAAGTATTGTAATTACTTTTTAAATATTGTTTATGTAAGTGGCCAGTTCCGGAAACTTCTAGTGCGCCCTATGTATTTGGTTGTATGTTGTTTAGTAGTAGTGTACAACTATATTAGGAATCAAACAGAGTTTTTTAGAACAAAATAAAAATACTACTTATTTGTGTATTACAAAGAGGAGCCCTTGTTTTTTTATATACTATTAAGTGACGGGATGTGGTAAGCGACACGCCTGTCCCTAACAGTTGCAGTGCCACTCGGAGCTTTAAAACACAAAGATCTGGGGGACACTGCCATTGCGCCCAAGACCCTGAGACATAAGTTAACAAGTCCCATGTGCCTGTAATTCCACCAGCACCCTTACCCTTCGAAACCGGAACGCAGTAATGTTGACATTATTGCTTGACGGCAGAAATAGGTAAGGTGGCAGTATTTCCCTGGACGAACTCTTTCACAAGGAGCTCTACTATAAGATAAGACTATAAGATCTCCTCTCAATGAAATGTACTCTAAAAATACCATACTGAAAGTAGTCCCTAGTAATGAGGGAAGCTGATTTTTATCCTCCAGTGGTTTGAAATAAGTTCAGATCCGGTCCTTACGTATCGTTCTTAATACATAAAGGTCCTGGTTTATTAATAATTCCTCTAAGAAAAGCCACGGCTTATCGTTTAGTCACGTCACTGGCTCACATTCACCAGCCCTAATAGGTATCGCTTTGATCTCTGGCCCATTTGCATCTCAAATCGTAACTGTTTAACGCTTTAAACTACGTATGCAAGGTGAACAAGAAAAGCTCAACTATTTTCGGCTGGTGATTGTACACACGATAGCAAGCAACTTTAACAAAAAATTAAAATCAGGAATTTTATTTCGCTGTTCGATAAAATGTATTTGTCCATCTGAAATATGATCGGACCTTTTTGTTACACCCTATGTACTTCTTCTTTAATCGAATGTTTGTTTCAAAGTATTTTATAGGTACACAATATTGGCATGTCGGGAAAAGGTCACATAACAAAGAAATTTCAATATTTTTCTTTTGTGTTCTACTGGGGTAATAAGAAGAAACATTTAAATGACTAAATGTTGTAAAATAATATTCTACATAGATATTAGAATGTGTATAAACTTTATGTGATAAATATTTATGTTTATCAGTAAAAAAAACTTTCTCTACAAGTACTGAAGATTCATAATGAGGTTGATTCTACAAATTAACGTGATATTTAGAAGTCTATTATTAACCTCTGACCATTGACCTGGTCAATGCCGCTGACGTAAAATAAAGCGGTTATAAGTTTCTTTGCATGCCCTTGTCTATCTGTGGCATTGTAGCTCCCAAACAGATGGACTGATCTCAAAATGGGTTTTTTATTTGGAGGCTAATCGGAATTCCCTGCCCGCAGGCTTGTTCCCTGAACGTTATAACTTGGGCATTTTCAAGGCGAGAGTGAATAGGCATTATTTGGGTGTGCATGCTCCATCGTCGACCTCATCGTCACTTTCCATCAGGTGAGATGGAGGTCATATGAGCACTTACATTTTATTTAAAAAAATCGGATAGTTTTTAGTTATATTTCATGAAAATCTGTTCAGCAGTTTCAAGATCATCATATCTCTTCTGTCAGTAGGTAAAATAAAATAAAATATTTATTTTATTTTCACTTAACCGATCGACTTCAAATATGTATACTATGGAAATCCAACTTTACAATAATATGGCAACCTTGATATGACACTCTAACCGGGAAAGTGTGCAGACTATTATATATCCAATTCTTTAACTACTTAAAGTATTACGTTTTTTGGGTTGTTAGCTTACGTATCGGCGGTTTTTTAATTTACTTTTTATAGTATATTTTTATATGTTAATTGTTATATTTGTAGTAACAAAACACCCGTCTTAAACAGTAACTACAAATCTTAAAAGATTTACAAGCATATTCCATATGGCGCTGTGTAAAATTGTGGTCTACCAAAAATGCGATGAGGCTTTCGGTAAATGGCCGTAGCATGGAATATCACTTACAATTTTATTGATGTGCAAGGGATAATGAATATAGCGGTTTAATCTCGTTATTGGTGTAAAAATATCATTAAGGGCCTTTTAAGTACCATTTTTCTAAATAAAAATGTACGCTAAGCTGTGACATTTAAAACGAAATATCATTTATGAGTTTTGGCTATACCATATCCATATTAGAAATTTAATTTCGAATCCTAATGGGCGACCGTGTTTAAAAAATGGATTATTGCAGAAAATATATTTATAAAAAAATCCATACATATACGTAAAGTATTCAAAAACATTAAACGCAAAGTCACCATACTACCAGCAAGAGTGTGGGCCTACGGCACATACATTAATGAAATTCAAGTTTTAGAGGTTCTCATAGTAGATAAATATTATTTAGGGCGTAAACCTATATCTGAGCTAACATAACCAAACAAACATTGACACACATTTTATGTTAAAATAGTTTGATAAGTAGTGTAGACGTGCGGTACAGTGTTGATATCAAACCTCGTGCGATTGCCCGTCGTGTCCGGGCAGTCCGTCGCGGACCACGTAGTGGATGAGGTCCATGGCTCTTCGCATCTGACAGAACACCGTGTCGCGGTTCTCCCGCGCCGACGCGCTGCTCGGGTGCCGCAGACATGTCTGCCCGACAAGTGAATTAATATTTAACATCTTTTTTTTATTAATGTATAGAAGCCAGAAACAGAAACTATACTCATGAAAATATCTAGAGGAACATTAAAAAAGTTGAATTATGATGACAACGTTCATACGAACCACTGGCCACATATACTAGAACATTTAATCGCAATGAAAAGACGTTGTAGTCATTCTTTTCTAACCGGCTGTATGTATGTTTTCCGATTTCTTCGTCAATTTTCGACTGATTTTGAAAATTATTTGTTTGTTTGAAAGGGTGCAGTGTCTCGTGGTGGCTCCATTGCCACCAAGTCAGAATCTAATGAGGGGATCCCATGGAAATCGAGAAAAATCCTCAAATTTTATAGTCATGTCGTGTTCTCACCAATTTCTCCATCAATTATGGACCTTTAAATTATTTTTTTTATTTGAAAGCGCACCGATGATGCTGTTCGGCTATCACAAAATAAATAAATATTTTCCGTAAATACCTCTTCCTCTTTTAAATGATGTATGTCAATGGGGCCATCGAAGTAAT
Organism: Hyposmocoma kahamanoa; assembly: GCF_003589595.1. NCBI lineage: Eukaryota > Metazoa > Arthropoda > Insecta > Lepidoptera > Cosmopterigidae > Hyposmocoma > Hyposmocoma kahamanoa. Next base: position 15,263,562 of record NW_020653851.1, read on the forward strand.
CGATGATTTCGCCAATATCAAGTTGAGGAACACGCGTTTTACTCAAAAAATCTCCGCAAATAAAAGTCGACTTTTCACATGACACAATACATGTCATTAGCAATCACCGTCACTATGACAACAAGAAAAAAAGTATAAAATGTACAAAGGAATCCATAACAGTCACCAAGAAGTCAGAATCTGTTGATGGGATCCTTAGAGGATGGAAAAAAATAAATAGTCTAAGATGGGATGGGAAATTGAAAAAAGCTGATAGTCGATAGTCCGAAGTACAAGTTATTTTTGTAGTTTTTTTATACAGTCCTTGAAAGCATAGTTTTGCCATAAAGAGGTTTTTAAATTCGAAATTGATTTGTGATTGGAAGTAGGTATTATTTTCAAAATTCTACTTAAATGATGTATAGGATAAATTAAGGAACTATCAAAGTGCAAATGGTCTTTAAAGTTGTCGTCCATGCAGTTGTAAACATATACTTGCATTAAGCGGCAACAACTTCAGAATAGTAAATTCAATCTGAATCAGCTAATTTAATTCAGAAAGTCAGCAAACTTAATACAAAAACGTTGTCCGCATCCTTTCCATGTACTTGGAAAGGACGGCAATAGATTTCTATAGCCTGCAAAAGGGTCTCTATGCTAGGGGAGTACATGAATGCTGACATAAACAGCACGAAGGGGAATAAATAAACTCCAAAGGGTATAGTGCGTTTATATGACATATAAAATTAACGGCGGTCTTAAAACCTTTTAAAAGAACGCAACTAGTGTTTAGTGTTTTAGTTTTATTTAGTGGTATAGAAAAATAAAGCTAGCGAAATATGTCAGCATCGGCACAGAGCGGAAGCGGTGATAGATTGCACGCTTGTTGGATGCCGTGTATTGTTTGCGTCGTGTTCGTTTGCTACTTTCTCCTTCTGTAAGATACAAATTTCTTATAATTCTTTTAGACGTAAAAATGTCTGTAACTTCGATTTTGGGACTGGGCAGCACATCGAAATGTTCTGATCAGTTTTCAAATGTGCATAGTTCTGTCTGTTGTCAAATGACACACCAGGATCTTTGACATCTTAAATAAGGGAGCTATTGCGTAAGAATTTAACTTAATTTGCGATGCAATAGTAAATAGTAAACGTTAAAACAAAAAACCAGCAATACAACCTTGATTCAACGATGAGGTTTTTTATGAAACTGACATTTTTATCGTTTCGACCGCCAATCCAATATCATGAACATTTATACCATGTTGTAGTAAGAATTTACTAAATGTATGAAATATTTATAAAACGGGAGAAGTAGATTTAGAGCCCGCAGTTAAGTTCGCCAATCTTTCAAGCCCAGTAATTTGTTGAACGTCGCTTTAAATGGGACAATTTCCCAAATAACAGCGGCGCATTAAAGTTTTTGCCAATGCCAGCCCAGTGGAGACCCGAATTCTATTCTATTTCAGCTACATAAAGCCGAGGTATGGCACTCATATTCTGACTCGTCGTTAACCACAGAATAGCCTCACTGCCGCGTTTAGCTGCGGTGCCATGACCATTTAAAATATTTTATTTCTTAAATCTCACTGAAATAAAAGCGCCATTCCGTTGGCTCCGACTAAATCTCTCTACTTAAATGTAACGGCGGTTGTTAGTCAAGCAGCTGATACGTCTTCATAAAATGCAGAAAAGACGGTTGTAAGACAGAAACTTCGGGTAACACAAGTACGTTCCATTACGTTTCGAATGGTGTTTTATATGAGCATTTGTAGAGGATAGTTGTTATCAGATTGATAATTAAATCGGATGAAAAACTAGTGTCTATCGAGTTAGGAGTAGTGTTGTTAAAAAACCGTTTTTTTTCTGAGGCGAAAAAAACAAGAAAAAAAAAACATGAAAAGAAACCGTATTTTTTTTTGTAGTACGTTTTTTTTGTAAAGGTATGAAAATAAAAATATGACAATATGACAATTGTATGTTTTTTACTACATTTCCTCTTTTGTTGTTAATATTATTCGTCATAGATAAATTGCTCAAAATAAATGGGCAACACTCAGAGTGTTGTCAATTTGTGGCGAATTCCCCAAATTGACGGAGAATTTCAACTCGATTCGGCATTTTGTGGGATTGACGCTATGTGGGGAAAATGGGGGGAATTGCTAACATTTTACCTTTTTTTCTAAATCTATCGATTGCTGTTGCATCGCTACTTTGATGATTACTGATAAAAACACTATTTACTTGTTTATCTAAGAGCAATATCAATATTTTTTCCCACACCTATCCCTTATACATAGGGCACACTATAAGTTACAATATTTAAAAAGTAATAACAACATTTGAAAATAGAACTTTTTGGCTGTAGTTCAGTTTGTGTCAGATGAGAGTCAGATTGACTGTCACTTGTTTTTACATTGTGGCGTCATTTTAGAAATTGGTTGTCTACATCACCACGGATTTAATTCGTGAAATTTTTCGTAGCATGATTTTCTATGACTTTAAGAGTAATTTAACAGCTCAGCGGAGCTTCACTCGGCTTGAAACTGCTTTTGGCAATGAAGCACCATGCAAGACGACTATTTATAGCTGGTTTGCAGAATTCAAACGCGGTCGTATGTGTAATCTCAGTGACGAATTTCGTGATGGTCGCCCGTCCACTGCTGTGAACAATAAAAACATCGGTGCTGTGCGCCATACGATCGAAACAGACAGGCATGTGACACCTTGATATTCGGGCATCTTTAGGCATAGGCATGAGTCAAATACAATCAACACTACACAAACAATTGGGTGTGAAAAAGCTGTGCTCTCGGTGGATCCCACACAATTTGACAGAGGCTCAAAAAACGAATCGCGTCACTTGGTGTAATGCCATGCTTACCAGATTCAACGAAGGGGCGTCAAATTTCGGGTGGGACATAGCAACAGGTGACGAAACATGGATTTATAGTTACGATCCCAAAACAAAGCAGCAATCGAGCGAATGGGTCTTTCGAGATGAGCCGAAATCAACCAAAGTGGCACGCGTGCAAAGTGCCTATAAGCGGATGATTGCTTTTTTTTTTAATAAAGCTGGACACGTGGTTACTGTTGCTTTGGAGAATCGTTGTACCGTGAATAGTGATTGGTACATCATTTGTTTGCCGGAAGTTATTGACAAACTCCGTAAAATAACTGTAAATGCCGTATCATCTTGCACCACAACAATGCCAGTTCTCACACGGCCAGACAGACAAATGAATTGTGATGGTGAACAACGTTGACCTTATGAGCTAACTCGCGTACAGTCCCGACCTGGCACCTTGTGACTTTGATTTATTTCCAAAATTTAAGAACCAGTTACGCGGTCAACGATTTTCATCACCTGAAGAGGCTGTCTAAGAGTATGAAAAATATGTTTCAGAGATTGTCACGGAGGAGTGGCACAAAATGTTTTTAAAATTGGTTCATTCGATGAAAAAGAGCATTAACGCTGACGGAGAATATTTTGAGAAACAATAAATTAATTTCTGACCATTTATAGTTTTTTTTTTATTTATTCCGGAAACTTATAGTGCGCCTCACGTATAGCAACATTTACATAGAATTATTAGAAAGCCACTTACATAAAATTATTCGGTAGGATATGAGTAACGGAAACAAAGACACAGAAAGTTTTGATGACATTACAAGTGTGGGTACCACCACAAATGAAGATTAAATTTTTGTTATAATTATCATGGTAATTGATGTTAATAAACATGTTGTATATATATACAACATGTTATATATATACACAACATGATTATTAACTAATATAAGTTAGTGTCTTATTTTATTTCAATTATCCCATTTTAAATTTTCTGAAAAAAGAAACCAACTTTAGAAAAAAAACCAGAGCACTGTGTTTCTTTTCATGTTTTTTTCAAAAATGTGAAAAAGTAAATTGTTTTTTTTTTTCAAGTTACAACACTAGTTACAACAACACTAGTTAGGAGTCACAGAGACCGGGCGTGATAGTCCCGAATTGGCGTGGTCTTAAATAATAGATAGGAGGAACGTAGGTCGCGCGACAGGGCTAATTTACGCGCGGCTTGAGACTTGGGACACAGCGACTGGACACTACCTACCAACACCGCATAGAGAATTTATTGCGATTCAACGCGGCTAATAACAATCCCACGAGAGTCGGTTGGTGTTAATTGAATATCACTTTGTTTTGAGAAAGTAATTCGCCGTGTTAATAAATTAGATTGCTTTAGTGAGTTTAAGTTTGTCTAGAAGTTACTAGAGTTGCAGTAAAAATTTCCTTTTACATATTTTTAAGTTCTATTTTTAAGTGTTTTATTGAATGTTAGGACCACCACCATGATATCCAATTATTTTTTGAGAAATTACTAGTTTCTTATAATGATTGATACAAAGATCAAACACTTAGAAAAAATCGTTCGATACGGCCGGATTCGTACCGACGTCTTCTAGCAAATCGTGCCAGACGCTATGCCACTTAAGCCACGGAACGAACCAGCAGACCTCACGAATTTTCTATGTGCTTGCTTTGTCGGATCTTCGTACTTGGTTTTTATTCTGGTTTTATTTTTTGTTAATTGTGATATGAAATGTATGTTACCTTAGAAGAGGTAAGTAGCATAAGCGTGGACCGCTCAAGCACATTCCTGGCGGCGGCAACTTGTGCGCGACGGCGCTCGTCGCGCAGGTCGGCGCGCCGCTCGGCGGTCAACCGCGCTAGCTCCACCATGCCACCACCGAACTCCGTGAAAGCACGCACAAACTCCGTGAAATTCGACACCGACTCCAGTCGATCCAACGAACGCGCCACCTGGCACGTGACATTCATTATGAAACATTGTACAGACAGACAGCCTAAGAACTAGTTTTTTAAGCCACTACCTTGATAGTACGTATGTATTAAGTTAAAAATCGCTAGTCCATTTTATCGTTAACTTATAAGTTCGTCGTTCGTCGTCGTCGTATCGTTAAGTTATAAGGTACAGCTGGACGCAGCAACGTACTGGGGACCATCTGCAATGCGGATGATGTCACCAAATCAGACTTGTTTGGTAACGTACCAGGGTGACCAGAATATTTGAAATAAAGGAAACATAAATGGTAGCAAATAATTACAGATCTGCCTCCTGTCCAGTCTCTGGAAACTGTTATTATCGGTGTTTGTTTCTTCTTGTAGATATTATTTTCAGTCTATAGACTATAAATTCATATTTATAATTTGCTCATCTCGGTAACCTCACTTTATACACAAGTATATTTAAAAAGCAAAAATACCTTGTCTTTGGCGAGGAGGAGTTGTCGCACGACGACCATGTCTGCCAGTAGTAGCACGCGGGTAACGGAGGCGAGTAGCGCGCGCGCCGCCGATACCATGCCCGCACCGTCCGCGCCTGCGCACACGCGCTCGATCGCTCGCCCTGAGCCAATAGATAAAATTATGTAGAGAATTATCTTTGGTAAAGCAAAGTAAAGGCATAAGTACTCTGTTTGACTTTTAAAAAACGCTAATTGAACTGTTATAAAGTGAAATAACACAGATTTGAAACCGTCTTACTAAACGTAAACGGGTTCGAAGTTGACCCAAATAACTCGAACGTTAAGAAAAGCAAAGTGAGCTTAACAGATTTAAGTAGTTCAATTTAAATCTCATTGAAACTCGAACCATTCAGGAAACATCGTTGAGTAAACAAAGTTAATTCCCAAATTCCTCGACCGCATCAATTGCATGAAATATGCAATGAATATATAATTAATGAAGTTAGCGCCTGAAAGCAATTCGTTTTGATTAACTTAATAACTTAATCTGTGTTATTTCTGACACCTGCCTACAAAAGCGGATGTTCATTTTAGAAAAGTATTTTTCCTAAACCTTTTGTACATTGCCCGTGTATGTAAAAAAAATATTTACAATTCCGGGACAAACTTGTTTTCTCTGGGAGACGAAAATACCATAATGTAAACAAAGACACCACATCAAATATGTATTAGGGAATTTGGGAGCGTAGTCGCCTAACCAACTAGGGGTTCTTTTGTGCCAAAAATATGATTAGTATAACATTCCAGCCATCTTTATAAATAAGTTAGTTGATTTTAACACCGTTCCGTACTTAGCTATTTCAATTAACGTTTAATGGAACAACATTATAAACTTATTAAGAGGTAGATAAATTGAGAGGGCGAAGTTTACGCGTAATGTTTTGTAATCCCCGTCTTTGATCTTTACGAAGCTGATCAGAGAAATGTGCGTGTTAAAACACAAAAAGTAAACGAAATTAGTCTTGTAAGAGAAACTTTCCTCGCAATAAACTACTAATTTTACTTCAAGTCATAAGAAACACAAGATATTATTGAAGTTTACAAGAAAATAAAGATTAAAATAATTAACCTAAAGATCTGGAGCTTGCCAGGTGCCTAAGTAGGGGCTTACCATTGTTACAAAAATGGTAAATTTCGATATACAATATCATAATTAATCTTTTTAAGCATCTAATGATTAATGATGGTCTGTAATATCGTAGGCAATGAGTACCTATTTTGTTATAATAAAATCTAATTGACGACCAGGGTATAGAAATGTAGCGATGTAGTATGCTGGCCTGCAGATTCGCGTAATGCTCCATCGAAGTCAAAATTACTCTATTCAAAGCTTACAGCTAATAATTTTACTCGGTGGCCTGTGGGTTAAGTATATGAAATGCGGTTTTATAACGCCGTACGTGTACAATACAACAATGCTTTCAGGATGCTGTTGAGTCTGCCGATATGGTGCAGGGCGTCAGGCATGTTCGCAGAAGCGCATATCGACCCCTCCCACGTAAAGTATCGTATGTCGAAATTGCCAAGTTTACAGGGAAGCCTTTTAAAGTTCTGAATTCACTGACATAAGCATAACACGTGACTTTAGCATTTCTCACTTTTATTCGGCAAATCTCGTTACTCACGTAGAGTCTTATAAAATCATAGATATTGCTTTGATGATCTGTTAGATGTTCACTGTATGTGAGTTATGAACTTTGCCGAATGAAACGGAGAACTTTAAAACACTCCCCTGTAAACTTGGCAATTTCGACATACGATATTAATTCCATATACATTCCACGCAATAATGCGAAAAAAATTAGTATCGCCTATGACTCGTGTCAGAAGTAGTTTCAACAACATCCTGAAGATGGTTGGAGCCAGGTTTGATTGTCTAATTCTAATGTACTTGATAGGGCAAATCAAATTTGTTTTTATGAATATTAATTAAGTAGTTTTTGTGTTGTTATGATATGTAATACCAGTATACTTTAAAAGAAAGTGTTATTAACTATTTATATGAATCTATGTCTGAAATAAGTAATACCTAGGTATTCTATTCTATTATGTTCTAAAAACTGAAATTAAGTCTATAAGTTTACGTCGCAGTTTTCGGGAGTGCTAGGTCAGTGCCGCTGTTGACCATTACAATTAAGTGATGATAGTGAGGTGAGTTAAGGAAAAATGGGCTCATAAATTGCGATAAAAAAAGCAATAAAAGCGACATGGGCAGACAAGGGCAATTAAACATGTACGTGCTTTGTTTCAAATATGTACGTCTAACAGAGCAGTGTCTAGGGACAGTCCAAACCCGTGTGATTAAGTGACAATCGTTGGTTATGAGGCTAATGTAGGGACTTGTCATTTGTTTTTGATATAAAATATGTACCTAACGAACATGTTTTACAAAAATGTGTCGCGTATATAGTATGATATACTCGACGTAGTAACAGTTAAGGTAATTTTTAAAAAGGTTGGTAACCTTCTAAAACAGTAAAACATATGTTTCGAATGATCCACATGCTTTCACGTTATATCCAATTTTGAAAACTATCGTCTATTTGCTGAAGCTTGTGTAAGAATAATTTTATTAATACATTTCTGTAATGGTAATATTTCTGTATTATCAATAATAATTAACGTAGTATATGATGGTATATCCAATGTCTTTCTTTCGTTTCTGTCGTTTAACAATTTTTTCTTTTCAAATTCAGAGCTACCTACATAAAAATATAAAAGTATTTCCCTATCCATAAATATTGGAAAACGATATTAACATTTATGTTGTTAGATATCTCTTGGATCATTTGTATAAAACTGGTTATAAAAGTGAAATCCTATCGTAAGCCTTCTGAAAATCGCTCACGGCCGATTGGAGCGGCAATCGTGCTTAAACGAGATTATTAAACGATCCCAAAAGGCGGCACGAGTTCCGAGTCTCACCTATAATTAATATAACCAATGCCGACACATTTCACTGCAGTACCTTGCCAGTTCGAATCCCGTTGGTACATGATTTGCTATCCGGATAAGGATAATGTTGAATTGTAATTATGCTCTCTCTACCTTTAAAAATGTAGGTTAACGTTAAAAAACAACATTCGTTCCTATCTGCGGATATTTTTATCTCGTGAAATGGTAGAACTACCGTCCAAAACACCGAGGGTAAAGCAAACAAGGGATACCATTAAAAATAAATAACGAAGGGAAGCTTAGGCGCGATGATACGTTAATGGATTTTGTATGACATATTTTTCAACCTGCTGCATTTTGCGGGAAACCATTTTTTTAGGTAAGGTAAAACAGCAGATAGATTCGCGGCAAACAACAAATACATGAAAATCAGAAGGATCTAAGTTTTAAAACATCAGAGGAAAACCAAGCAGGGCTCCGTTCGCGGGAGTGGGTCGTTCGTTAATAAATTCACAAACTTCCTCTTCCGTGCGAATGAAAGCGGGAGAATACCTATGACCAAAGTTCGCATTTAAGTTGAACAGTTATAATTAAGATAACTGCCAAACGAACCCTTGACAATTGAATATATTCGGAAGCCTCTTCTCCTGAAATGTTACAAGTGCTTCATTAATTCGATACTCAGCGTGCCACGGGCAGATGTTATGAACTGGTATTTGAGTGATGTTGCTTAAAGTTTCTCGCAATCATGTCAAGTGTTTCTAGAAGGTCGACAGAGTGCGTGCTACGTGTCAAAGATATAAAGTTAGGTTTGTTAGGAAATGTTGTGAGATAAGTAACTCCTTCTTGTTTTGTCTTGTCGCAAAATACTTGTCCATTCATCGATTATAAGTTCTAACCGGTAATGAGCGTTGAGGTTCGACCGTGCTCAACGTGTCAGTCAATGGCTAGGCCGTTAAGTGGAGCTCACTGGACCCGATGACTCAGCGTCTCCTAAGTGTTTAAAATACAAAATTGCGCTTCAGCCACCCACGCTCTTCCCGCACTCCCTGCTCCTCGTTTCGTTCATTTTCTATTTATAGCCTCAATTAGGGAGCTTAAACTTTTGTTTGTATTTCGTACTGCACAAACGTCCGTTAACGATAATACTCTGTTTGGTAATTTGTTGTCCTTAGATTTGCTTAAAACATAAACCACAGTTTGGCAATCATAGTACTTTAAAAAAAATATTATTGGCGTTATTTTACATTGCTGCTAGTGCTAGGATGAGTTTATTCGTCCTAACTTGCTGATATTAATCAATTAAATTTTCCATACATAGGTCTAAAACGGACTTTTGTTATCATAAAAGCTCAACAAAAAAATCCACGAAATATATATAATATATATAAAACTCTTATATATAATTCTCTATATATATAACTCTTGCACCTTACATTACCAGTCAGTTTTTTACAAGTTTATTATGCTGAAGTTATTTGTTTCATAAATACTCTCATTGACCTACAAAATGGACATCGGGTTCGCGCTAAAAAGTTTCCACAATTACCTATAGGACGTTAAAATCGCATACAGAGCGTCAATCGCATAATAGTTTTCGTTTGTTCGACTGACAGCGCAGTTGTCAATCATGCAGTACCTACTATATAATAATAGCTTGTAAAAATTACTGCAGTAAAGTGTAATAGCAGGATTTTGTATCATATTTTCACTAAACAAATATATTGTGTTATCATAGTTATCATTTAAAAGTGTTATTTTGTACAGTTGTATAATCTTTAATTTATTTAGAAATGAATCGTAAATATAAATTACAAAAGCAAACAAAATAATCATGTAGCTAACTGTCCTTTTTCTACACTTTGCATGCGCAACAGATGGAAAGAGACCCATTATGTCAATTTCAAGAAGCTTATATAAACTTCTTGGTCATTTGCAATTGTTCGAACCACAAGCGATTGAAATATTTAGAATAAAGAAACTATAGAGTCGTTTTGATTTTAATCTTATTTTTAAAATGATTTTTTATTAAACGTTAGCAATAACTAACAAAATATTGTTGTACTCGTTTTAAGGCTTGGGATTATTTATCAGAAGTCAGAAAACACATTTGCCCCAAATAACGCTAGGTCGAATTTTCATTAGTCAATTGTATTTTTTTAGGAATATTACAAAACAAAAGGTAATTTTGTCTATGTGAAAAGTATCAAAATTACTTGAAAGCGTAAGTTACTCAGAGCTTAAAATTACAATCTGAGGGACACCGCCACTGTGCCTGTCACCCTGAAACGTAAGTTGACAATTCTCATGTGGCCTGTAATTTCACCTGCACCCTTACCCTTCAAACCCGGAACGCAGTAATGGTCCCATTTCTGTTTGACGGCAGAAATAAAGAAGGTGGCAGTACTTCCCTGGACGAACTCTTTCACAAGGAGCTCTACTACATACATACATGTATGTATTATATACATATGTATACATATGTATACATATTTACCATCCTAAATTAGAGGAAACTGTATTTATTATAACGTACCGCTTTAATTGCGTCGTAACGAATCAAACCATTCAGATATTAAGGTTCTTTGTGACGTTCCCTTCACCACCTGTCTGGGCTCATGCCGATCAATTTGTTTTAGTGTGTCATTTAGATATAGTGCCAAATATATGAATCACATTTGCACGACCAAACATTGGAGATGTTAATTCGTATTCACGATTCATCATAGCAAGCGAGTTAATTCAGATTGTGTGTTTTAGAATAACGGCGAGGTGTACGATGATATTAGAAGAGATGATATACACTTATATACTTATAAGTAATTACAACATTTGAAAATGGAACTCTTTGGCTGTACAATACAGTTTGTTTCATCTGACTGTCACTTGTTTTTACATTGTCACGTCCTTTTAGAAATTGGTTGTCTACATCACCATGGATTTAACTCGTGAAAATTTTCGTAGTATGATTTTCTACGACTTTAAGTGTAATCTAACAGCTCAGCGGAGCTTCGCTCGACTTGAAGCTTCTTTTGGCGATGAAGCGCCACGCAAAACGACTATTTATAGCTGGTTTGCAGAATTCAAACGCGGTCGTGTAAATCTTAGTGAGGAATTTCGTAATGGTCGCCCGTTAACCTGTGAACAAAAAAAAATATCGACGCTGTGTGCCGTATGATCAAAACAGACAGGCATGTGACATACCATGAGATTCGGGCATCTTTAGGCATAGGCATGAATCAAATACAATCAACACTACACAAACATTTGGGTGTGAAAAAGCTGTGCTGAGAGCACAGCTTTTTCAAAGTCAATTGTCAAAAATTGACTGAGGCTCCAAAAACGGATCGCGTCACTTGGTGCAATGCCATGCTTACCAGATTCAACAAAGGGGCTTCAAATTTGGTGGGACATAGTAACAGTTGAAGAAACATGTATTTATAGTTACAATCCCAAAACAAAGCAACAATCGAGCGAATGGGTCTTTCGAGTCTTTCGAGATGAGCCGAAACCAACCAAAGTGGCGCGCGTGTAAAGTGCCTGTAAGCGGATGATTGCTTCTTTTTTAAATAAAACTGAACACGTGGCTACTGTTGCTTTGAAGAACCGTTGTACCGTGAATAGTGATTGTTACACGACCATTTGTTTGCCAGAAGTTATTGACAAACTCCGTAAAAATAACCGTAAACACCGTATCATCTTGCACCACGATAATGCCAGTTCTCATACGGCCAGACAGACAAATGAATTTTCGAAGGTGAACAACGTTGACCTTATGAGCCATCACGCGTATAGTCCCGACCTGGCACCTTGTGATTTTTATTTATTTTCAAAAATTAAGAACCAGTTACGCGGTCAACGATTTTCATCACCTGAAGAGGCTGTCGAAGGGCATGAAAAATATGTTTCAGAGATTGTCACAGAGGAGTGGCATAAATGTTTTCAAAATTTGTTCATTCGTATGAAAAAATGCATTAACGCTAACGGAGAATATTTTGAGAAACAATAAATTCATTTCCTTAGCATTTATAGTATTTTTTTCTTATTCATTCCAGAAACTTATAGTGCGCCCCACTTATGAATCCAGGTTATGCATTGGGTTAATGAGCAACTCTATTAATCATTTATTGAAAGAAGAACTTTTAGACTGTTGTTTCATTACGTTTAAAAAAGAAGCTGCAGCTAAGAATGCTTTAATGTTATGATACTGTAAGAAAAAACTTGAAGTGTGGAAGCAGTTACTATTTCAGATTTTGTTTATACGAGTAATAACAAGTGACGGGACGAACAAGTCGTGCGCCTGGTGGTTAACGACACGCCTATCCATAACAGTTGCAGTGCCACTCAGAGCTTTAAATCACAAAGATCTTAGGGGTACAGAACTGCCGGTCACCTTGAGACATAAGTTTTCAAATCCTATGTGCCTGTAATTTCACCAGCACCCTTACTCTTAAATCGGAACACAATAATGCTCATATTACTACTTAGCGCAGAAATAGGTAAGGTTCTCTACTGCTACTATATATAAGATATACTATATGATATTAGTATGAATTACGCTTAATAAAACAAAGCATAGAGAATAGTGTATAGGTAAATACAATTTACTGACTGCGTAGTGATTTTTAGGTGTTTGCCGACACGCAATATTTGCGCAGCCCGGGTTAATAGCGTGTCAACACAAAGGTTAACAAATAACCCACTCGCTAGTCAGTGATACGACTCGCATGGGAATAAAGGTTATCTACATTATTAAGGTGTCACAAAACTTTCTGATTGTAAAATAAAACATTCAATTTCATGTGGAGTACAGGATTTATTAAGTACATATACATTCGTGGGCATACTACACAGAAAAACAAAAAAAGTTTGAATTATGTTATCATAATTCAAACTAAAAAAACTAAAAAAAAACAAAAAGCATTGTTATCAATGTTCATATATATATATATATATATATACGTTTCATATTATATAAACGTTTCATAAAAAAAAAGAACGACTTCAAACGTCTTTTGATTTCGATTAGGTACATAAACGTTTTTAGTGTTAATCTAATTATATCCATGAGCCTATCAAAACATTTCTAATACCAATAAACTAATATGAATTATGTACGTTGATAATAAAAAAAAACGTAATTCAGTTTTTTGGTAATATACCTACTTATTTTTTAATATCTATGTTCAACGTTCATTTATTTTTCAATCTTCTGTCCTAATATTTATTTTTCTGACTCTCTATTTTGAACCGACTCCTAAAAAACAGAAAGTTCATAATTCGAGTGTGTTTTTTTTTGTATGTATGTTACGCGCTAATTCTGGCCGTAATTTCTGAACCGATTTTGATGATTCTATTTTCTTGGAAAGATGGTACCTCAATAGTGGTCCCATTTAAATTTGATAAACTATTCCCCCTCTAAGGGTGGCCAATTAGGGGATGAATCCGGTTTCGCACACTTTCCAGTAACCGATTTCAATAAAACTTGGCAAATAGATGTAATTCCACGAACTTTTGAGGTCGGTTTTTTTAGTACTCTGTGCTGAGATTATTTTATAATCTGTTTTATAAATATGAAACAGATAGTATAAAACAGATAGATTATACTAAAAACATGAATTAGAATAAATAGACTGGGAGTTCCACAAACACAAATAAAAATTTAGCAAGCAAATACGGTGGTAACGTAAATTTGAAACAATTTGTCAAAATTTAGTAGATAGCAAATGAATTTAATAAAGAACTTCTCTTACTTTCCTCTCAAAGGCATGTAAAGTTAACCCGAATATATCTTATATTATTTAAGTTTTTATTATAGCAATCCAAAGAATGTCTATTGAAACCATTTCGGAGGAGATTGTTCTACTAAATTTGTACGAGGATGTAGCTTTAGAACGCAAGGTGTGAGTTCTGGCTCACACCTCCTCACGTCCTTATGTAATTTTTTGACATAATTCTGGTGTGTCAATGTAGTTATTTATGAGCTTATATAAAATGCATGAGACAATATATTTTCTTTTATTAAGTTGCTACAAACATCACCAGCTTATGCAGGACCTTTACAAATAAAATAAAGTAATATTTATCATATTCGTTCATTTCGCTTTTTGATACCTCTAATTCCTGTTGTCTTGTGGTCACAAATAATAAATAGAAACTCGCACATTGTGCACACCAATTTTGTCTTAATAGACAAAATATTATTTGAATTTGTGTCGTAAACACAACCTGGCGCGACGCCAATACGTAAACAATTATATGCATCGTTTCACAAACTCTACCTGGATATTAAATTAAGTTAGGTATGTATAACGTGAAATTGTGCCAAAATTAGGACTCAACTTCAGTCTGTTGTATAAATAGCACTATATAGTTTATAAAACATATACGTCGAAAGTGCTTTTATTACATGAAAGTCTTTAAAATAATACGATGTACACAAACAACAAATTATGTATGTATGAAATTTTATAATTTCCCTACTTAAGCATAAAAAGTTCGGTAACTTTTTAAAGAAGAGAAGTTTAAAGATTGTATGAATGAAATTAGTCGGTACTAATTTCGTTCATACAATCTTTAAAATTTCTCATCTCTCCTGAAAATTTATCATTTTGCAGATATGGTCGTATTTACACCATACGGGTGCGAACTGAGTATGCAGAATGTAGCTAAAATTTAACCTACCATGCGACCTCCATTTCAGTAGCTCGAGGGAAAGTTCGTGATAGTCGATTTAGAATTTAGAAACTTAAATGAGGCACCATTAGTAGTTGGAGCAGCCCCAAGTGTGAGATTAAAATTTGTTGGCAAATAACGCTATTATAGGAATTAGTAGCTCATTGAGATGCACAGTCGCGGGTCCAAGTTTATCCGCTCTGACGCATTATTAGTTCGTGACGAGAATTAAAATGAGTAGAGGTTTTTCAATATCCCATTTGTGTATAAATATATGAGTACGTTTTTTTGATGGTGAGTCAATAGACATTGTGACATTGTTTGGAATAAAAATCGTTTTCTAAAATAAAGGTAGTTTTTTAAAATATTTGATTACTCTATTGTAGTGAAATAAACTATCTAATTATTTATTTACTTACTTATTTTTTAAATTATGAAATTGACCAAAAAGAATATAGAATTAGATTTTCTGTAATTGGCTAAAACGTGTTTGGGGACCAACCACACTTTTAATGTGTATATTTTTTATGAAAATACTCCATTAGTTTGTTATTATTGTGATACAAAGATCTCTTCTTGATCTAGTTGAAGAAAGAAGCGCTTTATAAGGGTAAGAGTCTGCCGTTGATATCATCCGATCTGGTTTTAAGTGCAGCATGAGCACGTTTAATTTTTTTTTTCAAAGTTTCAGTAGTTAAAGCAAGTTTATGAACCGGCTCGAGGCGTCGTAAACACAAACGGCCTCGTAAAGTGTTAATCTTCAGTCTTAATGCACCATTATTGGGTTCACTAGCAAAACGATACATAATTACTGAGAATTTATGGGGGCATTTTGTATTTCTAGGCCGCTAGTAACAAATTACCCTTTTACGGTTTGTGATAAAAAAGTTAGCTTATTTGATATTTTTATCATGAGTGTCACGTAGGTTATACGGATGACGGTAATTTCGCTTCAGACGTGTAATAATGTAACAAAGGTCACAAAAGTTAGAATTGAGATGGGTTTGCATTTAAACATGGGGTAGATACATACTGTAATAGAAATAAATAAATTGTGTCATTCAGATTATTTTAATACCGTTTCGTAACACCGAGTAGACATTAGTGCCTAATATATATACTTGTATAACTTAGTGTAATTTTTAATAAAATAATTTAATATGAATTGTGGACTAAATTACCTGCCTTGTAGTTTGTATCTAAATTATACTACCCTCGGAACGAAAAAAGGCACAACTGTCGTATAAAGTACGCACAGTTATGCCTTTTTTCGTTACGAAGGCAGTATAAATATATCAGTATTGAATATAGAGTTAACAATGAAAGTTTGATCCGTGATATACAGGCGTGTCGTCTGTTTGGGAGCAATGTAAGCCGAAACTAAAGGGGGTGCAGAGCAATTTAGCTTCTGACGCAGGTGCGCCACTGCGGGTGCGGACGGCGCGGGCGAATCCGAATCCGTATCCGCGCGGCCGATGCGGCGCACGTGCTGACCATTGTTCCCAACGCGCCTGGTCCAGCACTTACATAAATGTAACAAATGCGCTTACCATCTGCCGCCACCTTTATTAGATTCTAATTTGTTTTTTCGGACTTGATTTAGCTTTTACAAAAATAAAATTAAACATTGCATTTAGTTCTAGATTTCCATTACTATTATGTAATAACTGTAGCGGACTGCATCAATAGGTTAAAGTGTGGGTGCTAACAACGAGTGAGCAAGGCCAAGCGAATGTACTTACAGTTTTTTAATTTTTATTACAAAACACCACGTAAGCAAAACAGATAAAGTCAAGAAAAAAGCCGCCAAAAACAAACACACTTAAATTTAGAATTTAAATATAAAATTAAGCTTAAAAAAGACTATGTTATAAAATATATATTTACAAAGAGATTTGTAGCGATTCGCTACAATAACTTCGACCGTAGACAAAGTGTAGTATAGCGTATACTGTTATATGTGATATGTATTATTAAATTACAATAACAAAACAACTTTGTAGCAACAAGTGGCGTCATCATCGAAGTAAAAGGTGCCTAAGTGATTTTATTGGCGATTACAAAGTTTAGATTTCCCAATGATACACGAGTTCGCCCAAACGACAGGTGAACGCCGATGTTGGCGCAATATACAGTGTACACCCTGTGTATTGCGTTATGTATGACGTAGTGTCGAAGGGAATATAATCTTTATTATCGACAGCTTTCACGTAAATTCACATACGCCTTTTCAAAGCATGCGAGCAGGTACTTAACTTCCGTTTTATATTGGATAAAAATTCCTTGTCAGGATTCTTGGTAAGATTGTTATTGCCACGAACGTCGTAAAATTATATCGAGAGTGACGAAAAAGTCGATACGTGACAAAACACCGGTAAGCGTCGTCGACGGGCGTCCCTGCCGCCCTATTTTATCAATAAATTACAACTCATTTCAACCGCAACCCTGGCAAACAGGAATTTATCGTTGATCACAGGAAAGTGGCTTTACGACGTCTACCGATAACGCGTCAATATCCATAACAACCTATTCTTAGGCTCTAAGTACTTACGCGAACAGCGTTTAAGCGTGACGCGTTACGACGCGGAAGCTTTTTGCTAGGAACGCATTTCTCTACAAATATAACAATAATGCGTTTTACGCTAGTTCATATTAACCACGTGAAAGGAACTAAACAGAATATTCAAATAGGCTAGCTGATTTATGAGCAGTTTGCGTAGCTACAAAACCTAGAGGCCATTGTTAACGAGTTGATTAATTATTGCGCTGGTCTCTAATTGGTAGCTGTACCTAAGCAATGTTAGTGAGATAAACGCTACTCAGTCAGTCCGTGTTTTCGTCGTTGCTTAATATTCTCAGCACTAAACGGCCTGTTTGTTGGAGAACGAGTTCATTACGACGTTTTTGTCAATAAATCGAATATTTTAGGTCGGGTGTTTGCGAGGAGAGTTGCGGCTAAATTTATGACGGTTGATCTGCGCGGAAAGGAAATGCTCCACACCAGCCACACGAAATTGTTTACGGCCCTTCTGAATTATGAACCAAAAAGGCTTGAAAAAATATGGAAGTGTTATATAAATACGTAAGTGATAATAAAATCTGAATATCATAGGTTGTCTGTTTGATATTATCGTTAATTTTGACGTTCAGTGAACGGGATATTATATGCGACTATGATGATTTCAAATGGTACGATGTTAATAGTGTGGGGACACAAAATTACGGTTTTCTACTACTGTACTTTAATCTGTCCATTATAATTTCATAAACCGTATCACAAAAGCGCTCTTTTTACTTTTGAATCAAAACTTTATTGTCTATGGTACACGCTACTGCACTGAAAAAAATCATCATACATAATAAAAAAAAATTGTATTTTTGCTAATTAAAATATAAAATATGACGCTACTCAAATGCTCTACTGTCTCCTGATTGGGAAAATTGGTCTAAAGGTCTTGCAACCGGACCATAAACCTTTCTTGGGTTTTTATGTTGTGGCGTTTGTTTGGCATTCATTTGAGTTCGGTGTTAACAAAATATGCATTAAATGTTGGTTGTGTTTCATTATTTTATTTACTCGTAGAAAAAGTATAATATGCATACAGTACTTTTTACAATACTTAACATAATTAGGTCTTAATATCTCGTACCTATTAGGCCACTCGGTTTCTCGTCTTTATGAGCCCTCATTATGCGACGATTGCATAAAATGCTATTGGTTATAGATTATTGTTTAAATGTGTATTAGTATTATAATAACACATTGTTTTTTTATAACTTACACGATTCTTTTTAACTCAGGTTAATCGTGCTGTAAAGTTGTGTGACCCGGGTCTTGCAAAAAAGTCTAAAACAATATTTTTGTGTTTGAAATGTGAAAGAATAACAGTTAACCTTTCCACTCCGGAAACTTCGGCGAAGAAACCTTCCGGGTGAACGAGTCAGATACGGGCACAGCCTGCTATCGTTTCACTTTCAATCTCTTTGTGGAGTCCTAATAAATATAAAAGAAGTATTGAGTGACCCAACGACAAATTCAGGGCAGAGCTCTATGATTTAAAATTTCGTACAATGATTAATTTTATATATATTCTACTTATTAATAAAAATTACTTCATCAAATGAGTCCATATTTTATAATTTGGTGATTTCATTATGGACTTATATGGCATTCAATTTCCTCACAGCAATGCTTATTTAACCTGACCATATGCAAATCTGTAGTTAAATCATAATAGTCTTTTATTGATTTGAACTTTCTATCATAGAATGTAAGGTTGGAAATGAAAATATAGGGAATAACTATGGTGGATTGGAGAAGTTTTTCGCAACAGAAAATGTAATTACGTTGTTTTGTTTGTGGTATTACTCGTGTAACTAAAAAAAAATGAGTTCCAATTAGCATATGTACAATTTAACAAGTTATGTTCGGGCTTGTATAAAGAGCAATTTGTGAGTGAATATTTTTTTATAAAATATCCTTTTTCGTTGGATGGGATGTCTTCTGAAAGTATTTTATTTCACGTTTCTTTTCACAAAGACACGTTAAACGTGAAACCTTTCAGTTGTATAAGTACGTTAGTACAGTTAGTAGTAAAGGGACTTTAACAAAAAACAATGTTTTTGATGCATTTGATGAAATATACCCGAAAAACGACACAATTGTCCTATCTTACAGCTACTAAAAAGCGCAATACACCTCGCAAGATCGATGTACCAAGGTAAATAGCAAGTAAAGAAGTTATTCTACCAACATTAAAATAGTAGGAATTTAACATTTGTCTCACTGCTACAGACGGATTTTCTTTTTTTCACGGAGAGATTTTTGGTTATATAGCCTTCCATGTTAGCCTGATGCGATTCGAGAATTACAATAAATCTTGTTTTGTGTAAACGACCAAGAATTTACAATAAATCTTTGATTTCATTTAGCGACAAATCTTAAATATGTTCGTTGAACAATCGTCGCACTTTGCTTTTCTGGTATCTCGTTGTAATGTTTAGTTCACAAGTGGCAAGATCTGCCCTGTACTTTGATCCTCATAAATATGTCACAGGCGACGTCGTATGTACTTTGTGACGTGACACAATGCAGCCCCACCGCCGCTGTGCTGCGGAGTGCATTCTGTCCTCAGAGGCCGGTGACATATGGTATCATGTGACACATGATCTATGGATGAAATGGGTCTGCCTCGTTTGATACTATACGTGTTAAAATTAATGCTTATGGATATAGCAATAATAGGAGTTCATAGAAGCAGTAGTTCAATAGAATCTCTATCTTGTAAAAACGAAGGGTTAGAGCAATTTAAAACTCAGCCCCGAAATATCTTTTAGAGAGACGTATAGAATAATTAACATTCAAACACAAGCGTCACAGTACATACATGAAAATGAGTTAAGAAAAAATATGAATTTTAATGAAAAATAGTGATAGATATAACAATAATACGAAGAAAAACTAAAATACACGGCAATGGTCTTTATGAAGTCACAAATTTATTAAACGGCCAATGCATACCTCCTATAATAAGCTTTCGGTTGATATTGACAAATTACTATTTACAAGGTGTAAAAAAAATAATGAAACGAAAACTTTGAAACACAGACTTGGGTGAGAAAAATCAGTAGTGACTCATTTAGCCCTGCAGGTTGTCTCGGATCATTTGAAATAAATATTGTAAATGTAAAATGTGTACAATAAGTTTATTTATTAAGAGCCTTATTTTAACTGCCTCTGTGGCCGAACGGTTACCATGCCAGACTGCCACGCAGAGGTCCCAGGTTCGATTCCCGGGCCGAGAGAAATAGTTGTATGGCCTACAATTATTTCTCTCGTGAGTTTGGGTGTAATTTGTGGTTGTCTATGTGTGTGTCCATGGCACCCGCGACACAGGGTTTCCCTAGTGCAGGGCTATGTTGAGTGTGTGCGTTATCTATTATATATTTATTAAGAGCAGCCTAGCCCTAGATTTTCTTACTCATTCTTCTCAGGAGAACTAGCCTTACGAATGAGTAGTAGAGTTTATTCAATGTGATGATTTTAGATACTATTTGCTTATCTATGAAATAAAGACATATTTGTTTGAGTTTCACTTTGATTAGGTTATTTAAATTAAACATTTTTGTCACACATCGTCCATATTATGTTAATGCAATAATCTCATAGCTTATGTTGTAAGGATGTTGTCATATTTTACATTAAATTGTATGTACTAAGCCTTTGGAACCCATATGAACAGAGTTCTAATGTTTCGACATTTCGCAAGCAGGGTACTCCTAACTCAAGCAAACGAGTCTGTTAGAACTTTCACGAACGTGACGTTTCAGATACTCATCTGATAATATACAAGAGATCAGCAGTTCTCTTGCGTATAATCGCGTTAAAGCTGTCAATATGCGCCCGCGGGACATGTCTGATGTATGGCAAAAGCGTGATAGCGCTAACAACATCTTACAACCATTGAAATAAGCACGAATGGTCGTTTATTAGTGTAACTCGTCCACAGATTGCACGCATAAAAGCTTTGACAATACACCTTGAAAAGGGTAGTTTTGATATCTCCATCACAAAGCGCGAACTGGCGGAGCAACATATTAGTACGTACGGCCAATGCCCTACGCTCCCTCTCCATATCCACATCATCCTGGAGATTCTCGGTAACACAGTGCCCAAGGCAACCAAGTCAGGCAATTTGTTAGCAGCCTTAAACACGAATAGCTCACTTTTATTAATGACAATTAATAAATACCTTAGGCCATTAGTCACTGTATACTCCCCACAAATTTTCCGCAGTCTTACGTGCGCAAACCGTTAAGTACAGTTACGCAAACATAAACTAAAGTAAAATAATAAAATAAAAAGTTTTGTTTATATTTTTAAATATTTGTGTTGTGTGAAGGCACACGATCCTTTAATTGTATATTGCCTGATGTGTATTTCACAATTGCACCAATTATATAGGTCTCAAACAGAATATTTTCCCTGTATAGTGAGTACTAGAATAGGTAACTAAAGGTCAGGAAAAATCACAACACTCAGAGGCATAAATTGTTCTTACCGGGGCAGAACCTCCTCTTTTAGCGTTCAAAGTGCTAATGCCGAATGCTAGCCACCGAGGTCGTCAACATACATTTCAAGAGTTTATGTCTACAAAGTCATTGCTAACACTGGACCAAAGTGTAACACTATTAGGATAACAGATAATTTTACACCTATTTGTGTTAAATTAAAATAGTATTTTACACAATCGTTGCAAAATACGATGTTCTTTTTTTGAAACTCATTATAGTTACAGAACTATAATGAAATTTTTCAGAACAGTAGCGAGTACCATAGACAATAGAGTTTTGGTTCAGAACTAAAAAGTGCACATTTGTGATACGGTTTAGAAAATTATAATTGACAGATTAAAGTCCAGGAGTAGAAAAAGTATATTATTAAATGCATTCGCATAGGTGTCTTTTAAGTTAAATTATATATTACATTCAATAATAATACTGTGTGCGTTAAAATTAATAATTTTAATAATAGTACGTACTCGTTTTATCCATCAAACTAAATCCAGCTGAGCCCCAAAAAATGAGTACGATTTATATAATTTGTATTCGGCACGTGAACGCGCGACATCTGCCCCTTTTGGAGGTCTGTCATTCCCAAACAGAATTTAAGAAGTGCGCGAACCATAAGCAATTTTTCCCCATAGTTTATTCAGCTATATTTTTCTCGTTTATGTGTAGCTATATTATGTTTGAGACTGACAATTTATGGCAAACGAAATCCATGGCTTTCTAAGGAAAAAATCTTTATTAGGATAAATTTGTACAAAAAACGTAAAACCCTTTTAAAATAATATAAATTAAAATCTGAAGACTTTCGTAGAGAGTAAAGTTTAATTTAATTTGAGCAGCCATTCCGGAAAGACATAATTTTATGAAAGGTAAATTACATTTGTGACAGTCTATAATGGGCATTTCGTCATTTCTAACGTTCTGTTATGCGCGAGCATTGCAGAATTTCTGCGAGATGATCTCGTAACTAGGAGAAATGCCTTCTAATTTAAAATACTCTTAATTGGTCATCCTTTACCATTTTAAGGGGGCTATATTGGACAAGACACAAGGATAAAGTGAAGCGTTTGGATAAGTAATGCAAATGAAATCTAACTTAATCAAGATTAAACGCAGTAACTTTCAATGTATTTCGTACTCGGTTAAGGGAAATTTTTCTTTTCGAAAACTTTTTCTTAATGAATCACTGTATATATTCATTGTGGGAGATAAAAAAGCATTTGCGCGAAATAGCTTTCGTATTTATAGTGACAACAAATAGATATACGATAGCATTTTCGGCGGGATCTTTATGCTCGCTTCGAAGCCAAGCGTTCTCAAGTTTCACTTCACTAAATTTCATTGCAAGCGAGGTGCAAACTTGCTGTTTTTTTGGACAAAAATTTCGCTGTCAAATAGTATATCGGATATTACGTCCATGGTATAATGTAATACTGTATAATTGAGCTTATAATGCCAAACTAAATAAGTTGCCTAAAAATATAAAACAAAACCAAATCACGTTGATAAGGGTACACTCGGTATATTCACTATAATATTAAGGGGCCTTTCCATAAGCAGTATATAGAGAAAAGGTTGTTTATGATTCAGACGGCAACGTGCATTTGCGACGGCCCGGCAGACGGTTACTAGAGGAGAAAAATAATTTGTTAGAGGCCTGGATCATTGGCTTACCCACGTTTCTGCTGTCTTTTTGATATGTGAAATATATTTATACTGTCTACACACGTCTATCAGTTGCTACAAATTTGCTACAGCGGGACCTGTCTAAAAAATACATTAGTTTAATTTTGGTTCTAAAATGAAATTGTCAAACTATTTTGATTCAATTATTGGCATAAAGAGTCAAATGTAACATGACAATAGTTTCTGTAGCTTTTAAAACATTTGAATGGGAGCGAACGGAGTTGGAACTTCTATATTCTTCGTTTATAATTAAACCGAAGTCAAAGACGTGCCTTTTTTGTAAGACTTATTGTTATTTTGAAAGTCGTATTGAGAAGCGGCATAACTAAAAGTTGCAACTAAGGTAACGTTCAATTTTTCATTCAGAATGGCTCGTTTTGCTGTAAATAGCACCATTGACGGAGGCGGGGGCTGCGAAGGCGGGGGCGTTCTAAAAATAGACGACCGCCACTGGGACAAGGCCGTGGCCCCCGAGCCTTCACCCGGCCCAGGTACGGCTTACGAGCATCCTTGTGATTAATCCTAGCGTATTTGCGACTCGACTCGAGTGTAGGCTTAGCTTGGCTTAGCAACCCGAGTGCCTCTTGACGTTTCGTGTACGGGATATGTCCCGATTGTTCCCGATATGATTGAGCACACCACGCTGTATCTGATCGATTAGATCGTGTTCTTAATGAGAGCATTCAGCTTCCTGTTGTATGCGACTATTTGTGATAAATAATATAGATAAATTTTGGTACGTATCTTAAACAATACAATTTTATATTATATTGTATTGAGGGGAATATTACGTACTCTACGCGTGATTGTCTAAAGTAAAGAAATCAACGCCTAATAAAAGAAGTTGCTCCTTACGACATTGAAATTCTACGTTCATTCAACAAATTCGTGATCACAAAATTGAAATCTCTTTAAAGAATAGAGATACATCGCCTATCAGCTGAAAGTTGCTCCGTGTGAAGCAAACAGAGAAGACATGGCAAATTATTATCGGATGGCTATTCCAGCATGAATAGGTGTAAATGGTAACCAGTCTCAACTAAATGGTAATGTTCGACATTTGGAAGTGACGTATTTCAATTGGACATGAGAGCCACAGAGACTCGTAAGCTTTCTCAACCATCGACCTACAAATTGAATTTCTTATACTGTAGTCATCACAACGTGTTAGACCATTCTGAGAGAACCTGTACTTGAATACTCTGTGTTGCCGATCCGACACCCTAAACTCGGACTTGATGATATATATAAAATAGGTATACTGCATATATTATGCAACTATGATATTGCTTTGACAAATACATTTTTAAAACTGGAGTAAAACGTTGTATGTTATAGAAAAAAAAACAAAAATAATAATATAAAAATATTAAAGAAAAACTGTAGTAAAACCAAAATGTAGGTATATCCATACATACATAACATACACATATTATAACAATTGAAGTATGAACTATTGAAATATTGGTTTGCTTAGTTGTAGTCGCAGTATTGGCATTGCAGAGTACATAAAGCCAAAACCGCGAGTAAAAGGCAAAGAAAACAAAGTTTAAGACGACTATGGCTTCTGAAACTTAGTTTCATAGAGATTCAGGGTTGGTGCCAGCTGATTATAGATAGTGATGGATGGGGGACGTGCCGTAGGGCTGCGCGCCGCCACCGACTCCCGTTATGACGCCTCATTCCGGCGTCGCGCCCGCGCCCCGCAATGTCACCCCTGCTCCAGCCTCAAGATTAATGCGATGCTCAGCCCTTTTAATTATGCAGCTTTATACTCAGAAAGCGCGAGTTTTTTTATTTGTGATGTACCTATATCTTTTGTTTCACGGAAAATGAGCACTCTTCTCGTAACAAAATTAAATCAAGCTAATTAACCTAATGCTTCCTGGTACACGACTCCTGCATTTGAATAAATTTTGCTGAAGCTTAGACGACGAAAGCTAATTTTCCAACCGACGAGAAATGTATCCATTATTGCGTTACCCACAGGGATTACCATAACTTTAGCTCTCGGCAAAATTTTAATAGGTGCAATGTGAAGTCAGCATATTCGTTATTGGGCTCGAGAAGTATAATAACTTGAGGCTTTTAGGGGGCGTCGCATTCATCGCAGAGATGTGTCTGAGAGGCTGAGAGTGCCATTTTCGTCGGGGTATGAAAAGGAAGAAAGCGTTCTGCAAGCGCCTGTACATGTATTCAGTTCTTTATTATACGAAGCAGTCGAGTGCACACGGCGCGACTACGCCGACACTCGCCGCAGGAGATTTACGTGCATGCTAAGCACTGTTACTCTGTATTTGTCTGAATAATGGAACAGAAGCCATTTACATGGGAAGAAAACAATGTTGTTTGCGGGGAACCATTTTATCATTTCCAATAAATTTTATGAAGGAATGTTGCATAATGTATGAAAGCTGTAAGTACGAGAGGAAGTGTTTCGAAAATAAGGTTTCGTGTCTGTATCCATTCTCTTTTATTGTGGGTTAACGTGAAGTTTTGGAATGAAACTATATACTAACTTGATAAAGGAGTCGCCACGAATTGCGATTATGTTACCAAGTTTCCGACAAGTTTCTTTTTGCGTCCTCACCCGTTGAGTGTTGGCGATATTATACTCGTATAGATGGGTATTCGAACAGTTTTATGAGGACCGCAGCGCATCCAATACTCTGCGGGGATCATAAAAGTATACTAATGTGCCTACGACACCGAATTTTGCTTCATCTTCGGGTAAATAACAAATTATATGTGATACAACAGACAGTGTTGTTGCCACAGTTTGACCATGTTGTCGAATACCTAGTATTATGTATTTAATTCAAGGTCAGTAGGTATAGTATATTCTGTCTAAATTGTGTCCAGAACATAAGAATTTATCGGTAATTTCAGCAAAATAGTCAAATAATTCAATTATAAGATCGTATGATTATTATGATATTCCAAAACATCGCATAGAGCTCAACACTAAAGACAATGGCTATCGATGTTATAAAGACGGGCAGATAAAATAGCAGCACTCATATCGTCATCGGTCATATTTGTAAAATTAGAGAGGATCAAATGTAACTGATCAAGACCATAGCAGATAAATGGCCATGTGGCAGAGGAGTACCAAGTTTTTTACCACATGATCTTCGCATCTGTAGAAATTGTATGAAATACTGTATGATGTCGATCGTGTGTAGAGTAAGCAAAATCCGAGAGCAAGACCACACAAAGTATTTTATAATGTTGATTTACAATGTACATACAAAAGTAGAAACATAACCAATGACACCAAAACCATGTTTAGGACACTATAGGGTTAAACAATTATAAACACAAAATAATTTAAAAAAATGCAACAACTTGTTTTGTCGATGGTAGCTATTGCTGCAGTTCGCTCTAGCACTATCATATTAAAATCGTGTCTCACAGAAGGAATAACACGGAGGAGGAAATAAAATATCGTATCAAATAGTGTATTTGTCATCATTTCCGGCTAGTATATCAACCGTAAGTTGTTTCGCAGTTTAATGTGGTAGACCGTGATGTCTATCGCTGCGTGGGCGCGGCTATTGTAATGTGCCACAATTAATCCTGATGAAGGTTAAAATACGGACTGTATTTCTGAGAAAATTGTTATAATAGCATTAAGTATAAAACACATTTTTTTATGAGCGTGATTAGTTTCATATACATTTGATAAATGTACAGATTTATACACACTTTGTGTAGCGTTACGTTTTTTTATTTCACGGTGTTTTCGGGGGTGACTTTACAATTCAACATTAACTTTTCCTCCCCCTAAACGGAGTAAAACCTTTCAGCTGTTAAATACCAAATGTTACGAACATTTGGTACTTGACAAAATGTATGTCAGCGCGGATTTTTGGCATGTTTTGAGAGACGGTCTCAATGACAGCGTAAAAGTATTATTATTGGTGAGTACAAGTGTAAAGCATCAAATATTGCGAAATAAATATTGTCATCCTGTGTATAACTTTTCGATTTCGAATGATTTTCCTTTATCGTACGAAGTATCGGTTCTTTTCTTTTTCATTATTCAATAAATTGTATTGTAGGCTATATTGTGTAAGAAGCTTGAAAATGTTTGTATTGATTTTAACTGCCTCCGTGGCCGAACGGTTACCATGCCGGACTGCCACGCAGAGGTCCCAGGTTCGATTCCCGGGCCGGGAGAAATATTTGTATGGCCCACATTTATTTCTCTCGTGAGTTTGGGTGTAGTTTGTGGTTGTCTATGTGTGTGTCCATGGCACCCGCGACACAGGGTTTCCCTAGTGCGGGGCTATGTTGAGTGTGAGCGTTATTATTATTATTATTTCCTCGTAACTGGGCGGTAAAAATTTATTTCACCATAAGAGTGATTAATTATCATTTGTTTTTGGAGAGTACCTAAAAAAATCACAACATAATTTGTGGAAAAGAAATGAACAAAAGCACAGAAAAGTAATTATCCGGTAGCTAACTTTGTAAGAGCTGGTGGCTGAAGGCAGCTAACGAGTTGTATCCCGCGCGGAACAAGGCCTGCGGCTACGCAACTACGACCGCGACCCCGCTACGGAGCGTAGAACTCTAGCTATGTGCAACGTTTTATGGCGCTATCGTAATGTTCACAATTTCTTCACATCTTTTAAAGATGTCGCGACTATTAATCGAAAATTTAGTAATAAAATTATTTCATGTTTTCGTGTTATTAGTATTAGCTTTAATGTGGTTTATATATACGTACTATTTCGAATTACACGTACATTTTCTAGAGAAGTTAAACAAATTTCCGGTAATCTAGAGATCCACAAAGAAATGCCTATTATATGAAATAAGCAGATAAGGGGATTCCTTTTTTGAACTTTCAATCCCGGTTTCGCATTAACTTTTCGTTTCCGTTCTTATTTTTCAGTGTACTCGTATACACGTTCTGCACAGACAAAATCAGAGCGGCGAATGCACACCCGCGAAGTATGCTAATGTCTAATTTGAATTTATTTGCATTATTTAATAGAACCGCCCTTCAGTGACATTCTTTTTTTCAGAGAAAAAATAGTGTAAAGACAAAAGAGTAATAAATGTAATAAAAAATGTTTTAATTCAATTTCCATGAAGGCACACGATAACTGTTTCGTATCTCATTATTTATTAACGAGAGTAGGTCCGCACAATGCCGTGCACAAAGACAACAAAGGCTCGAGAGTTTCGTACTTTAATAAGCTCCTGTCTTTCTTTTAAATTTCATCCGGATCTTCCATTTAAAAAATGTAATGTAAGTTCGTTTAGTCCTTTCATTTCTTTTGATGGGTTTTGTACACACCAAAAGCTCGTGTCGGAGCTACGCTACGACTTTTAGAGAGATTGTATATTCAAACGAAAATAAGGCTGTTTGTGTTCTATTTTATACCAAAATAGCTTATTCCATGGTACTAGAGAACAAGAAAATGGTTTTCAATTCATACCGAGTGCATAACAAGTTTTGAATAATAATGATCAGTGGACACAAATTTATTTAGCAATATCGCTCAGGGTTTAGACGTAATTGTGATAGTGAGAAGAAATACTAAATTAAGGGCAGACTAGTTGTTTTCTCCACAAGCAAATGGAGGCTCTGTTCGTGACGTCACCATAATGTCGTGGCACACAGCCAAACCTTATGTTGTAGGGAAAGATACAAAGATTTTCTCCTACTTTGTTTTACTGTTTTGACTGTGGCGGTCATGCGCTATTTCTTGGAAAACATTTAAAGGCCAGCACTATTTCATTTTCAGCGAGCTCTTTATTACATGAATTACGTTACTCTCATTCGATAGTTTGCTTTGTTGCTCGTTGTTGTTTATGAAACAATAAATTGGCGTCTCTATTTTACGACGGCTAATTTGAAATCAAATATGGCAATTTGTGACGCAGTCCCAGTTTGTCCGGTTAAACAAATAAAATTAGGAAATGCAAATAGATTCTGGTGTTTTATTATGTAGGTAACTAACCAACACTTATTTGTTCAGGATAATACAGTGTCGAGTTTATAAATTCCCATCCCGGCGAGGGGAAGCTAAAAATATAAACAATGTCTGGAGAGTCGAGGCTTCCTCCCAAGAGCAATGTAAGACAAACTTATCCAGTTAAACTTTCCCGGGCATTTGTGTGCCGCTTTTTGCATATTGTTTTTTATTTGCTTACACCAGTAAGTAAACTCGAGTTGAAGTTATTCATTATTACTTTATCTCTACATTTTGTCTCCAAGGAACTAACATAGAAAATTGATAGTTCCTTTAAAAGTTTTTGTGCAAATATTCGAGTACAATTTGAAATAAAAGTGAACGATGTTGTTATTATTGTTTCTCTGAGTTGTCGTGTCCCAAATGCTACTCACTTTAAACGTCTACAATCGTCTAGGGAAATAAAGGTATTGTTAGATCCTGAATAACTCTTATCCATATATATCCTGTTTTGGTATAACGTTGTAAAAGTAGACAATAAATAATAGTTTTAGAAATGCTCAGAAGCACCAAGTATTACATAATACGAATAATGCCATCTATATGATCTATCTATATGATTCAACTACTAATCATACACCGAATATCACACACACACACACAGTCACATGTCGAATCAAGATGCCACATAATTAATTGCCCAATCGTTGTTCGCTAGCAATGCAAAGCATCGTCGTCGTAGAAGTTTGCTAAAATCAATTTAAAATAGTTTTGTATTCAAGGACTTCAGAGAGTAATTAATTTTATCAGAATGGGGGCAATAAATCGTTTGCCAGTAGTTTGGTGCTTCGAGGGAAATTATTGACGTTTCACCTAGAATTGCGATTTATTCGCTGTGTTGCAAATCTTCGCCTCTTATCAGATGTATCAGATTGCGTTTGATTTTGCAATAACAATTTGTGTCCACTGGTTCGAAAGTGAT
Source organism: Hyposmocoma kahamanoa (assembly GCF_003589595.1). Lineage (NCBI taxonomy): Eukaryota > Metazoa > Arthropoda > Insecta > Lepidoptera > Cosmopterigidae > Hyposmocoma > Hyposmocoma kahamanoa. Next base: position 15,294,107 of record NW_020653851.1, read on the forward strand.
TATTTATAAATATGTTTAAATTGCGTCGCCAACTTAAATTATAAGTAATCACAAATAAAGCCAGTGAAAGTTAAAAATTTGATTTGATCGCTATTAAGCTAGCGAAATGTTCTTTTTGGTCAAGACCCATTTGACACGGTGACGAAAGATCCGTATTTACTATATAGTCATATTTATTTCAAAATAACGTAAGTAGGTCGTAAAGGTAGTTCAGTATAAATTGTAAACTGTAATTTTCCGTTCCGGCACTATTAAATAATGCATATCTGCCAGAATTATGCAAGTAATACTGAGACGTTGCCGTAGAAGGCGTATGACTCTGCATGAATGAGCGGGCGGTCGATATCTCGGCTAAGTGATGACCATGCGGTCAGTCGACTTGCTTTTAGCCCGAGACACGGCTGTTTCTAACAACATTAACGGCTACTGGTTCACACGAAATCCCGTATCACGGCTTTTCAATTATCATGGATGCTTAGTGTTGAGAATGCGAGTAACGGAAAGGAAAAAAGATTGTGTTAATGATTTATAATCGCAAAGAAAATAACTCATCCGTAGAACAAATATCTATGTGCAAGACCACTTGTTCTCAGGACATAATACATTTCGTTCGTTCTTCTTTGCTGTGGATGTCAGGTCGACAGTTGTCGATTTTATATTTCCGAAACGAAATATTTATAAATTCTCAAAACACCTTTACATTAGTTTGAATGGCCTTAGTTTCAATAACGAAATTATTCTCGCAACTTACTTGTTCCCTTTTCGCTATATAATCATATCGGACTCTGTTCTTCGGATGAGACGAAAAGTTCGCTTTTTTCGGTATTACAAATACAATTTTGTAGATGTAATTGTTGTACACAAGTACATATTTACACTCTTTTATCTTAATGTGATCGAAACTCTCGAAAGAAAGCGGCTAAAAACCCGTTGGTTTTTGGAACAACTATCATTAACACATTGAGAAACGTAAGCACTAAGGCGCGAGGTGGCGGAATAACCATGGTTAGCACGTTACAAGTATAGCTATAATACTTTTGTTATGACGGAAGGTATAATTTACATGGAGTCATTACGGTGGGGAGTCACGAAAGCACGTTTACGTGGCGAGGGTACCGACGGTAACGCCGTGCACGACTCATTGTGGCACGTTTGATATTGTCATAGGACTGATTAATGCCCCGGGTCCGCTCTGCGGCCCTATCCTCCCCCGTAACAAAGGACGGATAGACGTATTATTTTCATAACCAACGTTTTATTAATCGGTTTAAGCATTCAAATAGTCTGTTCCAATTGTTGAATCGATTTATGTATTGAACAATATTATGTATTCGAATGGGCAATACATGTTTTTTTATGTTGAAACTGAATAGAAGTGAAGAAAAAATTTTATGGATTTGTCACAGGTGGCGGTTTATTTTATTATTTCGGCAAAAAATCCGTTAAAACCAAAAACAAAGATTTGTAACAAACAAACTCACAGAGATGTTCGTAAGGTTTGCTGGCTTGATTTGTAGCTCAGTTGGCAGATCGGTCGCCCTAGATTTCAGTAGCAGTAAGCTCCTTGTGAAAGATTTCGTCCAGGGAAGTATTGCCACCTTACCCATTTCTGCCGCCAAGCAATAATGTTATCATTATTGCGTTCCGGTTTCGAAGGGTAAGGGTGCTGGTGAAATTACAGGCACATAGGACTTGTCAACTTATGTCTCAGGGTATCGGGCGCAGTGGCAGTGCCCCTCAGATCTTTGTGATTAAAGTTCCGAGTGGCACTGCGATTGTTAGGGACAGGCGTTTCGTTTACCACCAGGCACACGACTTGTTCGTCCCGTCACTTAGTACTAAAAAAAGAAGATTGGCACACAGAGGCAGGTTCGAGTTCTGTCAGAGCGAATGATTTTTTTTGTCCGATCTTTGTATTAATAATTATAATAAACCAATGGAGTAATTTAACAAACAAATGAATTTCATGGTAGTAAAGCATCGTAGATAAAATCAATTGAATATTCACCTTATGTTTTTAATGATCTCAGTACAGAGTATTAAAAAACCGACCTCTAAAGTACGTGGAATTAGGTATATTTGCTAAGTTTTATTGAAATATCCCCTAGTTCGCCACTATACAGGACTTGTCACTGGAGATAATAAAAAACGGTTCTCACCACTCAAAGTATATCGAGAGAAAAACGCCTTGAATTGGAGAAATAGCAAAATCAACCATTAAAATAATTGCTCCTTAAGTACAATTTAGGCGCTATTTATAAAAATGAATCTTCATGCGTGAAGAGCCACCCTTAGAGGTGGATGATTTTAACCGACTTCAAAAAAGGAGGAGGTTCTCAATTCGACTGTATGTTTTTTTTTTGTATGTATGTTACGCGATAACTGCGGTATTTGTGAACCGATTTTCATGATTCTTTTTTTGTTGGAAATGGGGTATTTCCATAGTGGTCCCATTTCATTTTGAAGAAAATCATCCACCTCAAAGGGTGGCTGTTCACGCATGAAGAGTCATTTTTATAAATAGCGCCTAACTTTAATTTAGGAGCAATTACTTTTAGCAATTATTTAGTTGATTTTGCTATTTCTCCAATTCAAGGCGTTTTTTTCTCGAAATACTTTGAGTAGTGTCGTAGTGAGAACCTATTTTTATTATCTCCAGTATCAAGTCCTGTATAGTGGCAAACTAGGGGATATTTCAACGAAGCTTAGCAAATAGACGTAATTCCACGTACTTTTGAGGTCGGTTTTTTTAGTACTCTGTACTGAGATTATTTGAAGTCTGTTAAAAACATTTGTTTGTTCACGCAATAAAATAAAAACATTGAGATTTTCCTGTAGACGAACTAAGTAGCTGGAAATAGTTGCTAGAAATTAATAGGCAAAATTTATGACCGTTTAGTTCTTACGGCAGCATTAACTTTTCTCGCTAACGTATATTAATAGTTTTAACTATGTATGTATGAACTGTAATGAATTATGTATTATTTGTTCTTTTTAGACTGATGTGAGTGAAGCGAAGGACGTATGTCAGGTATACGTAGGAAGTACGTAGTGTCTGCCTATATTTGAATGATAGTGAGGGCAGGTAATTTTTGTTTTCATAATTGTTAAACACGCATTTATTTAAGAAAATCAACAGGCTATTACAACTAAAATGTAGTTAATGTAAGTCAGTCTTAAGGCCGATTACAGATTTTCTGGATTACACATATAATATGGTCGTAATAAACAGACCGTCTCGTATTGACAAACAGAACAGATAAGTGCGTAACAATGTTAAATTTTGAATAAAAAGAAAAATAAACTTAACTCACTTTGCGTGTCATAAAATCTACCCCTCTCTCTGGCCGGTTTTGTAAGTATTTTAGTACATATGATATACGTTTAAATGTTGTAAATTTAAATGTGAAACGTTTAAATGTTATAATTCTTTTAACCGACTTTATAAAAAAGGAGGAGGTTCTCAAATTGTCTGCATTTTTTTCTTCTTCTTTTTTTATTATTTTGTTGGCAAGATGGTACATCAGTAGTGGTCCCATTTAAATTTGAAGTAAATATTCCACCTCTAAGGGTACAAACAAGGGGATGAACCCCTTTTCGCGCACTTACCCGATAACCGATTTCACTAAAACTTGGCAAATAGATGTAATTCCATGAACTTTTGAGGTCGGTTTTTTTAGTACTATGTATTGAGATTATTTCATATTATATAATTTCACCATTATGCGATTGTAATGTCTGTATGTCTTTACTCGTTAACGGGTAATAATTTCATCGCTGTATAAACCTATGCTTATTTAATTATAATCGTACTCGTTTGGTCACTCAAAACTAAGTGGATATACAGGGTGTACTCATTAAATGTGCCCGGGCGATTATTCCGTAAATATAAGAGATATCAAATACCTTCAAACTGATATCGAAAGAACTTTACCTAATGGGTAAAATGAAATCAATATCTTTTTGAAAATAAAATTAGATGTATCCAAAATTTGTATGATATACAAATATCATACAAATTTTACAAATGACAGAGAGATGACCAAATACCTACACCTACACATAAAAAAATAAAAAATGCAATCGAATAATGGTTATTTGTTATGCAAAGATGTTGTTTGATAACGTTGAGTACTCGCTTGTATTGAAACTAGGGGTCGTATTCAAGAACTCTACTCAATGTATACGCGCAATGTGCGGCATTGGTCCACGAGAATCATACAAACCACTGTTTAGTGACTTAAACCTTCTGACACTCCCTTGTATGTATGTACATATTCGAAGTTTGTAAGTTTGTCAAGCAGCATTCACATTTATTTAAAAAAGCCATTCAAATAAACCCACGTGCAAAAAGAAACCCTAATAGACTTGTTGTAGACCATGTACCTAGGACTACTCTTTACCTAAAAAGTCCGTACTACACATGTATAAAAATTTATAATAAACTACCCAATGAAATAAAAAAACTGACATATACACAAATGACTACAGAATTGTACAAATGGTTAGTTGTAAAAAAATTTTACAGTGTGAATGAATTCTTGGAACAATAATTATGTATTATTTAAAAAAAAAACTTAAATATTTTTTGTAATTCTTGACATATATATATGCATTTTGTTTTTGTAACTTTTGACATATTTTTTTTGTAATTCTTGAATTTTTATTTTTATTATTAATTTAATTCTTGACATACTTAATCTGTGAAAATTGTGACTTATTTATTTAAAATTGTAATAGTCAATCAAGATAATATTATTAGACATTTGCATGTGCGAAACATGTTTGTACTGGTTTTCCTTTTTTTTTTGCTACAACTTTTATACCATGTTTGAAGCAAATAAACAATTTGAATTTGAATTTGAATGCTCAAGTCAGGATTTGAGTATGATTTAAAGCACTCGAAATCGTACTCAAGTCCCTGCCATTAGGATCGTATTTCCAGTGCTTGTGTTTCCAGTGCAATCCTGACTTGAGCATTGAGTAGAGTTCTAGAATACGACCCTAAGATTCAAAAATAGAATCCTAGAGCGTGTCTAAGGTTTCCAGGCACGAAACGCAAAACGACTTTTCTTTGCTGCCGAGCGAAACGCACAACTTTTCACCTCACCATAGCGAGGAAAATGATAAATGAAAGAAAATCAGTTGAACAATGAGTAACACAAAAATAGAAAATAACTAAAAAGATTTATATCTGACCCGTCCTGTAGCTGGTCCGCAACAACAAACCAGTTTTAATAAAGAAAATTAGTTATTGTTGTCAATTTAATGTCAACAATAATAAGAATAAAGTATTTATTATTGATATTTGATTTATATTACTTAATAACGTCCGACAAATTGCATAGTTGAATGTGTCATTATGTATTTTTTCATCGAAAGAAAAAGTTAGGTGCACTACAGTCCATCGTCCAGTTCGAATTTCAAAAACCTTTTGAACGATTTTGCGCACAAATTTATAATAAGAAAGAAAGCCTTTCCGAGCTAGTGAAGTGAAAAAGTTTTTTTATTTCTTGTTTTTTATAGCTAACAAATAGTGTTTTAATGAGTAACAAACACCGTTAACCATAGATTACATAAACAGTCTTCGGATTTCTGTAAATAATGCACTCCTTATTTAGTGATGGCACTACCTACAAATAATGCCAACACAAAATCAGGATTACAGAGCTTCAAATCAGAAAGATTTGAGGGGCACTGTCACTGCACCCGTCATCTTGAGACATAAGTTAACAAGTCTCACGTGCCTGTAATTCCACCAGTACCTTTACTCTTCAAAACTGGAACGCAGTAATTCCTACACTACTACAAAAGGGACTACAAAAACCAGTGACATAAAAACCAGTTTTGGTTGGACAGTACATCGGGATTCAGTATTAGTAAATAGTATTACTATTAGTAAGTATTAGTAAATAATTACGAAAATAAAAATATTATATTATAAATATTAAAAAGCAAACAAAAAAAATTAAGCAATAAGAAGTACGCATTCGTAAATCAAACTTGTTAAGTCGACAAGTTGTAAATTCGATTGTAAATTTCGGTATTCCGAACATAATTGGGAGCTCAGTTCGTTGTGCTGGCGTTCGCGACTGATTTAAGCAGGACCGAGTCCGACTGCTTGCTAATGAGCCTACGACAACAGTTAAGGTTACAGTTTATTTTCTCAATTTTGATATAATCATTCCCTTTTCTCGAAGAACTTATGCCAGGGAATTGAACCGACGCGACGTAAGGTAAGTAATCGATGTGAAATTACCTAATTCAAATGATTAGCTACAAAATATTGATTAATTTAAATTATTCTTTCTTTTCCAGATAAATGTTTTATTAAAGTTGTAGTGCACCTCGCGTAACGAATCCAATTTTGAAAGCCGAAAAAGCAAGTAGCACTACAGCTGGTGTTCGTTATCTAGAACATTCTGTGGTTATAATGTCAGGTTGAAGTGCCTTCTTGTATGTAATAGCGGATTAGTGTTTGCATCCGTTCACTAATGAGTGCAAACTCAATGCATTCAGATTTAGAAACAGCTTAATGTTCCATATTCTCGCTTCTATAATTATGATTGTAGTTATTTTTGAGATATAATTAATGTTTGTTAATCTTGCCGTTTTCATTTTTTATATCTTTGTTAATCGTTCGAGGGCTGCTCCAAAAATAGTTAGCCATAGAGTAAATAAAATATCTTTTTTCTTGAAACTATTTTCAATTAACGGTTAATTTTAATTATCGAGTATATAACCAGAAATATAGACGAAATGTCATTTAATTTGTTTGAAAACTATTTTGTCATATCATCACTGTGACAACTGCGCTCCGATTGGCTAGCCCGAGTTCGAAACAAATGATGGGTGTCGTCAATGGGTGTCGTCAACTGTTTCACTTCAAATCGACCAGTTAACTTGAGCTTTGCTATAATGGACGAAAATTGCAAAATTACATATAATTTAAGTATTTAATATTTAATTACAGATGAAATGTGATTCCGTTTGTTTTATTATTAGATGTTTTGCTGTTTTTCCCACACCACCAAATAGAACAGCACGGCATTGTTAGAGACATTTCAATACAAATCTTCTTGGTGAAAAGCAATGGCCACTTATGTGTAGTTATTTATTAAATATACAAAAATCTGTTACTCTTCTTTTGTTTGCAACAAAAGACGCCTCGCGGGAAGCTATTCGTGGTACCTATGATTGTTCTATAATAAACGAGGGTTAACCTTCAAGGGGTCTCACGACAATTTACAAGCTACTTTTGGGGCGCCTGCTCCTGCTATAGCAACAGTTACTTATTGCTTTCGAGAAGTCTACCGTGGTTGAGAGAACCAAAACTATGACCTCAGACCCGGCCGACCACTAACTGCAGTAACTCATAAAAACGTCTGGCTATTGAGGGAGAATAGACGCATGACACACCGGGAGATTTAGGCTGAACTGAAAATTGGATCACAGGCAGTTTCCACACCGTGTGGACACCTTAAAATTGAGAAGGTTGCTTTGCGACGGATACCTCATTCTCTCACCGATGACCAATAAATCCTGTCATGTTGATTGGTGCAAATTCATGATAGAAATGTTCGAAGGAGGAGCATCGCTACTGCCCAGATTCAGCTCCATACGATTTCTTTTTATTTTTTACAGAAAAAAATACTTCTTGGGCGAAAATTTCACACCGTAGCCGAGGCCGTCGAGGATTTTGGGCGGTTATTTTTTGACCCCGTGCAAGATACGTTTTTTAAATTTTTTGAAAAGTCGTTCACCCGGATGCAAAAGTGCATAAAGATTGAGGGAAATATTTTTAAAAAATTGTAAATAAACTTTTTTCATATTCTAATTATTTTTCATTTCACTTAATATTTTTGTTAAAGCCTATGTAATGCAATTTGATACAACCTGGATTCAATCACATATATATTATACGATATTATGTTTATAAATGTTGAACTTTTCAATGGAAAACCATTATTTAGTTTTAAGCCGGGTACTCATTAGCGAGTTATAGCTGTAACGTGATACATGCAGTAACGAGGTTCTAGTGTGTACGCGTGAAACAGTCTTCAGTCCTAGAATGACTACCTGATTATCGTCGGCTCACTGTGAACCACTACGTATCTATAAATAACGCACACACACACACACACTCAACATAGCCCCGCACTAGGGAAACCCTGTGTCGCGGGTGCCATGGACACACACATAGACAACCACAAATTACACCCAAACTCACGAGAGAAATAATTGTAGGCCATACAACTATTTCTCTCGGCCCGGGAATCGAACCTGGGACCTCTGCGTGGCAGTCCGGCATGGTAACCGTTCGGCCACGGAGGCAGTTTAATGGTTTAATCTATGGTTTTATAATATCAACTTTTATTTTATTTTACAACACAGATTACTTAATAGTTACTACGACATCATATACATCAACCTCATAGACAATCGAAAAACTCTATACTATAACAGTCTACTAAATATGACTAATGACACCAGGCGCCCACTACGAGGAAAAAGGAACCTAAGCACGCGCTTAAAGAGGTGAAAATAACGACGCCCGCTGTGCAGTCGTGAGAAGCCGAATGCTCATAAATGAAAGACTTGTGGGGTTGCGCCGGCGACACCTTTTCTACCAGCAATTTCATCAGCACCTTACCCTATAAAAACCGGATCGCAGTAATGTTCACACTACCGATTAGCGGTAGAAACAGGTAAGGTGGCGGTACTACCCTGGATGAACTCTTTCACAAGGAGCTCTTCTGCTACTAAAATACAGTTACTGTTTATTAGTGAGTGCCTTAAAAGAAATTGAAAAAAAAAGTATGTATATCTAAATTATTTTACCATAATTTTTTTTTATAAAATAAATATTCTCTCCGAATCTCACGAAAATTATATGCAGAATTCAGAATTAAATAAAAATGGTAACTAAAATATGGTGAGTAGGATTTATACTACATAGATCAAAGAAAATATAAAGACCCAAAATAATAAAAAACAGTAATTGAGAAACATAGTTGGTACTTGTATATATTAATATTTCCATAAAATAGACAGATTTAATTGCCTAATAGGGTTGCGTGAAATACTTCGTGATTGATCTCTTTTAACAAACACACATACCTGACTAGTTAAGAATATTCTTGACACAAAAATCGAATAAACGCAATTCGGTTGGACACCAGCGTCTTTTTCCAAACTGGGGCAATCGCTCTCCCAACAGAACTACGGAACAAATTAAGAGACCTTACGTATTTCTCTATGTGAATGTAACAAAGATCTGAAACAGAGATCTTTTTATTTTTAGTTTTAGTTTTAATTAACGTTTTTGCTGAAATAATAAAATAAACATTGCAATTTAAGGACAATGATAATGGAAATAACGCCTTACGTTTTATAACAGTTACATCGGCTATATTCAACGCCCAATCTAGCTCAATTTGCTGGAAATCTTATCGATCACTCAGTTCTTACCTGGAACAAGGGGAAAAAATTATTCTCTCCAGACTTAGATATATTGTCCCCAAGGAGCTAGTCGGTCGTTATGCTAACCGAATATTATGTGCAATATTTCATAAGCTTTATAGCCTCGTCTTACGGTCATATATCATAGTGCGATATGATCTAACATTTAATTGATACCTATGTACTTAATTTTTATGAAAATTCATGGTCGGGTATCACAGAATACCCGCTTTGAAAGAATTAAAGAATAATACAAAACACGAGAATATTTTTTAAATTTTAAATACCGGGTCGAACAACTCGTGCGCCTGGTGGTATGCGACACGCCTGTCGATAACAAAGATTTTAGGGGCACTGCCACTGTGCCCGTTACCATGAGACATGAGTTGACAAGTCCAATGCGCCTGTAATTTAAAAGTTAAAATTAGTTAACGTATTCGACTTATCGGAATTTACGCTAATGATTCGTAGCTGAAATATCATTAAACAATTTCAAGATTCTGAAACTAGGTTATGGTTTTTTATGATATCTCATAAATTATTTTGTCACTTAGCGCGTTAATATATGCAATTAAATATTCTGCCAAAAGTTTTAATATTTTATACAAAAAAAGCACTTAAAGCTAAATATAAAAATAATTATATATAGCTATGTACATTTAATGAAATAAAAAGAAATTCTTATCAACATAATATAAGGCGCTTCAACTATTCGTAAAACGAAATATTGTGTTACATTATTTAATACATTATACTGGTAGTACTTACACCTTTTGTTCAAAAAAAAAAAAATTTGTTCATTATGTCACCTAATCATTATATGTAATGTTTGTTATAAAGAAGGTTTATTATACATATTGAAATTATTCCTTTTGTTGATTATATACAGTGAGTGATTATATCTTTCGAAATTATATCAAATGTTGTTATACAAAGTGAAAATAGATTATTTGTTGTTATATCTTCCATTACACACCCATTCCGATTTATGTTACTAGCGGCGGAATCGTGACTGCTATCTGAAATTTACATTTAAGTTAATAAGCCAATGCGTCATGGGACCATTACCTTCCGGGCGTTTTGATTCGTTAAATGTTTTGAATTCATGTTACATTTTGATCACCATGACAATGTCTAATACTGTTTATAATAAACAATAATAAATACATATATATTAGACAACATCAGATGGGTTGCCCCGATCCCAAAGTAAAGTAACTAAGGCATTTGTGTTATGCAATCGGAAATAACGACGGTACTCCAAATACCCAGACCCGGAACAATAGAGAAAAGTCAATTTTCTACATTGACTCGGTCGGAGATCGAACGCGAGACGTCAGAGATATGACGACACTACGAAAACCGGTGTAGAAACCGCTCAACCACGAAGGTCGTCAACAGTGGTCGTTTACGAGGCATGTATTGATATAAGTAACTGACTGTTGCATAAATAACTTTTAACCTCTATTTCCTCATGGAAATGAAGTTATTTCAGATGCCTTGAGTGTAGTGGAATATAGCCGAAATAAATTCGAGAATCCGCAAAACTACTCAGCCAAAGCAGCCTTTCTGTTAAATGTTGGAAAGAAATAATAACTTGGTTCGTTGGCCTTCGGATCGCTAGGTTGCTGCAAATTTTCAGTCACGGCTACAAATTGCGAGTGCTCGCGACGAATTCCCGGCGACCCGGTCGACATTTCCGGAAGATGATGACGTACCTAAGTATATTATGAACTTAGTTTATAGATCGAAAAGCCTTTTTGAAAGAAATGACTAATCACTCAGCAAAAATTGCACAATCGTTACAAAAACGTTTTCAATTTAACGTAGGAAGTCACAACGTTGATTTATTACATTTAGTCGTGAGTACGACCGTTTTTATAAGCTCGGGTTACGTTAGAGGACAAATTTACGAGAGAGCTTAGCAAATATAACTACTTTCTTTTAGGAGTTCCGTTTGTGGCTTGCCATAAACATGTCAACATGCTTCTTCGTCCGGAAATATGGTTGTCATTTTTTTCTTGGGAACTAGACGTCGACGACGACAGCTCGATTATGAACGTTTCAGTGAATCTGTCCGCCATGGCCGCGTCGTAAGACTTTTTTCAGCTCCTTCCCACTCTTTGAATGTAGGCCATCTACCCGACATAGCTATGTCTACTACAATCATAAGATCATCTGCGGAATGTCACATTTATACATACTACTTGCATTGTATCACACACAAAAGTTTGTGTATGTGTTGTTATTTTTTGTATTTGTGCGTTTGGGTTTTGTTATTATTGCAGCTGAAATGTGTTTACCGTTTGACATATGAAATCATTTAAAAGTATCATAATTATATTTAAAAGTGTCTCTTGTTTCGGTTTGGGAAGTAATGGATATAGTAGGGAATCTTCACTTCCAATTCATTTGTCTAAATTAGTTTGTATTGGAGTTAAGATTTATTCAGGCAGATGTAGCCCAGCCGCTCCGACAGCAAGATTAATTACATTCAAAGTAAAGCGGGAAACACAACATACAAACATTATGGTATTGAGGAATCAGGCGTAATTAAAATTCTTGGAGTTCGTGTAAATCTGAGCTTGCGTATGCATGTATTGTTATAATCGAAGTGCAGAGTGGTTGTTGTTGTGAAATGTTTGCGTTCATTCCATTTGTGCGAAGCCCCTCAGGGCGGTAATCCCGCGCTTAGGCCTGTTGCGTCCTGCTCTTGGCACTACTACACTACGAGGCGCATGACGCATTCTCGTGGAATCTTCTTATGGGGCGTTCCCGGCTATTGTTGTACTAGAAACCTTTCTCTCGGTGTGTGCTTTCTTATCGCGGTGCTATCCAGTTAGCCCATAATAAAAATATTAATAGTTGTCAGAGCAAAAGGTTGCGCCTGACTATTATTATAATTAACAAATTCAGATAGTTCCTATGTTTTGTACATGTTACGTAAAACGTGAGGTTATCAGGAGCGACGTGTTACGTAAAAGCAAATTATGGTGATGAACGTGGATGAGTTTAACGCTGCGGTAGTACCTTCCCGGCGTACCCCTATTTCCATATCGCTTGCTGGCATATAGGTACTTACTACGTAAGGCATAAAATTGTAACAAAGACTTTATTAAAGTAAGTTGTAATTAAACTACATAACACATTAAGGATTATAATAACAAGTTTATAGTTTCTTTTTGATTAATAAGAAAAATAATAAATTAAATTACATTTATTTATACATTTTTCGTCACACTTGCTCGTAATAATATGAAAGCAAAGTCGACCAGATGACCTAAATTATTCACAAGGGATTTTTCATTATATTATCGCCCTGAGGATTTTTTGCGGCAAGATCAAGCAAAAAGTTATTATACTCGAGAAATCTGGACGTGTATTTAGCATAAACTTGAAGCATAAAATAACTAAACATTTGCAATTTAACTATATTTTACTAAGTTTATTTAGTGAATTATAATTCTGCTGTAAAAGTGTATAAATAAATTCCAATTTTTAGAAATTGGAAATTATTTATTTTATATCCAATACATTGTGGCTGCATGAGCATATGCTTTTTATAAGATTTTAGTTCGAGTTGTATTATCTATGGAAGAATAGCTGGCAATCTGTTTAAAAAAAATACCCGCCATTCGCAAAATCTGAAAATGTGTTGCGAAGAAATATATAATCTATCTATTTCATAGCAAATGTGATGAAAAACATTGTAATGGAGGATAAAAATTACAAAGCTTGGTTATTAAAGCCCACTGCCTTTAAAGCCTTCAGCTTCTGGCTTTTAACAGACTCGCGTTGATAATTTCTTATTTACCGCCCTTAATACACGCACAATGCTAATACTACTCGAAACAATTGACGGGTGTCATCAATTGTTTCACTTCAAATCGACCAGTTAACTTAAGCTTTGCTATAATGGACGAAAATTGCAAAATTACGTATTTAATATTTAATTACCCTATATTATTTCGTCCGACCTTATTTCGTCTCTATTGCTGGTTATATACTTGATGTTAGTAGTAAAATACTAAGTATTTTAAAATGTAATGTCTTAGAATTATTTAAACAATGTAGGTGAAAATATATGGTTTTTATTTATTGTTTTTTGACAGACTCCAGTTTGGCTAAAGAAAAATGAGACTGAAAAAAGTGGTAATACTAAAATCATTGTATGGTCACAGGTGCAGTAGAAAAAATATTTTGCGGTCATTATCAGACTAGTGTTCATTACCTAATTTCTGTTGCAATTTTTATTATTTAAATAAGCGTTCACTTCCTAATTTCCGTGAATAACTTGAGAATGTTTGATGCAATACAATAACGTGTTTTCTTAATCCTAAACAAATTATTTTAAATATTAAAACTGAGTTCCGAAACCGATCGATAAAAAACATATACCCAAATTATGTGATTCTTCAATCGCAGTAATCAGTGTTGATTATATTGAATGATTTTTAACCTAAGAAACAACATACTTGAGTCACTTCCACTCCATACCACTTTATCCATCCAACCTCGCTCATCTACTAAAGTACTGGGTTCATATTTTATATTTTCCGAAAAAAAGTATCACTATTTAAAGTACGGTGTATTTTCATCATTGACTATAAATACATACATCATATGATTTTTTCAAACATCGGTTTTGTACAAATATAAAAAGAATAAATACTGAGGGGAGAAGAAAATAATCAGCAATATCTCATTTAAAAAAAGTAAAAACCGTATAAAAAACAAGATGGAACACAATTCTTGTTATGTTCGTCATTTGCAAAATTTATTTGATTTCGAACAGACTTTTTTCATTTCTTTGCGATGAAAAGTGGAGTGACGCTTTACTCGCCCTTGTACCAAAATATCTCGGATACAATTCATTGTTATCGTTCTTGTTTCATGGTTAATAATATACTTACTATTATCTACTTCCTTATAGATGATTTTTTATTTTCGTTCAACTATATTTCTCTCTCTCTCGCTCTCTCTCTCTCTCTCTCTCTCTTTATCTCTCCCTCCCTGCCTCTCTCTCTCTCTCTCTCTTTTTCTCTCTCTATAAATTATTTTCAGCATGACAAACAACGTATTTTGATACCAAGTGACGGGACGAACAAGTCGTGCACCTGGTGGTAAGCGACACGCCTGTTCATAACAGTTGCAAATCGCAAAGGTTTGAGGGGCACTCCCACTGCGTCACCCTGAGCCATAGGTTGACAAGTCCCGTGTACCTGTAATTTACCTTTACCCTTCAAAACCGGAGCGCATTAATAGACACATTACTGCTTGGCAGCAGAAATGGGTAACTTGGCAGTACTTTCCTGGACGAATTCTTTCACAAGAAGCTCTACTCCTACTAAAAGAGGGTACGTTCTGAGCAAATCGTTTTATTCATGAAATGGAGCTTGTCATAATTCATTCCTCAAAATTCATTAATGCCATGTAAGAAATATAAGATTATTTATTGTTGAGCAGTTGTTTCATTGTTCTCCAACTAGAGTGGCATGGCGTTTTGAATTTCATAAATATTCGTGCAAGTTCATGTTAGTTGGCCGTCTGGCAATACGACATTCGTTAAAAAGAGCCGGAAGTTGTTGGCAGTTCCATAAAGGTTGGTAGTTGGCATTGAAACCCAAATACGGAGTAAGATAGAGACATCCGAGCAATACTAGAGCCAAATGTGGCAATAAATTGGCTGAACGTACTTGTTTCTCGTAGGGCTCACTTGATGACCTTGATATTTTATTACGCTTCATCAAAAAAGTGACTCGTGCTTGTGAAGAGCTAAATCGTGGAGTGCAAGTTGTTTGTTTGAAGAAGAAAATACCTTTTACGATTTAGACAAACATATTGTCGCTACGCATACGGTGAAGATTTAGATGCTATATGACTTTCTGTGAAATTACCATGTGACAATATTTACCGTTGTCAAAAATATTTTGGATATTTTCGACAGGCGTCTCAAAAGTAGAGGCATTTCTCCCGCGAGCTATTATTTATTGATTTGTTATTATCATCCACGACATCTCCAAGTGGGAACAAAGCGTCGTCGCTTTGCTGGCAAGTAAATAACCAAAGTGACAAGTGAAAATTAAATTGCAAATTGAATTCTTCAAGGAATTGGAAAGTCGGATAAATGTGGTAATTCTTCTTTTTAGGTTCTGTAATAACATTACTATACGAGTGCGGGATAGTTTCAGCCGTGCTGGCTAAGGTTTCAATTACCGGTTTTCGTATAATAATTTCCACAAAATTAGGTATTACTTTTATGTTTTGAAGCTTCACGGAATTTCAGAGAACGCATGAAATGTTCGATGAATGCCTTTCATATTTTGGTTCTAAAATGTTTGTTCATCATGCTCGATTTTCAGTGTTTTCGATCTGAAATAGTCGTAATGAAACTTCAGATCCCAAAGACAAGAAATGCGAAATAGGCGAGCTAGCATAAAGAGCTTATTTGGGCGTAGGGCCGGCCATAATCCACAGGACGCGGGCGCGGCCGCGGGCGTCGGAAGGTCTCTTAAGGAGCACATTACCAAGGCATTATGCTGATGCGTTCTTCTGCTGAACACGTATTGCTTTGACGTCATATATCCCCGATTTATTTTTCCTAGAAATGGGGTTTTTCATCAAAATTTTACTACCTACCTAAATATGGAAGAGTTCGTTGAAGATTTTGCTACCTCAATATCAAGTAATAGAGATATTTCGCTTATTGAGCGAAAAAACTGAAGAGAAAACAATTAACTTCAAATTTTATTATTTACAATTATATTTATTAAATTATTATTTACGTTATTCATGTTTGTTCTCAAATTGTTTAACTACATAGTCCACTGAAATTGTAAAGCCAAGCAAAGCGTAAACTACACGGTTGACATAGTTTGCCCATAGAAACAAGGAAGTAGAGTGGTGACGTGTTCGCCTCGAGCGCGGTTAGGCTGTTTGGTTCGTGCCCTGGGCAAACATCCGATACACCGCCATTTACTCGCGACGTGTTTACTCTTGCCTATTGCTATTCCTAGAACACGCACCATAATAAAGATCCGGGAACACTTCATCAGTTTCTAAACAATTAGTCAAACACAATCTAACATTCCGAGTTTTTCGATTTGTGAACTGTAATGTGTAGGTACTTTTTTATATTATTAAGAAATGGGACAAAAAAGTCGTACATCTCATGGTAAGCTACACGCGTATCCATTACAGTTGCAGTGCTACTCAGAGATTAAATCGCAAAGATCTGAGGGGCACTGCCACTGTGCCCGTTACCCTGAGACGTAAGTTGACCAGTCCCATGTACCTGTAATCAGCACCCTTACCCTTCAAATCTGGAACACAGTAACGCTAACATTACTGCTTAGCGGCAAAATAGGTAAGTAAGGTGGCAGTACTACCCTGGACGAACTCTTTCACAAGGTACTTACAACAACTGCCTATTAAATAACCTATAGGTTTGAACAATTTGATAGTTTCAAGTGTTGTTTTGTTGTCTTACGATTAAAGAGCTCGTGCTTTGTGTATTGAAGTTTAAATTATACTAACTTCAAACCATTTTGGGAGGACCCCTTCGAAAAATGCAAATTACGCGTTGTAACAAACTTTGCCTTATTTCACTTTTCTTGAAACTTAAGTAAAGAAATGTCACAGCTCTGCAAATAAAATTCAGCGTAAACTATCATATATCTCACGTGTAAACCGTAGCGTTTATCTTTTATTTAACTCACGAGTGTGCTTATAGCTAGCAGGCAGGGTAAACGGCACTCCGCACAAAGCAGAGTGAAGCTAAACAAATATGAATAGCCGCTCACTTTGGAACAGCAGCTGGTCTCATACTGACATTATTCACTAAAATGTTTAATACAGAGTCGATTTTTAAATGTAGACACAGTTCAAAATGGCAGTCTTGATCGAAGCAACAATTGCCATGGGAGTTCTATTATGTGTAAGTAATCTACACCCGTATAGGGCCAGTTCAATTCTATTATCCGTAAATCACGATAACGTATTGAACCAAATTGAGAAATAAATAAAATTTTAATTTTAATTTAATGAATGCGAATTGCTTTCTTCTCATTATTACGAACACGGTTGGACTTTTTTCCTGTATGTATCTCACTGGTAATTTTATGTCAACACAATTTGAGCTATCTAAACTTAAATATTATTTTAATACGGCACAAAGACCTCGGAGCACATAAAATTCAGAGGTCGCTTTTTAAAATTTACATATGCCATCCATCAAAAATGAGTCGTAAAACTACCTCCCTTATTACCAAGTATGTTGGCAAGAGATTCTCGGATATTCAAATTGTCCCCACAAATCTTATTAAACCATTAAAGTGTGTTCAATGTTGCAGAAATAACTTCGTTCATGAAAGGTCGTGCGTGGGCCTTAGGTTATTTGGAAGTTACGTCTGACCATGTTTAGAATAGATTTGGGGTGACGTCTTCTTTACCACATTTAATATCCGTGTTATTTTAAAATTTTAGATTGGCAGTAGAGCTTTTTGTAAAAGAATTCGTCCAGGGAAGTACTGCCACCTTGCCTATTTCTGACGTCAAGCAGTAATGTCAGCATTGCTGCGTTTCGGTTTTTAAGTTAAGCCTTACTTAGGCTGCTGGTGAAATTACTGGCACAAGGGACTTGTCAACTTATGTATGACTCAGGGTGACGGGTACAATGGCAGTGCTTCTCAGAACTTTGTGATTTAAAGCTCGCTTTCGCGTACCACCAGGCGCACGACTTGTTCGATCCGTTACATAGTATTATTAAAAAAAGAAAATTGTTTTGCACAGCTAGCTGCGATATTTTCAGGAATAAATTTTCCGATTGTGTCATTGTGGTCGACCTCGGTGGCCTAACTGTTTGCTCTGTGGGCACTGTATAAGGAGGTCCCGGGTTCGATTTCCGGTAGGACTAATTTGGGAAATGAACTTTCGTTCTGGCCTGGGTGTTCTGGGAAGTGTCCCAGAGTGAATTCCGTTGCTCGGGTACTCATCACAGTGTGGTAATCTGGCGAATTCTTATTATAGTTGTGTTTGATAAAAACGCGTGGAAATATAGTCTTTATGTGTTCCGATTCATTATTTGAAACCAATACGATACTTCTCATCAGCGTCTTCAATCAGTGTCGTATATTCTGCTTATGGTATATTAATTCCATGTTGTTGAAACAAATATGTACAATGCCATTGATAATGCAGTGTGAGTTCGCAAATATAAACGTTAAAGTCGACACGATAGGAAGAAGATGAAACAAAAAAAGACAATAATTTTTTTAAATTATCCGTTGTATCAACTACTGGGAAAGCATTTAGCCAATTTTTATTATTGGGAATCGTTGCACAGCAAAACGGCGTGACACGCTCAACAAAGACAAAAGAAGTGTACGAGATATAAAACTTCTGCTCAAGTCGTCGAAGTTAAAGTATTGTAAAGAGAGCCGTTATCCAATAAAGCTTCCACAACTTCCTTTTTACGACTCATCGGGGAAAATACAGTTAAGCGCTGATCGTTATGGAGAGTGACAGGAAAGAAGGTCGAAAAGCAACCATCGTAATGGAATTTTTATACTGGTTATTTTTATCAAATCAAAACCTTTCATGACATTTCTACTTTTAAAATCAACAACTTTTGTTATATCACTTTCCAAAATTTGTGAGTTTTCTTTCAACGACGCTAATAAATTTACATCAGCTGTTCCATCGATTTATAAGTAAAAAACATGCAGGGTATCAACAAATTAGGCACGGATACTTTTAGAGCATTCTCGCTCCCTACCTCATTATAATCGCTTTGAAGTAAGATAATTAAGAAAACACGTTAATGACAATACTACTTATTGATTAATCGCATAAAAGTATTCTTGATTTCTATTTTAAATTAATTCTTCTGACGTCTTTAACCTTCTCATGGACAATACTTAAATAGCACTGCACACAGAAATGTCAGTACTTTTCTGGCCGTAGTGCATAAATTGAATAAATATGAAATGTGCAATGTAAGTTAGTAACTACACAGAAAGCATTTGGAAATCGCACTGTAAAGCTCATCCTAGTATTTTGAGATCCATGTCGCGCAACGGGGTGTCCAGTACAATCATATTCTAATGTTCATTTTACGGTAAACGCTCCTGTTACTGTCCATGAAACGGTTACAAATTATTCTTTATTATGCCTAAGTTGGTGGCACTCTGTATGTAATTTTACAAGTGGTATAATAAAACCTTTTGTTTTATTGATAGAAATGACCTGTTAAGATTTCGGAATAATAAAACATGACCCTGTTTAAACAAAGACTCGTTGGAACTGTTTTTTCATTAGCTCAGTATTGGTTTAATAACCTAATCCACTTTGACGGGAGATTTTATGTTTTTTCCGTTACGTAATGAAGCCAATAAAATAACATGGCGTAATTAATGTGTTATGGTGCAAAGCGTTCTTATATCATACTAAAAAATAGAAGAAAAATTAAAAAGCTTCTAAAAATTTTAGGGAGTTCCTTTGAGCCACCATTAATTATTCTATCTCTGTTGTTTTTATAAAATTAATGGTGCATGTTTTAATTAATCTACCAATGTCGCGGCGGTCCTTTGTTAACGAATTCAGAACTTTTCATCTGTACTTTATTGAAAATGTTGATAGCGTCATCGTAATTCAGTAGGACAGAGACTTAGAGGAATTCCATGACTAGTGGTGTGATGTATGTGGGTTGATAAAGTAGGGTGTACTTTATCATAATGTAATGTATAGGACTTTCAATTTACGTGATATATTTCACGATGGAAATGTTTATGAATAAATGGTAAAACAGAGCAAGGGTGGAATGGCTTTACGAGCGTGCGTGAGGTTTAGAGAAACAATAAAAGTTGAACCAAACCACGAGACGTCGGTAATCACGAAGGTGTTTCCTGACTTCGCTATTTACGAGTGGCCGTGTGGCTCAAGATTTAGAATATTGCACTTGCTACCGACTTCTTGGTTTCTCCAACTTTTCATGTTTGCCTAACTTCATGAGATGAGGGCGAAAGGGCAAAACAGCTGCCTTTTAGGCCCGTCGTAAATAGGACGCGAGTGAAGGCGGCGGCCAAGGCTTCAATATTTACAAAAGGTATGTAAGAAAGTGAAAAGGCATTACGGAATGAATTCCATTAAAATTGTTTTGTTAGAAAACAGAAAATTGTTTTTGAAGATTTACTTAGACTTTCATTAATTTATTCAAATGTTTTATTTGTTAAGACGCTTTATTTTGAAAAGTAAATATTTATATAAACGAAAACAATGAGTGGTATTTAATGTGCCGTAAAATCTAGATAGTTTTCTTAATCCCAAACAAGATTAAGTTCATATTTTACATCATTCGTTATGGAACAGTTCATTTGTCTTGTGTGACAGCACATCCAACAAATTGGCATTGAGCAATGGGAACAGGTAAATGTCGTGAACCGCTGGCACGGAATCCTCCACGAAATAAATCAATAGAAAATAATATGTGACGTAGACAAACGCCTTCGGAGCTATTAAAGACGGGTCACATTTGCCTTGTTTACATGTGTATGTTGCAAAATTTAACACATGATGCATGAGACGGAGTTATTTTACTAGTAAGAACCGTATTTCATATCAACAAAGAAATATACTTAATCCGCAAAGTCACGAAACGCTAGTGAAACATTAAAAGTGGCCTAACTATCGAAGAGCCAAAGAACCGTTTTTCCAATTCGATTTATGGATCTATGTTGATAATGAATTCTACTCACGAAGAAACTGTTTTCGTAAACAAATAGCTAGGAAAGAACAGTGGAAGGTGTTCGGGCTGCGATTCATTAGCCTAGAAGTGTGGAAGTGGCGTAGCCGAAGGTCAGCCTTGACACTTGTAATTTATTAGATTTGTTTCAATCCCGGATAATCTTGTTACGTTCAGAGGGTGGACCCATTCTGCGCTTCACTGATCAGTTTTCGGGGACAAGTCGCAGTAGTTTGTTACAGATGTCTGTCGACAGTAAAACGTGCAGCTGTAAATCTGCTAAAGTACGCACAGCATTGTGTAAGTACCATGACGAATATAATCTGGGGAATTTCTTGCAGCAATTCAAATTTGCACCTGTATTATTTACAAATATACGTATAACTCGGAAATACTTTTTGTCATTTTCAAATATTTACAAATGTTATGTAAGTTACTTTAAACGCACGTGTCTGTATTTTAGTTCTGTTTCACAAGTTTATCTATAGTCTGGCAGGTAAATAAATTATATCGCATTTATCAAAATTAAGAACATGTTCTGTTATTCATTTTACATTTTAAACTTTTACATTGCGCGAGCTGTCGTCAAAGGAGGTCTCAGGGGAATTTTCAGAGAAGATGAAATCAGTGACAGAAACAAATAATGCTCTCGAAATATCCTTCTATTTGGAATGACATTGAAACAACCGCACGTGTCGCTACGTAGAATACACGGGTAGTAACTCAAAATTCGCACGTACACATTTTTGTCAGCGATCGTCAACTCTACTATATTCTAGTCCTCTTATAACATATGATCTAGACATATAAATTACTCCAAAAATGTTATTAAATATGCTTAGATCTTAATAAATCAGTGCAATGCAGAACAGGACCGAGGACCACTTGGAAATATCCCATTATTTCGCTGTTTTTGACCCTTCAATCACTATCCCAGCGGTCAACCATCTCTAGTTACATAGGCCTGCGTCGTTATCGTGTCTGTAGTCGAGTCGAAAGGTCACGGCGGCGGCTCTTTCGTTTAGGGTCTTTGTAATATTTCAACGAGATTGGGTAAGATTCATTTCAACGCAAGTTCCAGTGACGGCGTGTAATTGATGAACACTCGCTCAGATTTTGAATAGAATCAGTTTTCGTCTAAGTCAGAACATTTTGATTCGCAGACAGGGTTATTATTTGAGTTTTAGATTTCATTAAAGGTTTGATGAGAAGGACAATCTAAAAGGAAATTTAAATTGTGCGTAGACTTTTCAAATGTTTAATTTTCAATTATAGATTGTTATACAAAATACATCAACACGAAAATACCTATTTAAATTATTTTTTGTAAAGATATCCTGGCTGCAAATATTCTAGGAGCAGACAAATACCATTAAAGTGAAACTACAGAGGACTGAGTTTATTATTGTATTTGTAATTTATTAGTCATAAAAATTACCCATAAAAACGGTATAAAAGGAGAGAGATTTATTTCAATATAAAGATTTGATATAATCAGTGCGTGAGCTATTTTAGATAAAACGAAGTAATAATATTATTACAGCTCTACTGTTATTATTCTGGTTTCTAAGAAATTAACGGACTGAATTACATCCTTTTGTTATGTTTCGGTACTACGTAAGAGCCGAGTGAAGTAAGAAATCACTGCCTCTTCCACAATTTAAACTTTTGAGTATAAAATATGTTATTTCTCTAACTCTGCTCAGATACCTAGTAATTGAAGAGTTGTATGAGCAAAGGGGTAGCTAATTCACAAAACAGGGGTGTTTTCAGCACCAATAACGGTACTCGCTGCCATTGTTTGAATCTTTTGTTTGTAGTCATGCTGGATACCGTAATACCGTTCGACCATTAAAATTCGGGTCAGGCCGTTGACACGAATTTATGAGCGCTTTATGAAATGCTAGCCCTGATTTCACGCTAATGTCAAAGTTTTATTGAAGAACATTACCATATAGCAATACTCTAGTAGAGAGACGATTTCAAGTACAGTTACAGGGGAGTGGAAAAACTAAGCTTTAATTTAAAATTTTTAGAACAATTCCAAGTCATGTTTTGTTGTTGTTGCTAAAGAACTTTTTTTGTGACACTTAAGTGACTGGACGAACAAGTAGTGTACCTGATGATAAGCAATACACCTATCCACAACAGTTGCAGTGCCACTCACAGCTTTAAATCGCAAAAATCTAAGGGTTGCTGCCACTGCGGCTGTCACAAAAATCCCATGTGCCTGTAATTTCACCAGCACCCTAACCCCTCAAAACCAGAACGCAGTAATGCTCACATTATTGCTTGGCGGCAAAAATAGGTAAGGTGGGAATACTTCCTTGGACGAACTCTTTTACAAGGAGCTCTACTACTACTGAACTACTGACATAGGGGAAACGAAAAAGACGCGAAGCTTTGTGTTCAGGCCAAACGCTGGTAATTGATTCGTCCAATTTGCGCTCTTCATAAATCTTGATACATAAATGTGAGAATACATTTTATACAGGCTTACATGTATAAAATCCTATTTATGTATGTACTAGGCAATAGGTCATAACTCCGGCGACCCAGGGCGCTTCGACCGACAAAAGGAGGGTCTCGCGTGAAATGTCGCAATAGATGCGAAGTGCGAACTTTAAATTAAAGAGCGAATCAGGAACGATCATTTTGCTTTACCATTTGTTTAATATACTTAATAACGAATTGATTATTGACGACATTAAACTTGTGTGTAGATGTTTTACGTTGTATTTAAACACATACGTAAATATATACATAGCTATTGGTTTGAAAATAATTATTACAATAATTAATTTTATAAAACTCGTGTTACAAAATTTTCCACAACGCAAACGCTGCTTTGATTAAAATTCTTTATATTCAATTAATGTACCAAGATTTTATTTCTGTAAGCTTAATGTGTGTGTAATATATAATATTGAATAAGCTATTGTTGTTTATGAATATTTCGTAACAAATGTTTAAATATTATAAAACGAAGTAAACGGTCTTTTTACAATTTTGCTTTCACACATTTCGATAACAGCGTTTCCGTTAAAGCTATTATAAAGTTTGTACAACACAATAGACGCTCGAATGAGCGCGTCAAAGTTTATCGACGCAAGAGGGAGACATCGTTATTAAGGATTAGACTTGATTAAATATCTACGGAACTGTCTAAGCAGAATGACACATCCGACAAGTACTCTCTCCAAAGTTGCCCGGTTCCTATGTAAATTTATGACCCATCCCGTTCACGAGTTATCCAAACTAGAATAAAAAGCGCTGCAAATGAGCGGTTTAATTAGAATTTCATAACAAAGTTTTAAAGTTTGTTGCACGATTTAGAATTATAAAAACGGTTTTTGAGTGAAACGAATGCAGTGATAAAATACCAAAGTCACTTAAATTTAAACAGCAATTACTTTCAGTAAAGGTATATTAATATTATTTTTTTGTATAAAACGCATTTTTTAAAACGTTTGGTTCATAACTTAGCCCAGCTAGACCAAACAACAGAGAAATAATGATTTAACATTGCATTGCAGTCTCTTATGCCTGTAATTTCACCAGCACCCTTATTACCTTTATTAGGGTGGCAGTACTTCCCCGGACGAACTATTTCACGAGGAGCTTTACTGCTGCTGAGTTATGAGTGACTGACCTGCAGCTCTAGCCTCCTTGCAGGCGATGACCATGCTGTGTCGCACCTCAGGGTTGTCGTCGGCGATGGTCTCCCCGACGGCAACAAAGCGCTCGACGGCGCAGCACACGGCAGCGCCCACGCGCTGCACCGCCGCGCCTCCCGCTGCTGCTTCACCGCGGGTTGCCACCAAACTGCTGATCTGTTGACCAACAAATGTTTTCGATCATATTTACAGAAAAGTTGTGTTACCCGGTTTTTTATACAATTGGTCTATTTTATTTATTACTACTATGATAATTAGGTAGCTATGTACGTCGCAACAAGCCACTAAGATAAGGAAAAGGGGATGAGGTAGTAATGAGCAGCTATCTGCTATCACTAACTGGTTTGGTTAAGCGTGGTGAATGTGGCAAATTTTCTTTATTTTTATAGACTTATCCACTGGCCATATGAGTCTAATTATTATAGTTTGATTTTACTTTTATTTTATGTACCACCTGTGATTCAAATTTTAAATCGAATCATTTATTTGTAAAATAAAATTTTATGAGTAATTATCATTTTGCAAATGCGTGACTTCATTGTCAGTGAAATTGTTTTTACAATTGCACATTACTTTTTGAAATTTTTGACTAGGTAGGTCAATGGTTTCATGTTTACATAATACTAATGTACATGGTGACTGAATTATATTATGCTGTATTTACTCGGGTAGGCCTCTATAGGTCAATATTATATTAAACACTATATAGTAAAACACATTCTATCATCACATATCATCACATATGCTTTCTTATTCTAAAACTATAGTAGAAAGAAGTCAAAATCTCTAAGTTTCCTTACAATTTCCGAATTTTTGTTCTATTTGTGATTGTAGGTACTCATTACAGGACAGTGACCGTTTAATAAAATGAGATAAAATCAAAACTACGTTTCGTCTCAGCGCTTTGACAGCATGTCCGCGTTTAGATGCGTTTTCAAACTTGATTCATGATTGATTTAAGAACGAAGAACTCAGGCCTTGGAGACTAAGTTTGAACAGGACGTGTTGAAAGAGATTTGTAATCAGAATATGGACAGGACTAAATTTTTTTTCTTTTTACTTGATCTGTATTTAAGTTCGAACAATGGAGCACGTTACGTTATTCAGTCTTCGTTAGTTGCGTCCGATTTTTTCAGAAACAGTTTAACAATGAAACTGTAATTTGATATAAGGCTCAATCACGTGTGTTGTTATAAATATAGATAAATGAAAAGTTTAATACAATGTAAAAGAGCATCATTTGCACAAGTCCGACTTGCGTGTATTTTTCAACATATTTTTAAGTTGTACTTTCAGTGGCACTGAGTAGTATTATTGATTTCACTAATAAAAGTTTTCTATATTCGTACGCACTACAAGTAAGACAGATTTTTTTATTACCTCGAGAAACTAACGTAAAACTTTAGATTTTTTAGGAGATGATTTCGTATTAAAATTAAAGAAAAGACCGTTAAGTACTACATTTAGCATCATAAAAATCACTGTTTTACATACAATTTATATTTTAAAACTTTCTAGGGCATGCGAACTAATTCTGTAGAATAAGACCATTTGATGTATCAGAGTAGCTTGAGACGTCGTTGTCGACGGCGGGCGGGTGGCTCCGGCCGGGAAACCGAGCGAGACCGCGCGCCGCGAGTTGCGTCAAGGTCACTCTTGCACGCGAGCTTCTTCACCACCCGTGACTACTTGTTGCGCGTCCTCGAAGCCTTATAGTCGTGATCGCGCTAGCTGCAAACTTCGACGATGTGCTTCTAAGTTTTCGACACAACCAGTGACGTACCTGGGCCTCCTGGCGCGCGAACTCATCGTCATCGGAGAGCGCGTCCATGTCGTAGGAGGGCGCGCGTGACGCGTGAGCGGTGGGCGCGCGCTCGGCGGCGGCGCGCAGTCGGCGGGCGCGCGCACGTGCTCCGTGGCGCTTGAGGGACACTGCGGCGCCGCGCCGCTCTGCCCGCGTCCGCCGCGGCACTGCCGGTCCGCGGCCCTCCGCGCATCGATCCGGGCCTACCCGCCCGCCCCACGTCACACCACCCCTCGACTTCTCCACGTGGCTTAACAACCCTCGCACTTAACGATAACCTCTAAAAAACTTTTTCCGCTCACCTTTAGGACACGTCCAGTATCAAGTGCTCCTAAGGCGATTGAATACAACGACAAAGTAGTTTCGATTAGATGAATCGCAAGTTTGGTAATACCAAAGCAAAGTCCTTTCGAAATTGGCGCCTTCAGAGTTGGCGGGTCTGCGGCGGCGCGGACTTGTGCAACAGATAGCCGACGTGGGCGGGAAATTTTAACAGTAAACGTCATATGACGTGAAATACGGGCTCGAAGACGTGGCACCGACGATTAAAAGAGGTAATGTTCTCAAAATACCAGACAATTTTAGATGGCACATAAAAGCCGAGTTTATAGTCAGTTTTAAAGCACCGACGTCAGCAACGACTGTCAACTCGTAGCGCCGGACTCGTCTCTCGAGCGTGAAATAGTACAACAATCTGGATAACGTGGGTGCGTATAAACAGAAGGGATAGCATGCACACAAAGCATACCTGCTTGATGAGCGGAAGTAGCGTTCTCTCGATGGAGCGCGTTTTTATTTGGGAAAAGTCTACGTGCGGCTGGCCAGCAGCGGCCGCCATGGCTGGCGCGGGCGCGACTGCGCGGCTGCGCGCGCATTCCGCCACCGTGCCACCATTGGCTCCTTCAGTGTCGTCACGTGGAACCGTGGCCCCCGCACACCCTGCCCCAGCCCTCCCAACGTAAACACATCGTCGTTGCGTGTATACTCACGAGATTATAAAACTTGCTTTTACGTAAATAACTCTGTTACTTACCAAATATAATCTTATGTCAAGGAATTTTCAGTGCAGGTTATTAGTGCAACTGGTGAAGTTTGGAAGTGATGATTAATTATGAAAAAAGCCAAAGAGATGCAGTTAATGTCTTTTATATGGGAGTACACAGATTTTTATATGGGAGTACACATGTCAAATTGATTTTGGAGGTATATAATTGTCAATAAGTTAAACCACATCAATGCAATCAACATTTATTTCAATTACAACCATCCACACAACAAACATATAATAAAACTAATAATCAACTTACGAATAATCATTGGCACATTATCACAAAGATTGTCAATGATTTACAATCGATATTCCGTAATGTTTTACTCGAATCTGATCATTAATAATGGCAAAATTCAAAATATAATTTCGCATTGAGATCTACTATTGATAATAAAAGGGCGGAACACAAAATAAGACAAAAATCGGTTGGCTTAGTACAATGGAACAATCATGGCTAAATTCTTAAAAATATAAGAAACTACAATTGTTTCTGAATGTTGAACCTAGGATTTAAGAATAAGACTTTGGTAGTTCCTCTTAACTTAAACAATTATAAGGTGGTAAATATAGCATAAATTTTCAATAAAAATATAGTTTCTTAATGCTAAGTTTATAAGTAAATAAATTAAGAAAATTGAGAAATAAACATCGTTCGTAGATGCGCATTTCCAAGAGAACTGTGCTAGCATGAGTCTAAATTTACCGCGACATTGATATCGATTCGGAAAGGGGAACGGATTCCTACCTGTTGGCTTTATTTATAACACAATCCAATAAACTATTCTTAGATAAGATTAAAATTTCTAAACTTTAAAATTTAAGTGCTATTCCTCTTCCTTGCATTTAGATTTGAGGAGTTTGGTGTACGAGTATGTAGGTGGTTAACAAATATTTTTAATTGTATTTTTTTATTTATGATTAGAACTAGTAGTAGAAATAAATTCAAAGGTACACTTACAATTATGTGCATAGCTAGCACTTAGCACTTTGGACGGATTTCTTACTAATACTACGCAAAAGGCTAGTTATAATAAACACCCATACTAATCTGGGGTCGCCGTTTATTATATAAAGGTTGTTTCGAACTCATGCTGTCTTGAGAACTATCAGACATCCACGGGCTTTGGCCTGAGGTGTTTCTTACTTTTCTCTTTCGAAGACTTTCTGTAGGTCCTAAAGTTGGTCTTAAAAGTTGTTTAAATCTGAAAGGACCTTCCGTGTAGTCGTCGTCCGAGCTAAATACTGGAGTGGCGAGAATTTCTGGAGAGTTTCTAAGAATCTTGCGTAGATCTG
Source organism: Hyposmocoma kahamanoa (assembly GCF_003589595.1). Classification (NCBI taxonomy): domain Eukaryota; kingdom Metazoa; phylum Arthropoda; class Insecta; order Lepidoptera; family Cosmopterigidae; genus Hyposmocoma; species Hyposmocoma kahamanoa. The sequence continues at coordinate 15,323,134 of NW_020653851.1, forward strand.
ATTCCGGGTCGTAAGCAGGGCTATACACGAGGCGAGGACGTGGTTCTTTTTGGGCTTGTCGAACCAATTCATGGATTTTGTTACTGTAAATTGAAATAAAGTAGATCAGTAGAGTCAATAACATTTTTTTAACGCTGTCTATTTTTGAAAAATAATTTCGGATTTCAAATGGCGTATATTTATTTTCTTAAACAAACTAACGCATCGGCCCCTCTAAAGGTCTCATGTTCACTGCTGACGTGTTTCAGATGCAAAAAACAAATACATGCCATTTAAATCCAAAAAATTGTTTCATTTTCTATGTGTAACAATCGCGAAAACCTATAAAAACTCGATTATCTATTTTGTTTCAGAGGCATGTTCCACGAATTGTACGTGTTACGTCTAGATGTCTTCATAGTCTCTGTTCACTACTGTTATATTTCTTCCTTTAAAGGTTTTTTAAATAAAAATTAAGTGACGGGACGAGCAAGTCGTGCGCCTGATGTTAAGCGACACGTCTGTCCATAACAGCTGCAGTACCACAAGTGTACTGGTGTCACAACATTATACTGGCTACTCTACAAGTGACAATTTAAAATATTCATACCCATGTTTTCTGTTATCCAAACGATAAAGCGTGCATCAGAAATGTCAAAGATTAGAATCAAGGCCAGAAGTTGGTATAGTCATTATGAATGTGGTACCTGACAAGGCCTCCACACTGCCGGCTGCAGGGCAGGTTCTGCCAGTTCTGATTGGTCTGGAGGTGGCGGTCCGACTCGTTGTTGCTGTTCCTGTTGTACCTGGTTAGAGATTTGTGATTATGTCCATTTTTATTTGGTTTTGTGATGTTGAAGTTACTACCTTTATAAAAGTTCCTCCCATTACGTATTATAAATAAAGGAACCCAAAGAATAACGCCAGGATCATAGCAAGAGGTATTATTACGTACTTGTGTGTATAAGCAGTATGAAAATGTAACAACTTTAAAATTGGTGAATACATGACACTCTCTAAGATGATCTAGCATAATTTGTCGATGGTTACTCTAAAATCTCTGTACAATAACATAGAATATCTAAATGGATATGTTCACGATGTTAATATTTAATACCTAACAATCCTTGGAGTTTCGAATTCTTTAGACAGCAAAGGTTCGTCCCAAGGCCTCGCAGGGCTCTCGAGAAACTCGGGTGATGGGCTGTTGTTCATAGAAAGCGTGTGAAGAAATAAGGTACATAAATAAATTAGAGGGAATAATACATACCTACATATAACATAATACACGTACATATATATACGTATAACTCGCATAATAATATACTTATGAAATATGATGAAAGTTGGAAGGACAGTAAGTTTAACACAAGTTTCGATAGTAGCGTGCTACGCATTCTTATTTCTCCCGTGTAAACAATCTTTAATTAAACGTTTACTCCAGTTCGATGCTGATAATTAATGGTCTTCACGTAATGCGATTAAGTACGTCCATTAACTTATTGTAATCTATGAACATTTTTAAGTAGTCTTAGTTGTATACAGGTAAATGGATCAAATTTAGTATTCAAAATTGTCGAAAATTTCCATCATAGGTACTTCAGTTTTTCGTAATTTTCAGTCTATTTTCAAGAAGGGGTACCACTTGGTAGATGGTACACTTTGGATAAGCATTTTTATATTTATTTTTATTTGTTTGTACATAGTTATACTGCCCTTATATTCAACTATTTTTTGTGAAAGTACTTTGTTATTATTATTTATACAAACATAGAACAAATACAAAGAAAAATTCTTTCGATCCGATTGGACTCGATCCAGTGTCTGTTGCCTCAATGTGGCTCCCATTCTTACTAACAGAGCTACAATTTTTTGTTTGATTGAGTACAATACAATATAATGTGTACCTGGAGAGCCTGCTAGCATCCTGTTCGACCTGTGACGGCTGTCCCCTGACGATGGCGGGAACCAGCGTGAACCCAGGCGGGGACCGGTACTCAGCCGGCGGCCGTTGTACTTTCGACAGCTCGATGCCTGGCTTATTGCGGCGTAGGTTCTTGTGCACTTCTTGGTTCTTATCGTGTACCTGCAGTGAACAGTGAAAGGAATGTTAATGATTTTATACGTTTTCAGGGCTTTGTTAAGAATATAGTTTCTGCAACACGTTGGACATGTTTACTGCAACCAGCATCGATGATTGTAGACAAGCGTGACGGTCTTATCCTAAAATTTTGATGGAAATACTCATGGGAGTATATATGTAGATATATATCCGGAACTAACAGTTTCGGAATGGTTATATTGTGCCCTCCTTGTTCCTTTTAAATAAATTACTTACTAAATTAATTTTAAGACAAATTGTTACTAAATGATTACTAAGGATGATAAATATTTTTTATACATCACATACGAGTATTTATTTAAACAAACACATACACAACAAACTTATTTTTGAATATTAATTATTTTTGGCTATTTACAGATAACTAATAGAGAATAAAATACCATTGCTCTGAATATTGCCTGAACATAGTATAAAGCTATAATGTTGTCGTTGAACATTGTGTAAGTGGTAACCTAGCTCAATTTTGTACGATATAATTTGTTATAGTCATCGTCAAAAATTTTTAAGCATACGGATATATTTATTGCAAACAGATTCTGCTCTGTTTGGTCTTGTTAGGTTAACATACTATGATGTATAAAATTAAATCAACAGGCTAAGCATGGGCTGGCAACCGCTATACTGCGGTAGCAGCGGTGGTCGGCCGGTGGCGTGGCGTGTTAAAAATGTTACAAACATGAACAAATCAACGACTGTGGGCTACGCTGCGGTTGGGACATACATAATTATGTGTTTTAGGGATTACATTTTTATTGAAATTATTTCTTAGTTTATGACAGTTTTTTCTTCATATACAGCCTGACTTCAGCTAATGGTGGGTGAAGTCAGGTTGTATATGAAGAAAATCCTCCTATAGCTTCCTAATCCTATGGCCTCCAAGCTTCTGTGCGACTCAATCACACTCCTGAACATCTCACTTCCAACTGTTACACTTGGATTTGTGACGTTGGAGATGGTTGCCATAACCTTAGTCTTAGATATATTCATCTTGAGGCCCACCCACATAGAAGCATCATACAGTTGTGGCAGCATACGCTGGAGATCGTTAAAGTTTTCAGTGAAGAGTACTAGGTCGTCTGCAAACCGTAAGTGGACCAGCAACACTCCATTGATGTTAACGCCACATTTTGTCCAATAAAGTGTTTTTACTACGTCTTCTAGGACAGCAGTAAAAAGTTTTGGCGAAGTGATTTCACCCTGCCGTACTCCCCTTTTGATACAGGTATAGGGTTGTTTAGTTCATGCATTCGAACATAGAGTTGCAGATGAGTACAACTCCCGAAGTACATCTATACGAGAGCGTGGAACACGGCTTAATGTTCAACACTGTCGAAAGCTTTTTCAGATTCAACGAAGGCCATGGGAAGGGGTCAGTTGTACTCGTGACACTTCTTCATCAACTGCTTCACCGTGTGGATGTGGTCTATGGTGGAGAAGCCAATTCGAAAGTCGGCTTGTTCGATAGGCTGACATTCATCAACGGAGTTAAGCGATTTGTTATTAATTTTGAAAAAAGTTTGTAAATTTGGGACAATAAAGTAATAGTGTGGTAGTTACTCAATTTGTCAATATCCCCTTTTTCGTGTAAAATTGTGACTAACGCGTTCTTCCATTGTCTTGGCGTTCGTTTCTTGTAAGACTTTTTTTCTTATGGCTCAACAATTTAGCGAAGACATACTAAATGTTGCTGAATTTTATTATATTTTCCTTATGAGTAATTTGTCATGATCATGATATTAATATTACTGAAGATAAACTTAAAGGAAGTTATGACACACAGAGTGAATGATACCTTTCTCTGAAATCTCAGTATTATTGTAATGTATTTTGTTCTATGTTTTTAACACGTAACTACACATAATTACTCCACTACGGTAGCGTATTTAGAAGAAAAGTTGTTAGCAAAAATATATTAATTTGTATTAATTGCTTGCGTTTTATTTTTCATCATTCCGGATTTCAGAGGGAAGTATTTTCAATTGTATGTGTATTACTTGAAATTTAGGTAAATTTTCCTCCAAGTTCGATCAAGTAAGATCTTTCCAAAACCTCGGGAAAAAAACCATGCGATAAGTTCAACAGCCATGAGATAAGTTCTAATTTGCCAATTTTAGAAAGGTTTTAACTAGAGACGTTACGAATAGTAATTTGATCGAATACCGAATATTCGATCACGCTCTCGGCCTATTTGTCAAATGTTCAACGTTCGATTTGTGCATATAGCGTGTGACAGGTCAACAAACGCAAGACAGCATCGAAGCATCCTAAAAATCACAAACGTTGTTTTTCACGATTCGGTATTCAGCCATATAGTACGCAGTATTTGGCCGAATACTTTAGGCAGTGGCCGAATAGGGCGAATACCGAATAGTAGTGGATGAAGAATATTTGTGGCATCTTTGCTTTGAACAGTATATTTTTAATGCGACGGCAACTAATTCGGCATTTCTAAAAATATTGTTGTGTGTTTTAAGCTAAAAGAGAGTAAAAGAGAACATTTTTCCCTTGTCAAATTAGTTTATTAAGGTTTGTGACTCACAAAGTGGACCCTTTTAAGATGATGTGGTGTGGTAATAGTGGCTTTGTCAGCATATACCTGGTCTGCGAAGGTATGCAGCTGCGCGGCTCGTTCCTGCGCGGAGTATTGTTGAATAAGCTGGTGAGGAGTGGGAGGAGCCGGGTGCTCCGGCGGCGGGGGTGCTCGTCCCTTAGCCCACTTGCGGCGCGCTGTATACCCGCGGAAATCTGCATTCAGTATGGGTCATGTTTCATTCGCTATAGACGTAGCCATTCTTAGACTAAAGAGTGCGGGCTTTTGACGACCCAAAAATATTGGCTGTCAAAATCACAAATTTATTGCGGAACCAGCGGTCTTTGGTGATAACCAAAGATTTTAAGAGTTTTAGTTAGATATAACTAAAACTCTTAAAATCACATAGGTTTTTCATGAACGATCAAAAGGATCATTTTAAAACTTGTTTGATTATGATAAGTAGAGTCAGAAAATATTCCAAAAGTGTTTCTATTTTAACGCACTGAACCATGTATATAATTTGAGTACTGTGGACTTTATTACTCACGGCTCTGTATGATGACAGCAGCTTTGTTGGAGTGGATGTTTTCCTTATTGCTAGAGTTGGTTTTGTCGTTATTGTCATCCTGTGACGTCATCCGCCCGAGTACCTTCGCCTTCATCATTGCTTTATTTATGTTCGGCACTCCTGGAATGATTAAGCGTTTCTTTAATTCATATATTTACAAAATAATTCACAGAAAACTGTATTGTTTTCTGTGAATTATTTATCTTTCCTATCGGATTGTATTCTTACTTATCTCTATTTAATATTTTTATTTATTTACCAGCAGTAAGAGTTCGTCCATGGAAGTACTGGAACTTTACCTATTCCTGCTGCCAAACGGTAATGTTACCGTTTGGCGGAACGAATAAAAGCTTCAAAGCTCCCATGAGCTTTGAAGAGTAAGGGTGCTGGCGACGTTACAGGCACATAGAATTTGTCATGTTATGTCTCAGGGTGCCGGGCGCTGTGGCAGTGCCCTTTAAGTCTTTGTGATGTTAAGCTCTGAGTGGCATTGCAACTGCTATGGACAGGCGTGTCGTTTACCACCAGGCGCACGACTTGGTCGTTCCGTCACTTAGTATCATAAAAAAATTTTTGTTGGAATAGATATAATACGCCTGGACTTATCAAATAAAAACTAAACTATGGCGCTAATATTGTGCATGGTAGCAGTTCGCATATTATGTAGGAATATGTCGTGTAGAAAATAAAAGTCACCTGGTTTTTGATGTTTCCTAGCTTCGTGTTCCATTTGCTCTCTCTGGAACTCCCGGGCCAGCTGTCTCTGGCGTTCTTGCAGCTTCTTGCGAGTAAGCCAGCCACGCACGTGTCGCTGCAGCGTCAGCACCGAAATAGCCATCTGCGCGCGCAGCCGCTGCACGTACACGCGTGCCAGCCACCGTCGCGCGCACGCTTGCACCAGCACCACTTTTCTTATCTACAACAATTCAGAACTGATAACTGTCTAAAGAACAATGTATCTAGACACTTCCTTCGTTTCTCAGCTAACTATATTGATGGATGACATATTATGTTATCGCTATATCATTTTGGTGGAGATTACAAATTTACGAAGAAGGTACCTGTTCTTCGTAGACTCTTGCTAGCATTTCAATGTGGTAATATTTCAAAAACACTTTCGACTTTCCGAGCGCCCATCCATCCATTTTGAGTCTCAACAGCAAGAGACGGCACGTATCTCGGACTGGCTTCACGACTTCATCGTAGCTGAACGCAAGGAAACTGTATCTGTAAAAAGTTTTGAATGTTGAATTGTTGCTAAGTAACAGACGAGGGAACTGAAAAGCTAAGTGTAAAGTACATAATATGTATGAAAGAAGTACCTTTTCAAGAACTCTTCAAATGTCAGTCGATGTGAGAATCCATTCTGTCGTATCCTAATTGTTTCTAGTACTCCTGTGTACCGAAGCTGCCTTAAAATTTTTGACGAATCAAAATGTTTGGGCGACCTCGAATCATTTGGTTTCAAACATCTAACAAACTGCGGTGTGCCGCTAACCATTTTCTGAAGCAGTTCCATGAGAGAATAGCGGAAGTATGTTGATACGGTCTGCTGGGCTCGGGATTGAGACGCCAATCCACGGCTGTTGAATCGATCCTAGAAGTAAAATTTACAAGTGTTAATAATATCGAGCTAATTAATTACTTATCAGTATTTAGTGTGATTATGAAGAGGAATATTGTTTTATGAATTTTTGAGTACACGGTATGGTACAAGATTAGAATACAAGAATAATGTTTACCCTAGTATCTCCAGAATTAGGACTATCCAAGCTCCTGGAATCGATATCTCCTTGCAGCGGTGAGTATAAGTTGCCCGTCTTCGTGATGGGACATTGAAAGAGGAATCTAATAATATCGTACTGACTTTGCCTCATTAATTGGACCACTTCAGGAGGCAAGAAATTCCTGTTTTTCTCTAGGAATCCATCAGCTTGGTATACCACGCGACCCGCGAAATGATGGATTGCAAAACAAATTGCATCAGATTTTGGTCGGACATAATACTTGCTCTTGATGTTGTTGTGAAATTTTTCTGTGAAAACGACCGGTACACATAAATGCACTTGTTTAGGTTTGTACCAAGTGGGTCAATGAATAATTAAAATAAGAAAGTAGCCCATAAATAAAATAATTTTCTTTTGTTCTATTTTAACTTAACTTACCAATGAGACTTCTGTCGGTTGCTCTAGGGAAGCGGCTTTCTTCATCTAATAAGGCTAATAAACCTATTGGTCTGGATAGCAGCATATCTAAAATTGGTCGATTGTCGGAAAATTCAACGAGATCAACTGGCACTCCTTCGGCCATATATTCTTGCTGCTCCCATGTGAAAATATGCTGATTAAAGTAATACTGAATTTGCTCGTTTGCAATGTTGATGCAGAGTTGTTCAAAAGAATTTCTAGTAAAGTTTTCGAACCCGAAAATGTCGAGTATTCCAACCGAGAGTGGGTCGTTTCTGAAAGATTTTATTAATATTTTTAATTTCTAACAATTGTGATAAATGCTATTTTTGTATTGTTACTAACCCATGTGGTCTGTTCTGACAGAGCAACGCGTTGATTCTCTCAACAATTCTATCGAATGCTCTTGCGTACAATCCACGAGCGGTCGCGTCCCTAGCAACTGCTGCTTCAGTAGGGGAACTGTAACGAGCTATAGTTTCTCCTCTGGCAACTACGCTACTGCTTGTCAAACATTCTCGAAGATCAGATGTTTCAACACCCAAGAGGCAGGACGCTGATAAAAAAAATCAATTATTCCAACGTCAGGCCCAAATTGTTTGTTTACTCATTGTTTAAATTGTGCTTTATGTGTTGTTTCATAAATGTCTTTACATAAAATGAACTCACCTCTGTGCAAAGGGGCAGTATCAATGATAGTAGCTCTGTTGTCAGTATTATCTTCACCAGCGGCCTCTCCAAATTCAATATCTCCGAGGTGTAGAATGGCAGCTAGCATTTTGTATATTATTTGTACCTCCTCTTCTTGGAATCCTACCACCTACATCAATAAAGTTCGTAAATTACTCTACACTCATTATGATTATTATTCAATTGAATAGAATGTGTACCTTAAAAGCTTGATTCAATTGTCGCCATCGATGCACGTTATGTTCTCTATGAGCAACTGATAGAGGTTGCAAGTATCTGTGCCTGGATTTCAGTTGTTCGTTCAAGTAGAATTTCCTCCACTGACCTTCACTTTCTAATCCGTCATAGAGGTAATAGAACACGTGAAAATTACTTTCGCCACTAAAACGTAAATAAATCACAAGTTTTAGGTATAAAATCTTTTAGTAAAAACGTTATGATTATCTTTGTTTGTTAAACTTACAGAGCTTGGTGAATTACTCGTGATTGCTCGAGTAGGTAAACTGATATTCGAGCCGCCGATATGCGCCCAACCCTCATCATAGACAAATCCAAATATTTGCCAAATCGAGAGCTATTGGCGTTTATGCCCGTTCTAGCGTTCCCAAAAGCCTCCATAATCGGGTTCACTTGAAGGATTCTCTCTTCCAAGTTCTTATTTTGCGCCTGTAAAGTTATCATTTGATTGAATATTTTGTATGCTTGCTACGGTAATGTCTTGTTGCACTTTATACAAAGGCACACTGTAAAACAATCTACGCACCTTAGATAAAAACACAAGCTGTTTTAGTAATAAGTTGGCAGATTCAGTTTTCCCAGCTCCACTTTCTCCAGAAATGACTATAGCTTGGTGAACCTTTTGATGCATAAGGGCTTGATGAGCAGCGTCGGCTACAGCGTAAATATGAGGAGGATTATCTGAACGACACCGGCCTTGGTATATCTGTTGAGCCTAGAAAAATTCACTTTTTGTAACATTTATAAAAAATTACAATGCATTACACAATAGGCAACGCTAACGCGAGGTTGAAGTTTTACCTTGGTCGTATAAATTCCAATATCAGTAAAAGGATTGACCGCAACTAGAATGTCGCCAATATAAGTATAAATTTGATTTTCAGTGTATCTTTTTTGAAGTTGTTCGACGATGGCATCTTCAGTAAGAACTTCTAGCGAAGCTAGATCGTCTGTATACATTTTTTCGGGGCGTGCTTTTCTATGTGATTTGAGTTTGCCTCTTTTTGTTGTCGCCTCTGGTGCACGACAGCTCCTGCCTTCAGCTCTTTGTCGTTTAATTTCGGCTTGGAGTTCTTTACGTATCTAAAGGGAGGTAATGGTATTCAATCAAAAGCAGAGCAAATTTAAATAAATGTGCCTATACAATTATGATTCAGTAATAAACAACGCAGTTTGTTATTTCAATAGGAAATATGTAACTGTTCTATGTACAATTTTTATTTACCTCATCATCATCAACGTGGGTGGAACTGCTGCGCTCAAGGTTTTAAATTTACCAACCGATTTAGTTTGTTATACGTATATATTGTTATAAATATGTTTATTTTGACTGTTATAAATTTAATAAATACTGAAATATACCTTACCTTATCCTCAAAACTACTAACAGCGAGTAGTAATGGGTGTTCTAAAAGTTCTCGTGCAAAAGGTCTTTGGTTCATATCTTTGACCAGACACTCCGATATAAAATCGACGAGTTGAGGAGAGAAGAGTTCTGGATGTGAAAGATTCGGAGGAGGGTTTCGAGGTATTTGAAATAGTGCCCTCATGGGATGGAGCCCCGATAGTGGAGGTTCTCCTTCCGCAAGCTCTATAGCCGTGATGCCTACAGACCAGACGTCGCATCTGCAATCGTACGACTGGTCTAGCTGTTGTTCGCATGCTATTACCTGTAAGTATAATGGTTTCAAAGAAATAATCTAAACTATCCCTTGTTAGATCTAAGAGTGGTTACAAACGGCGACTTTTAGCGGCGATGCAAACGCGCTATTGCATCGCTACACTTGCTATTTACAGGCCATTGCATCGATGCAATCGCGTGTTTGTATCGATGCAATGGCCTGAAAATCCCAAGACAAGCGACGCAATCGCGCGTTTGTATCGATGCAGTCGCGCGCTTGCGTTGCGTGTGCATCGCCGCTAAAAGTCGCCCCGTGTAACAGCTCTAAGATGTCATAGTGTATTTACCTCCGGAGCCATCCAATATGGTGTTCCTACAGAAGTGTTTCTCCTAGCAGCAGTGGCAGCCAAGTGCGAGGAGACACCGAAGTCTACAAGTTTCACCTCAGCATCTTCAGTAAGAAGAATATTGTGTCCTTTGACGTCACGGTGCATGCACCGGTGGGCGTGGAGATGAGTCAGAGCACGGACGGTGCCTCGCAGCACATACGCGAGCTGCGGCTCGGTGAGGCTGCTTCCACGGGCCCGCATACCCGCACACAGGTCCGTCACTGAACCGCCAGTACATAGCTGAAAATGCCAATTTATATTATTGTTTTCTTTTTACTTAAAACGTACGCAACAAATATATAAAATAGGCGATATCAATTCCCAATTATATTCCCCTTACCTCCATAACGAACCATATTTGGTCATCATCAGAACTTAATCCGCGTTTCAAAAAAAGTCCAAAGAATTCTGGAATATTAGGGTGACCAGACAAATCCCGAAAAACTAAAAACTCCTCTTCTATTTCTTCGATGTTCTCTGTAATGTTTTCTAAAATCTGAAACAGACGAGACAGATAACATTCAATAATAATAATGTAATGACATAATGTATGTGAATATTGTATTCCATTACGTGTTACATTGACACAAAGCACCTACTCGTAATCTAAAAAAGAGAGGCTCCTGGTATTGTTTTACGGCCTTGACATATTGATGTCAAGGCCATACAAAGATTTGAGATTTTGTGATAGCACTATGTATACAATTCGTTTAAAATATCAAATACCATCAGTATTTTATTCTTTAAATTAACATAATTATGTAACCGTGCCGACCAGCTCCGTTCTTGTATGCCTCATAAGATTGCAATTTGGTAAACGTAATAATGCATTATGTAAATAATATTAATAAATTAAAAATTAAAAATTTGCTTTTGCAACTTGGGAGATGCTAGAATCGAAAATAAATATAATAATAATAAACAGCTTTACTTATATTTATCTACATTAAATAATAATATCACCTAAAGTTATACGTGTAGGTAACAAGGTTGATTAATATGAAATCCGTAGATCACATGAACACAAATTGCAAGTATCTACTTGTTGTTTTTTATATAGTGATTGTATATTTATCGTAATTAATCATCTTACAAATATTATATCTTGTCATCCACGGAAATTGTTAAAAGTTACGTAGCTGTTGTAGTGCTATGTAATCTACACGTAGTTATGTTTCTAAGCGTTTATGTACGTGAGTGAGTACAAGAATGTTTTAGATTTAGGGCTTGCTAGAGACATTTCTCTCGCGTCCGATTTCACCATGCCTAGTCATAAAGTGAGTCACACAAATAATGAGTGTGTTTATTCGCGCAATAACACAAATAATCCGCATAATCGCAATAATCCCTAGCTTTCAAAACTCTTTCACGCAAATTGTTTATTTTTACATCTGCATTCTAGATATGAGCGTTATAATTATAAAAGACATTGAAGTTTTTTTTATTCGTAAGCTTGTGCTTATCTTAACTTTTTTAAATTATAATAATTTAATTTTTTTAACTGCCTCCGTGGCCGAACAGTACCATGCCGGACTCCCACCCGGAGGTCCCAGGTTCGATTCCCGGGCCAGGAGAAATATTTGTATGGCCTACATTTATTTCTCTCGTGAGTTTGGGTGTAATTTGTGGTTGTCTATGTGTGTGTCCATGGCACCCGCAACACAGGGTTTCCCTAGTGCGGGGCTATGTTGAGTGTGAGTGTTATTATTATTATTATTATTATGTAATAAAAAAGTCTTGGAAGCAGTAGAGCTCCTTGTAAAAGAGTTCGTTCAAGGTAATACTGCCGCCTTGCCTATTTCTGCCGCCAAGCAGTAGTGTCAGCATTAATGTGTTCCGGTTTTGAAGGGTGCTGGAGAAATTACAGGCACATGGGACTTGTCAAGTTATGTCTCAGGGTGACGGGCGCAGTGGCAGTGCCCCTCAGATCTTTGCGATTTAAAACTCGAAGTGGTACTGCAACTGTTTTAAAAATAGGCGTGAAGATTACCACCAGGCACACGATTTGTTTGTCCCAGCACTCAGTATTGTAAAAAATCTGTAACTGTTTATAACAAAACATAACATTTAATTCTACTCGTAAGTAGTAAGTATGTAGGGTGTGCGTGGAATGTGTTTGTGTATTTTTTTATTATATTACGTGACGGGACGAACAAGTCGCGCGCCTGCTGGTAAACCACTGTCTAACAGTCTTTTAGCAATTTACCAGGAACGCAGCAAAAGTTGAATACGTTGCGTAGCTGGTAGAGTGGTAAGTAGTGTTTAGAGCATAGTTTCCCAAAGTGGTCCCTACACCCCAAATGGGTGCTGAAGAGGGGTCTCGGAAGCAATCGGGAGGCGTTGATGTTGTACAGGGCGTGCTACCACATTTGAAAAAAAGAAAACCTAAATTATGTATATAAACTACACTACAAATATATAAAACTTTTTCCTTGTAATTTTTTGTATTAAGTTAATATAAATACGTATAATAATAAAAAATACGTATTTTCAATTATTTTTTGTGGTCTGCGTTGAAATTTTTTTTATCTTGCTTAGGCGGTGAGCCAAGAAGTTTGGTAACTTATGGTTTAGAGTAACTGTGAGACCAAGAAATGTGTAGATACCTTAACAGCGACCCGTCTGCCTAACTTGTTATCGCGTGCGCAGTAGACTTCACCGTAGGTGCCCTCACCGATGAGCTCGTGCAGCGTGAACCGGTCGCGCGGGTCGGCCGCGCGCTCCAGCTGCACGTGCTGGGACAGCCCGCGGTAGGCCAACTCGCTGCGCATGCTCACTCGGCCCCGTTACTCGCTTCACATTTAGATCGCATCTGGAATATCATAATACACATTTTTAATTTCCACACATCTTGCTACAAGTTACACATGCCACGCTGTTTATAGTAAACCCATTACTATTGTATCGAACACAATTAACGTAATGCGCATACTCAGTACAAAGATTATATAAAAATGCTGCTGAGAAATTCCAGTGTGTACTTAATTAATTTTGTTTCAAATAATGAGGACCGTGCTTTAAGCATTCGGCGGTGCATTCAGACACGACTACGCACCTCGCACGATCACGAGCGGTACAATAAACGCTGTATTAATTAGCACAATTAATGCAACTACTTACTAGAAAAAAATATAGCAATTAGTACGTGAATCCGTTGAAACGTCCGGCAATAAATGGGTCTATTGAATGTTGTACATTATATGAAAGTGTTATTGAACTTTATCAGAACTAATTCGCTGTTAATAGCACCATTGACGATTTCTCTACGAAATTTATTACGATTTTATCACTTTTGCTTTCTTTACGGTTTACGCAACCAATCGCTTGCTACAATTTAGATGGATCGAAATTTTAATTGGTTTATTCAAATGAGGTACATCAGATTATTAAATGCTACTAGTATGCAAAGTAAATAGAGTAATAAAATTAGTATGCGCACAAGATAACATCCATCATCCGATCTTAATAAGGTGGACCGCCGTCATTGCTTTGACGGAAAAGGAAAGGTATGGAATTTGTAAACAAAACGTCAAGTGTCGGACGACAAATGTACCGTTGCAAGCGCAGGCGACCACCTCCGCAACCGCTGCTGCCTACGCGTGCATGTCGCGGGGTGAAGCTGGTATTAGCTGTCATATAAAGTTCTTGTAAGGTGTCAACTGAGCTCACTCTCACAGAAAATGTGCGTGATTAAAGAAATAAACAATAAAAAGCAAATTATAGTATTTTATAGATCATTATCACGTCAAAGGATTAAAATATTATTTACATAATTAATATGCATATACACTACGCTCTTAAAATTCATTTTAGATTAAGACGCTTAACTTGAGATAAGCGAATTCTTTTAAAAAATCGTAGCGTAATGTAATTTTGTTAAGATTTTAAGATATACTTTCATCATCACTTCGTTTTGATATATTGTTGACTGCTGAGAAGCATTTAAGGTTTTATGCGCCAACCGCCTTAACAGTGTGAGTTATTTTTTGTTACCTATTTTTATTCTACACGTGATGTAATTTAATATCAAACGGATTCTATTCGAGCCAGTGTCCCGACAGTAATTGAAATTCCCTTTTTGAATGACAGAAAACTTTTTTTAAACATATCTTTTATACTTACAAACTTAAAATACTAATAATCAAAGAGCTATTCAAAAATTTCGTACATTCACATCTCCTTTAAATTCGAAGTTAGTGAATGTGATTTCTTTTTAAATTCTTTCGTATGTATAAATATGGTAATTAATTCTATAGCACTCAACTTCACTAATCTTTCCATGTAAGTAAATATTAGATAAACATCGTATAAATATTCTAGTTAGAGGCGTCAAATGAGACTAAAATAACACGATTGCTTATATTAGCATAGAAATAAAAAAATCAATCCAAAAGTGCTTTTTACATTCTAATCAGCATAACATCACCGTTACATGAGATATGTGAACAACATTTTTGTAGGCAGCGTGCTATGTGATACGCATTTTACGTAAAATACTTAGCTACCTTCACCATCACGTAATTGACATGTCAATCCACAGTTAGGGTAAAGAACACTTGTAATCAGTGTGCTCTACATGTACGTCAGATATTGGTTACATTAGTGACCGTAGTGTCGTAACTTCAGTTCCTTTATTGACTTTTTGCACAAGTGCGGTGTCAAATTGGTGTCAACCTTGTAAAGGCATATGGCGCAACTAGGTAACGTGATTCGACAAAAATATTTATATTACGCGTGAATTTGAATTGCAAGCTTACTAGGTACGATAAACAGAGTATTTCAATAGAAATCAATTGACACAGTTTTAATTTACAAAGGAAATAAATTTGTATAGAACGAATAACGTCCACTGTTCTCGATTTGTAATATATTTGGGTTAACGTTTTTGTAAAACAGTTACGTTTCTCAATAAGAGACAATAAGCACAACATTCTTGGTAAAGGCTTTGTGATCATATTGCAATATGACGAATCAGTGATATCATAGAGCTCCATAGTACATTGCTTGGTGATGGTGACTGCTGGTAGATGGATTCTATATCAATAAATCAAAAGTGACAATTCTAATTTACAAAGAAAACAAACCTGAATATAAAGTAATTAGAAAGTATTTTACGTAAACGATTAAAAAGCAAAAAATTATTCCAATAATCGCTAAAACCATAGATAGACATAGATATGGGGTAGCAGCCACCGAGCCGTTGAACTAATCCATCAAACAACGTCGCCAGGTAATTAGCCTACACAATGCAGTGTAGGCAATAAAATAGTTTCATGCAAAAACACCTTCCTCTGTTTGTAGACGATCGGACGCGACGCCACGCGATCTGAAGCGACACTTTCACTGTTTGTTTTTGTTATGGAGTCTGACAACCAGTTAGCCACCGAACTGGCATCTTATTCCTAAAGCTCATAAGAAATATGTGGAAATATACATTAAAGTTATTTTGTGATTTTAGTGTCTCCAGCTTTGAAAATAATTTTAAATACTTAATAAGACAACAGCTGTCATAAACAACCAGCTTTCATTTTCAATATCGATATTTCTCGGAATATATCGTATTTGTTACTCACGTTTGTATAATGCGCTTCCTAGTTATCAAATTTACGGATAACTGACGGCGGGAAAAAAAATGGAAAATTATACGTTTCGTGTTACGTGTTCTCGGCCACCGCCCATAAAATGCTATTGTTAGTTGTTCCTGTTATGTTAACAATGACAATATATTCTCAAACTGTGTTGGATCTAGATCATGCCTTTTAATTACCAACTAGAAACTACAATTAGAAGAGAGGAATTTAGAAAAACCTTTCGTGAGACCTCATGTGTCGTCCTCGACTATGTTTTCCCATGAATAATTTTATGCTAATGATATTAAAGTTCTCAGGCTCTGCGGGTCTTATTGTTACGGTTTCCTGTAGTATTTTGAGATTTCTTATGCCACTTTGTATTTATTTGTATTTACATACAAAAGAAATGATAATTAAATTTCAAGGTTAACTTCAAACTGGTAAATTATGGATATGTAATTGCAGAAAGTCTTAAAACATCAAATGTTGGACTGGTAATGGTAATGAGTCTCTATACCAGGCGAGTTTACCGCAACTTTTGGTTAGTCGGAACTCGTGTGCTAGTGATAGGTTATTTGAGAAATTACCTCGTACTAGCGACTTAGTGAATGGTGTGAAACAGAACTTTTCTTTTACATCATAATCAATTATAGCATTACTATACATTCGGTGGAACGGTGAAAGTTATTCAATTTTAACAACATGGTCTGGCAATAGTAAAATTATGTAAGGGGCGAATATACTGTGTTCAATTGGTTTGTAATATAATGTTTATTTGAATTATTTGTAACGTAGGATTTTAAAACGTCAGTAAAGGCTTTGTTGCCACAACATGGGTACTCAGCGAAGCCGCAGAACTGCATAATGCAATCCTTACTAAGTACCAGAGACTGCTCGGTAATGCCTCACCATGGTCACGTATAGACCGAACAGATGGCACACATATAAGCTGAGCCCACGCTTCATTTTTTTTAATGAAACCTACAAGTCTTGATTATGAAGATATTAATAAAGATTGTAAAAAAAGGTTTAACAGTATATAATATAAAGTTCCAGTGATAAGACAGAAAGATAACTTTTTACAAAAGAGGTTTAAGTAAGAAATTAATCTATTTTTCCAGATTTAAATCACGCATAAGTTTTTTCAAACAAACCAACATTACGGGCCCTTCACAGGTCCTATGGTCACGATTGGCTGAGGTGGGTAAAGTCATTAACCAGTTATGTCTAATCTTGAAAGAGGTTTGAAGATTCTATGATTCTACGAACCAAATTACTCGGTAACTTTTTATGCTCAAAAAACAATTATAAAATTTCACATATACATAATTTTTTTCATATAGCTAGTATTATTTTTATGATTTTCATAGCACTTTTGCCGTATGATCACAGGTGGTTTTATTACACGAAGAGTACGAAATATGGAAACTTACAGTTCTGAGTGTTACGAGCTGCACGGTTGTACACTTTAATGCATGATAAACATTATTAGATAGATATATGTATTTCTAGAATTATTCAGCTCTTCTAGAAAACACGTGTTGACGAAGTTAAACAATTCTCCGAATTAGTGAATAAACAATAGTGGGTCGAAACATGAATTCAAATAAATTGTTTTAATAATACAAAATTAAATTCAAAAGTACCAAAAACCAGAGAATTACAAGACTTAAAATAAAAATAAATGAATTGGATTGTGAGGATTCGATGAAACCCGCAAAACTACGACATTTAGCTTAGATTTTATAAAAGCTACAATGGATGTTATAGTAAAAACAAATTGTTTTTAATCTGCATTATTATTACTACATATTTAAAGCATATACCACTAAAATATGAATCAAACAAGATTAACTTTTTAATCCATAAAAATAAGTCTACTTGTCTTCAACTTTTTCTTTTTTTAACCGACTTCGAAAAAGGAGGAGGTTCTCAATTCGACCGTACATTTTTTTTTTTTTATGTATGTTACGTGATAACTCCGGTATTTGTGAACCGATTTACATGATTCTTTTTTTGTTGGAAAGGGGGTACTTTCATAGTGGTCCCATTTCATTTTGAAGGAAATCATTTACCTCTAAGGGTGGCTGTTCACTCATGAAGATTAATTTTTATAAATAGCGCCTAAATTTTCTTAAGGAGCAATTACTTTAATGGTTATTTTTTATTTTTATTTTTAACTAAATCTCCAATTCAAGGCGTTTTTCTCCCAATATTGTTTGAGTAGTGAGAACCGATTTTTATTATCTCCAGTGTCAAGTCCTGTATAGTGGCGAATTTAAGGATATTACAATAAAACTTACCAAGTAGATGTAATTCCATGTACTTTTGAGGTCGGTATTTTTAGTACTCTGTACTGAGATTATCATTATACCTAGTGACAGGACGAACAAGTCGTGCGCCTGATATAAGCGACACGTCTGTCTATAACAGTTGTAGTGTTACTCAGAGCTTTAAAACACAAAGATCTGAGGGGCACTGCCTCTGCGCTCGTCACCCTGAGACATAGGTTGATAAGTCTCTGTGCCTATAATTTCACCAGCACCCTTACCGTTCAAAACCCGAACGAATTTAACTATAATTATTCATATGCACTAATCATTATGAATTATGCTATGTGAAATTGTGTTTCATTAAATGAAATAAACGTATGTAATTAAATTAATGTAACACTGATACTTATATAATTTCATTATCTCATTTCGAATAACTCAACTGACTGTCAAATAAAACGATATACTAGCGCCCTTGCGAGGTCCGCCATACCGCCTTGTATACTACTCTCATAAAAAAAAAAATTGAAAGATGTTGTAGCAGTCGTTATTTTGTTTTCAATTGTAACTGTATTTGAAAGTGATGTGTGTAAATAGAGTCAATCCAACTCGACATACAATCGATCGAGCAAATTTTCATGTTTTTATTAAGTAGTTACTTGTATTTAAAGCTTCATAACAACTTCTCGATTAAGAATTGATACTACCTCAGCTCGAATACAAATTTTTCCTGTACTAATACGGTGCATTTTGCTTGAGTCGAGGGACAGGACACTGGCTTTATTTCGAGAATTTTTTTTTACACATAGAACTAAAGCCATTTCAAAAATGTATATCGTATAGTACCTATAGGTGTGTTTTATTTAGTTCAGTTGATATAAAATTAAATCATTTGTATATTTAAAGTACCTATTGAAAATAGCGGTTTTTTTGTAAAATTTCGAGATAAGTTTGTGTTTTTTTTTTCAATCATCAGTGAGATATTTTTAGGAATCGTGTTTTTTACACCGTACATCCTCAATCAATATATATCCTCAATTGTACTATAAATTATTTTCCAAAGTCATTGATTCAACATTTTCATTGTTATGCGAAATCAACCAATTTGAGATTGTATAGACTCTTAAATGATGTATTTTAGGTTAGGTCTGTCTGAAAGTAAAACAAGTAACATAGAAGAAGGCATTTTAAATCACTTTGAAAGCGTTAAACTATTTAGTTAGTTTAAACTATTTGTTTAAACACAACAAGTGACAAAAAAACATTTTCTTTGTACGCTAATGTTGGCGTGACGGCAGTTAAGTACCTGAACAGACCGTGGTGTCTTCAAAATAAACGTGAAGTCAGAATTATTGTAACCACCGTGGCGAGAAAGCAACACTTTCTAGCCGCAATCAAGGGTAAATAATGGCTTTCAATTATGACAATAACCAGACCCATTGGCATCGGTCTGGCCCCGGGGATGAATCAATTTGCTAAAATCGCCGTGACTCTTTTGTGCTCTCGTTTTAATCACTCTTTGTGTAATACCTATGCGCCGCCCGGCTGCCACCGCTAGAGCGATTTAATTAAAAGTGAGAATTCATATTCAGCGTTCTTTGAGAATGTTTTTTACGTTACTCATGTCAGATAATATTACAAATGTAATATTGATCAAATTGACAATTACTTAATTAATATTACGCGTAAATAAATTGCCCTTGTAGGTATTGATTTTTAGGGAAACCGATTTTTGCCGAGATTCAAGGTTTATCATTTGCATCAGCCGAAATAGGTTACATTTAATTTGTTTCTAATTTCCATAAAGGTATAATTTATCTGCGTATTAATGTCACCATCACACGCATATAATTTGAAATGTTAAAACGTATTTTATGAATAATTCGTATTCATACAATTACCATTGTGAATGAGTGAGTAATGAAATTAAACAATGTGCGCATTTTACTAAAAAATTAACTTGAAAATACAATATTAAATGACAGCTTAATCACAAGAAAAGGATTTTGTCGCTATTTAGTAGGTACAAAACAAGAAGAAACACGGTAAAATGTGGTCTGTGAGAAGAAAAGTCAGTATTCAAAATTCGCGGATTTTTAACAATACGCTTTCTTAAATAATAATTATTATTACCATAGACATGTTATTGCAAATTTATTAGAAATAATACTCTATTTTTAACATTGTGTGCAAAACAAGGCTACAGAATATTTCATTTACTTTATTTGTATGCGATTATCTTATCGTTTGAATAAAATTGCTCTGATAGATATGGTTGCTATTAGAAATAGCTAACCGTGTCCGTTACTAATTGATCGCTAACTACACTTATAGCTTACTTAGTAGTTACTGCAATAATAGTTGGTATTTATAACCTACCACCAAAAAAAAAACAAACACCCATACCGTATACTCATAAAAAATACAAAAGAATGCATGATTGTAATGAACTAAGGAATTTGTATATTTCTCTTATTACAATAGTTCTTACAATTCTAAGTTTAAAGTTTCCATTTATGAAACCACAAATAAAAATTCCAATTATGAAAATATTGTAACTAATAAATTATATATCGAGTTCTTAGGTTTTCGCTATTAAATAGGAAATGAAACTATTTTTCCGGATTTAAATCGCGTATATTTGTTTTTTCAAACAAACCGACGTTTCGGGCCCTTTACAGGTCCCATGGTCACGGTTGACTCAGTCAAGCAAATATACGCGATTTAAATCCGGAAAATTAGTTTCATTTCCTATAATAAATTATAACTAATAAGCTATATCAGATATCAAAAATTCACTTCACGATGATAAAGATAACACAGTTTTATCAATAACTTGCATATAACCTGTATTCAAGTTATCAGTGACCTAAAAAGGCATCGACAAAAATATCAAACGGCCACTTTCCTTCCGATGAAACCTCATCGTTTATTGCTCAAGTCGAGTCGACTATTTGAAGACGGAGAGTGGAACTAACGGTCGTGTTTAGTAGACGTTATACTATATTATTCAAATAATGTTCATTTTCCTTTGCACAAAATAAAGGAAAATACAATTTAAATGCAGGGGATAGGATCTACTTACATCTTTCTTATTCTTAATGTAATGGTATAATTTGAATTCTCTCATTTGTGGTATTAAGTGAGCTATTTGTTTAGCCATTTGTCGTAAATAATCATTGTTCTAGTTAATAAAAAAGTAAGATCAGTTCTTTGCCCAATTTGTTTACGTACAAGGGTCACGTACGATAGGGAGTCATGCTTCATTGCTCTTTAGGTGGCAACTCAGATTACTGCATCAATAATTGCGCATATTTGTTCCAAATAGCGTTATGATGATAATGTTATACAGAACGTTACAGAATTAGCTTCGGATCGGTGTAGTTGATTGAGAGGTTAATAATACTGTGATAGATTTATTGGACACGCAATAAGCAGTGTTCGTTATGTGAATTGAATAGATTCCTGATGAAATGGCTAAAATCCTAACAAAGAAGCAATTTTAATTTTAGTTTGTTATCACATTCAGTTTACTTTACTACGCAACTTTTTAATTACTAAAAAGTGTGTCAACATGTCAACGCTCATAAAAAATTTAGTTTGACACGTTTCACTTTTACGTACAATGTGCATGTTACTTAAAAAAAACAGCGTAGTAAAATATTCGTACTTTATGTCAATGTTCATCCATGGGCATTACCCATTTGATTGGACATTTGCGAGAGTATTAGGCAAACACTAGCCTGGCCACTGAAGCGTGATTCCTCGATTGCGGAGTTGCCTATCAGCGTTTAACAATTTAATTCTTTTTATTGTATTGTTCGATGGTTTTTAATAATAGTGTTCAATTGTGATATTTATCGAAAACGTCCAAGTGACAACAGACGCAGAGTAACAACAAATCGCCGTAATTTGAGGCATTGTCGAGACACGCGTGAGAAAGCAGAATTATTATTAATATACATTTAAAATGCCATATTAACCAATAATATTTTAGTAACAGCGGAGTTCCTTGCAAAATAATGCCGCTCAGGTTTATAACCGCAAAAATCTGAACAGCACTGCCACTGCGCCCGTCACCCTGAGACATAAAGTTGACAAGTCCCATGTGCCAGAAATTTCACCGGCAGTAGCCGCAATAATGCTCATATCACTGCTTGGCAGCATTTACCTGAATACTATTATGGGTAGGTGTGTGGCTTACCTTATTGGTTCGAGTATAATACGCTGTTGTTGTGTGTCTGCTTCAAAATTTAAAGGTTTATGTATTTCCAGCGGTGTTATTTGGTTTTCACGTTAAGTAAAGGTACACTTGTCACTACCTGATGGATGGATGGATGATGGATTAATCGAACATTGCTATATGATAATCCTTTTTATTTGCAATCCAGTACATGAATGTTTTGTCCATTTATCAATAAATCATATTAATTTATTGCTGTGCTATGTACAATACTTGCTGGTAATGCTTACAGAATGCCGTTTCACACATTTCAACCATTTCTGAAATGTAATGTACCCACAAAAGAATAGTACGGACAACGGCACATCAGACTACACATTTTTATTCGAAAATCGCCTCCATTGCAACGGAGGAAGATACGTCAATGTGTAGCTTCATGTGCTGTCGTGTGTACATGCAATTGCTCAGTGCAACGCCTAATAAAAACATGTTACATTAATAAATATGTATTTAAAAAAAAATTAAATTATATAAATATAAACATTCGCACAATACTAATTACGTTTTGCTTTATACTATGTCACATAAAACTTTTCATTTAAGTAAGTAACATGTTATACTTATTATTTACCTAAAAAGTTTACTTCAAGGTAACGTAAGGATTTTTGGAACCATAATATTATTATTTAAAATTTTAGTTGAATTATGTAATCACGCACCATACGTATAACATCGATACATTACTTGTTCAAATATGTTATTTACATTTTAACGTGGTTGTGTTTTCTTTCAACCATTATTGTTTTAATAGATACTAGTTAGTGTATCAGGCAAACTATTATATACTGTGACACACATTGCCTTACAACTTTTTAGCTAGGTACAGTGATTATAGCTTCTGTAATTTATATTTATAGAGTTTTGGTGCTAATAAATAGGTTTTGATTATCACATTACTAAACTAGCGTTTAGTGTTGCACCATACTGAGGAATCGATTCGAAATCGAAAATTATGTATTGATGTGTTAATGCTATAGACTGAACTGGATGGGACTGAAGATCAGAAGCTATAGGCTTTACACTTGATATTTCGTAAACGCAATCAAGAGCGTGAGTGGAAATTATTGACTTTGTTGGGATCGGTCAAGTTTAACTCGAACTGAGAGAGAAAAATAGAAACAGCATGCGTGAAACACTTTCTCATGGTAACAATTTGGAACAAAATCTATAGATATCATTATTCCACTTTTGTATTACAAATTCATAACTTATACGTAAGATATTGCGTTTGTAAAGAACATTAAAATGTAATCAGCGGACGTATAAAGAGCTCGTGAAACCATACAGCCTGACAACAATACAAGACGTTAAGTCGTCAGTGCTGAGATAGGGAACTATTCCGAAACCAATCGTCTATTATTCATTACATATATTTTGGTTGTTCTTTTTAATCCATATACGTAATTAAATTATTTGGCTTCTTTTCAATAAGTGACTCACTTAACAGGATTTAGTTCGCGATCTTGAAGTAACCTTAAGGTCGTTTACTACCCAATGTCAACATCAAGGTAGTTTTAGAAAAAGTAAATATGAGTTAGGTACTTAATATTTCAGCTGATATTGAGTGGTGCAATATCACTCATAATCTGAATGAGAAAGTTTGGATATTTTGTTATTCAATCACGACGTAAATATTGCTGATAGATAATTTATATGTAAATTACCTGGGTACTTTTTAAAGCAACCGAAGTTATTTGTAGAAAGTTCGTTTTTTTTAAGAATTAGAAAAAACTTAACCGAAGAAGCAATGATCGTAAACCTTTTTAATCAGACCGAAAACGAAAACATCATGAGAAATGATAACAAATGATGTTTACAATTGACGTTAATAATATGTTATTATTTTTAAAAACATTAGTTTAGTGTATGTGTTTGGAACCTCTGCTTCTTTAAGTTTTTTTTTATAGTGGCAGTCTTCGAAATAGATAAGTATGTAAAATTAGAAATATTTGACTTAGTTTTTAGTGAAAACTACGATTAAAAAAAGTAATAATTACATAAAGATAGTATAAATGTGTTCTGTGGTATTTACTAACTTGCTTTGCTTTCAAAATGACTGAATATACACTCAAAAATTCCTTCTATCGCATGCTAATAAAAACAAGTATAGTCTCTTATATTGATAAGGTTTCCTAAAATGCGTGAAACTGATCACGTGTTTGGAGCAATGTCATGAGCAAGGCTAATCCCTGGCCGTCACCTTCGTGAAACGTGATACACCTCGTGGAAACCATTGAAAATTATCGACTATTGACGACGTTATTATTTCAAAAAAATATTCTGATAGGTTTTTATCTACTTATCACCTGACAAAATTTTCAAAATATATTTAGAGGAACGCCATAAATAGTTAAATTATCTTAATAATAACTTTCATAATATGAATTACAGGCATACTACAGGTCACTATATACCAGTTCTTTTACTCGAAACAAAAGAGGATTAAAGTCATCCTTGTTTCAAATGAAACGTTTCGGTGTATGTGGCCAGTAGTATTACTGGCCACATACACCGAACCGAATATATACATATGAATATTGTTATGATAATTAAATCTTTGGTTAGTATCCTCTAAATATGTACGAGTACGAGTACGAGTGTGTATTGCTTTCTCTGAAAAGTAGTGTAAGCATTGATATATCTGTAAAAGAATTCGACTATAAAATTATAAAATCTAAACGTTGCACAACATATTACGTCACTGCACTAAACCAATGTTAGAGCAGGCGGGGTTTAAAAAAAGAGAAATTATAAAATGACCCCCAATAATATCTGCTAGATAAGTCATTCTCGATGCTAAATCTAATCAATTAAATGGAAATCTGAACTAACCGGTTTCAAAACTGTTCGGTGGTGTAACTTGGATCTCTACTAACAAGTTGAGCGTGAGTTAATGTAAAGTAATAATATTATATAATATTATAGTATGGAAATTAAAAAAAAACCGTAAATAAATACTACATGGCTGTTGTAGTAGCATGATTATTAAAAAAAAAATTAAAGTATTTTTATGATAATATTATAAAAAAACAGTTTTGGCGCCTTAGTGTTACGTTCTTTTAAAACGACAATAGATTTTATTTGTTTTCTTGCTTAATTTGCATAGAAAGACCGCATGTTAGGCATCACGAACGTCTTTTTTAGATACATTCTAACGGTACTTTAAAATGGCACTTCTTTCATCCGGTGTTATTAGGATAAAGGCAATTTAACATTCTCAGAATCACACATGGTGCTTTAAAGACAATGACTAACGTTTTCATTGTAAGCCGAGATTCGAACCTGTTACCTCGTAGGGAAACTGTGGCGTCAATGACAATCCGTGCCCGATTGTTGTCGACTTTATTGTTCTGTGTCCGAAGTATTCAGTGCATGTATGCCACTCAACCGTTCACTATTGCAAAACCTATACGCTCGAATATCAGTGCATCACTGCTGTGCTAAACAAGTCTTTCTATCGGTGTGAAATTAAGTACGATCCGAGTACAATGTATATTAATAACGCTCACAGACAGCTGTGAATGGAATTGCATACTTTTTCACTTGGGATTTTCTAGATTGACTTTGTATGGTAATGACTTTTGAGATACGGTTATTTAAGCTTTACGCATATTGGCATTGGCAAATCCTGATCATGTTTTTATTTACTTATATGAAACAATGTGTGTATACTACAATACAACTTAAAGTATCTGCTTATCTCTATGAAATGAAACTTGTTTTTTAAATATATTAAAATTTGGATGGAGCATGCACACCTAAATAATGCATATTCACTCTCGCCTTGAAAAGACCCAAGTTATAAAGTTTAGGGAACAAGTCTGCAGGCAGGGAATTCCACTCCACAGCCGTTCGCCATATAAATGTGGAAGCGTAACGCTTCGTGCGAATCTTTGGAATATCCACAACAGAGGGGTGGAATCCAAACCTACGCCTAGTCCCCCGGTGATGGAAAGGGGAAGCCGGAATTAAATCGTGTAATTTCATCGCACACTCTCCGTGATATATCCTGTAAAATACCGATAAGCAGGCAACTTTACAGCGGTGTTCAAGGCTCTGCAGCTTCACCTGCAATAATTCCGAGTCACCTATAAGCTTCTTGATACGGTTGTCAATTGAATCTAAAGTGGCCAGTTGATATGTAGCAGAGCCATCCCTAAGGTGGCAGCAGTACTCCATGCACGATCGAACTTGTGCTTGGTACAGCTGAAGCAACTGTCCCGGTGTAAAGTAATGCCTCACCCGGAAAAGGTTCCCAAGCTTCCTTGCTGCATTTTTGGCCATGGATTCAATGTATCTGCCGAAGTTCAAATTGGACTATCGGAGTCGGATCGGAGTCGGCTATCGGTATATCACGAAAAGTCGGAGTCAGCTCAAAGGGACTCCGTTTTGTGGAGAATAGACATGCCTGCATTTTGGTAGCGTTAAATTTGACAAGATCGGCATTGCCCCAATCGGAGACTGCCTGGAGTGTCAAATCTAAACGGTTAACCATGGACCCTCGACAAGACTGGATTTCCTCTCTACTGATCCTTGCATTGGTCAAGTACCTATCTACAACTGTGCTGTCATCAATATACGCAAAGGCACCTGGAATTAACATATCATTGATATGCAGCAGAAAGAGAGTTGCAGACAGTGCGGAACCCTGAGGAACTCGGAACTGAGGAACGGCATCTATCGCTATATGTACGGAAGAGTAGCATTCTAAGACACACACATTGGTGTTGTACCATCATTAATACAATTTATACATTTCCTTGCTGGGCACCGCGACCGGTCTGCTCTCAGTTGAGGATTTAGGCCAGTCTGCCACGCACGCCCAATGCACGTTGAAGACTTACCACGTTTTCCGAGGGTTGTGAACCTTCTTCGATGTGCAGGTTTCATCACGATGTTTTCCTTCACAAGAAAGCTCATTTTAAATTAAATTTCGCATATAATGGTCTCTGCTAAAGAGGCAGTAACCAATAGGCTATTTAGTGTTGTATGTGTATACAAAAATAGTACCTAGTAGGTAAATAATATGTTGAAATCTTTTTCAGTGTACTGTTTTTACGGTACTTTATATATAAATATAATAATGATAATTATCGACACTTGGACAGACAAAGCGGAAACAATATCTTAGTATATGATGGGTTTGCCGCCTTAAGAATTGCGCAAGAGTTGATTGCTTCTGATCCGTGACGTATTGATGTCTATTACATGACGTAATGGAGGTAAATGAATATGGTCACGTGTAAATTGAACGATTGAAACGTTCATCCTACAGAACACGTAATATGCGAGTAACTGACACGTCGCCCTATATATAGGTTTTTTTAGATTGCCGACAGCAATTACTTCTGCCTAGAGCAAGGCTGATGGAATAATATTCCTTATTTCCAAAGGTATACATAGGAAAATATTGGTTTTAAGCCGTTTAAGTCAGATTGCGGTGGCCATTGCCATATTACCTGTACATTGTTTACACATCAAAAGCGTCGAATCGCCTATTTAATGATGAAAGGGTTCACTGTACATAACAAACCGGGGTAGGTTCCACCACATTAACTTTATGAAACCAAGTGACGAGAAGAACAAGTCTTACGCCTGGCGGTAAACGACACGCGTGTCCATAACAGTTACTGTGCTGCTCTGAGTTTAAAATTGCGAAGGTAGTAGTAGCTCTGCCTCTGCGTTCGTCACCTTGAGACATAAGTTAAAAGTACCATGTGCCTTTAATTTCACCCCTACTTTGACCCTTCAAAACGGAAACGTATTAATCTCACATTACTGTTTTACGGCAGAAATAGGTAAGGTGGCAGTACTTCCCTGGACGAACTCATTCACAAGGAGCTCTACTGCTACTAAAAACTATTTCTACCCCAAAGAAGTACTGTTGCGTTCAGAATTTAATGGTAGGGAAAGCCAGGGCAATTAACAATACTCAAAGACTTTAAAATCAGCAAAGCATTTACAATCTTTCTATAAAACATAATCAGCTGTAGCCTTTGCAAATTAAATCGTTAACATACAGTTCATTTCCCATTTAATTGCCATTGAAGCTATGTTGACCAATGCTCGTTTTAGGTTTTGAGAATAGGAAAAAATCTATAGTAACATTTCACAAAACATTAGCATCAAAAGTTCATACGAATAAGTGACCATGACGCACCTTTGATCGAATATCGGTCGGCCACCGGTTATGAATCGATTGTTCGACGTTCAATATTCCATTGGAATCGTTTTACAGCACATCCGATACTTATTTTGATGCTGACGTTACGAGACACTTTTTTGTCTCGTCATCGCTCAAAAGTGTTCTAAAGCAGTAATCAGTGACATTCTAAAATAAGTTTACGGTTAACTTGCAAGTTTAAATATTTTTTTGGAAATCATACAAGTACTTATACAAAGTAAAATTAAATTATATAATGCTGTTCCTAAGTGTAGGTTAATCGGTGTTTGTCAAGTAAATAATTGCCTATTATAAAAAAGTATGTGGTAATCACAAAAAAAAACTAGACGGTCGGGAAAATGTGGCTAAATGTGAACCACTTCCGAGTCTCCATTTCCACATTTTGATGGACGTCCGCAAGTGAAATGGCAATCATTGCGTAGGTGGAACAGTCACGTGTGAACAAACATTAGCCTTAATTCATTATGAGTACCATTTTAACACTTTTTCTACGAAAAAAAGAGACTGATGATCCGTGCGAACCTCGTTATGACCCGGATTAGCTAAACAATTGAATATCGGTGTGTACTGTGCTTTCTTTATTTACGTTTAGGTAGTGTAGTTAACCTCTAATGTTTACAGTGCAGATACACTACAGATGTATAAGCTTGTAAACTTAAATTGATGGATAATTTGCACACAATGCGGGGAATTGCTCGATAAGGCTAGGAAAAAAGGTTAAGATGAATTACATACATAGTGCTATATTCGACATGACTATGGGTTTTGTCGTCATCAGCAATATAATAGTATTCTGATCGATTCCGAGTGTTAGTTGCAAACATGGATTATAGTAAAAACTAGAATAATTATCAGATAGAAGTGAAATCTCGACAATAACGGGGTCGATATCGTGCAACAGCGTGCGGCCATCCGGCCATCCGCTCTGATTGACAACGGCGTGACGTATCGACGGACGAACCGCTTCTCGCGACCGCTGCTCCATGCTCGATACAATCGCAACCGCAAGAAATATGATACAAATCCAATTCGTTTCTATTAGGCCAAGATGCGAACGCTATTACGAATCAATTGCCAATACTGCCAAGGAGAATGTCGTATTAAGGCTGATTCAGTTTACACCGTGCCGGGGCCGGGCCTTGCTCCGGAGCACGGACTCGGCCCGGTCTAACATGAATAAGTTCATATAAAAGTAAATAGACATATGACCGTACCACAGCCTTTAGACGGTCTAATGTAACCTACCCGGCTGTTAGCATATTTTCTGGAAAATAGGGAGGGGGCGGCTTACCTAAGGCACTGGCCTTACAGAGAACCGGACAAAAATCGTGCAAACGGGCTGATCTGCGGCTAGGACCTGACTTAGGTGGTACCTGTGCGGGCTCGCTCGCACAGGTCATAGTGCCCTTCTCGTATACTCCTAAGGGTCGATAGGGAGGGTCAGTATAATCAAAACTAATGTAGAAAGATATGGGGCTGTTCGCATATTTACATCATAATATTATACTT
Source organism: Hyposmocoma kahamanoa (assembly GCF_003589595.1). Classification (NCBI taxonomy): domain Eukaryota; kingdom Metazoa; phylum Arthropoda; class Insecta; order Lepidoptera; family Cosmopterigidae; genus Hyposmocoma; species Hyposmocoma kahamanoa. The sequence goes on from NW_020653851.1 coordinate 15,353,241, forward strand.
AATTGTTCTTTTAACGAAATTTTCAAAATGTTAAGCTGCTTGATTTACTTTTACAGATGATTTAAAATAATTTGTAGTAATAACACATAAATATTAAAAAATGGTTAGGTATTTGCGTTAATCGATGAATAAGTACGTTGGAATGTAATCCACATTTATGTCAATATTATCATCCAAAAACTTAAGTGTTCAGCCTTTTTATCTATATTGCTTACTCCACTCGTTGAGAATTTCGTACAAACTAAAACTTGGGCAATGCCCCAGCACTCAGATGCTGAATAGATGGTGCAGGCAGCGTGAACCATCTCTAATTCACTTCGCAGTTTTCCCGCTAGAAACTCACACAATTCTTACAAATTGATGTTCACTTACAGTTATAACAAAACTAGAGTTTTACGTATCTCGCGATAGCTGAATGGGTGACGAACCACCAAGTGTACTGTGACAAGTCTCTGTGGTATGGATGAAAAAAGTTTGTAATTATATAGTTTTATTATGGCAACATCATACATGAGGTATGAAAAGAGTGAAGTGTTTTTCCCGGCACTAATCTGCCAGATAATAGTGCAAAAGCGTGTAAATTTTAAGAAAATGATGTGAAAATCACGCAACAAGTTGCTCCCACGTACAGTAACCGCACTTTATGATGGTAAAAAATAAGAGCGTTAGGCGTTCGAGATTGGTGTTCGAGCTTCTGACGCGTGATGATATGTGACGCGACGCGGCGCAAGCGCAAGTCAGGTGTTTTGCCGGCAGTTTTATGAACAACGCTATGAATGTTTTCTTTATGGGTATGAATAAACTTTCATTAAAAAAAAAACTATCCGTAACTAAAGAATTTTAAATTGTTATGAAGTTGCATAGAGTGCAATAAAAAATTGTGTTTACTTCATTTTTTGTGTTATCTACAACGTTTTTGCAATTTAATACGACTTCGGTAATCGATATGATATGGTCTGCTACGTTAGTTTATTGCAAGTACATAATATATGTATGTAGGTATTTAATACCATACAATAGGACCATTGTTTTCGAAGGTCCTGCTTATGCAAGTATGATAGCCACTTATATACATAGTAACTATGTAAACAATAAGTCATATAAGTATATATTGCATAATATAAAAAAAATCTAAATCGTTTTACGCGCTCAGTGAGGGTTACAATACGCGATTGTGTACTAAGCCTAACGTCGTTTCATACAGTCGATGCACTTGGATGCAGCTCTTATAACGGCAATTATCTCTTTATGCAACTGCAGACTGCAAGTTTGCATTCAAGGTCAGTTGCAATATGGACGGTCTCTCGATTTTGCGGTTCACTTTTTACATCGTTATACTCCGTATTAAAAATAAACTGTCAATTATTTTTTAAGCGTTGAGCTCCTATAGTGTCTTAAATTTTATTGTTCCTTTATTGTGCTTTTAATTTAGTCAGGATAGAGTTATGTTTGTCCGTAAACTCGCCTAGTGGAGACTAAAGACGTGAACGAAAATGATATTAAGTCCTTAAAAATATCCACATTATAACGTTCGGGAAATAAATGAGAGTTCAACTTTTTACTGACACGCGTAATTGACTAAGAAGAAAAACAGTTCGTTCTAATTCACGGAATATCTTATCTACATTATTAGGGTGAAGTCCTGTGCCAATTCGATTAATAAAATAAGTATTTTTTTTAGGGTTACGTTTGAGGTAGGATACGCTAAAAGACCTAATACCTTTCAGCGTATTCCATTTCAAACGTTATTGATATACATTCTAACAAAGATTTACATTTCCGGAAAACTTTACAAGAATAGAGAAAATTCATAATAATAGAAAAAAGTAATTTTCCAAGTTTGTATGTTCCAAGAATAAATTCAAAAAGAATTTAAAATTCAGGAATAATCATATGCGAGATATGCTAAAAGCACATTTCTAGTAAATGTTTCCAATTTCCTCAGGAATCCTAATAACCTGCATTGACCTAGAAATCTGAACTGTCGACCTGACAACTTGGTCGGAACTTTCTAGTGTTCCTGACAAAAGGAATTCGGGAGACATTCCGGTTTAGAATGTTTGCTATCAATTACATGATTACACATGGATAGATGGCTGATGTAGTAGTCGCGAAGAGACTGGAAGCAGAAGGCATGGATTGATTAGAGTGGCGCCTTGGATAGCCTTGGAGCCAACAACGATTTTAAAAATTTATACCATTATACTAAATTATAGTAAAATCGATTATTTTCACATTAATTTTGGCAGTAGGTATAGCATAAAGTATGTACCAATTATAAAGTTTTTTAGTTTTCTTATTCCTTTTTTAATTCGATTAACCGTGAACGTTAATTCGACACAACAGTTGCACACTTTGACAGCTTGCATGTTCTCTTACCATTTAAAAATTAAGACATTTTCCTGGTAACATATATTAGTTTTTTTGGAATACGTATGTTGTGTATCATAAGAAATTTCATTTTTAAAAGAGATCAAAATTAGTTTTAATTTTTTGTATCTACCTCAGTGAAAAACCTTAACAAATGAAACCATATAATTATGTCCATATCAACAAAACATTTAGTAACACGTTTTTCTTCAATCCATAGTCACTACATGTTTAACATGTTACCAGGTGAATTAAGTAGAAGTACAATAATAAATACGTCATGAAAAGAAAAAAAAACAAAGCATGTATGTAACATACAGTGTGTGTCAAATTAGTGTGGTTATTCAATTTTTACACTTAACATTTAAATTCAACTCTACTTGTTATCGTAAGACAGTCCAAAGTGTAAAGCTGAGTATTCGTGAGGCATCCTCGTAAGTTACGAATAAGGATATTCTCATGGATGAATATATTTCTCATAATACCACTGCACAATAAGCATTGTTGGTATAAGCTATATATTTTTCACAAATCAAATAAAATAAAATCAAATCAAATCAAAAGAATACAAATCAGTATACATTTCTTTACATATATCTGTATTATAACCATGTGTTTCGATGAATAAAATATATATTTATGCTCACGTACGAATAATAAAATTTCAATGACTTGATACGAGTACACGTGGGCAATGGCCCATATTCATATATTTGGTATATTTGACCAAGCTCTACAGGTTTACTTTTAATTCAAGTTCCGGTTTTGAAAGATAAGGGTGCTGGTGAAACTACAGGCACATGGAACTTGTCAACGTATATCTCATGGTGACGGGCGCAGTGGCAGTGCAACGTCTTCTTCTTTGTCTTTGTGATTTAAAACTCCGAGTGACATTGCAACTGTTACGGACAAGTGTCGTTTACCACCAGGTGCACGACTTGTTCGTCCAGTCATCTGATATTATAAAAAAAAAAACCTTTTAAACACAGCATTTCTATACGTTTTGGACAAACAACTTAAATTCCATTTATTTCCAAAATTGTGTCGACGTCCACTGGAACCTTGCATCTTGCAGTGATTCATCGATTTAGTTTGACATATTTAACGTAAAAAAACTAGTGTGATATTTCAATTATTAAAGAACAACATTTGTTTGTTTTAATGATAGGAATGCGGTGGTTACAAATAGCCATTTTTAGAGAGAGGGTGGCTGTAAACAAAATAGCCCGTCCACAATTCAGCTGGATATCGTACTTGTGAAACTAAGCCATACAAAATTGAGCGTGCACATTTTGCAAATAATTTTTGTTTTGTGTTTTGAAAAAATTGACTGAAGTTTTTAGTTTACATAAGTACGATCACCAGGTCAAACGTGATCGTATTTTGTTATACCTACCCAATAAAACAAAACTACGCGATAAATCGATCTAAAGATCCAAAAAATAATTTCACCTCCAGTGAGTAGCAATCATGGAAAAAGTTGTCTTGCATTAATTATCCTATTTATATGCAGTATTATTGCCAAGTACTCATGGAAATAGAATATAAACCAGGAAAAACGCACTAAAATTACTAAATACCTTGCGTAAAGTACGTGATAATAAGGTACTTACAGTATTTATTAATTATAATTAATGCTATTTTTTCTAGGGACAGTGATAGAATAGCTGCACTTACAGCACTAAAACGAACTTACCCAAAAATTAGGGATGTCCTAAGTGCAGCTGCAGTAAAATTCGATGTCGATATTAACCAAAATAACACATCCACTTATCATAAACTTTATCGAAGTCTGTTGAAATAGAGGTTACCGGCATTTCCCTCTGCGCAGCGCGAAACGAGCGCGCGGCGACGTGTTCCGACACATGTGAAATCAGCTGTGGCTCTCGACCGGCTAACGGAACGGCCCTCCCCACCCACGCCGTCCCTGCCAAGACGTATCTGCGGTTGCCTACCTCAAGAAACCTCTGGCCAAGTATGCACTTCACTAACCCATCTTCCAATCTAGCGCCAAGACCTTCAGCAAAAACTAAATTTGCATAGGTACTTCCAATTCTAGCTCGCCCAGATAAGCTCCAGATAAGATAATAGAAAATTATTTATTTACAGATAAACACAACAAATGTCTTAAACATTTGGACAATTTGTTATTTGTGCGTGACTTTATTGGGAAATCTTATAGCATTTCATTTAACGTAAACTTCGTTCACATATATATACGATAAGATATCATGTAGAAACATGCTTTACACAATACGTAATGACGTCTCTATAAAATTTAAAATGAATTATGGGATGGGCAGAGTTACAGTGAAGAAATCTTTTCAAATTTAGGATGTCCACTTGATTGTACGATGTTGTTTTATAAACCACTAAAAGCGAAATTCTTAGAGCAATATCAATATTAAAGTACACTTATTATTGTAAAAGTTGCGTAGTTCAAAAGTCAATTTTTCTTCTGAATTGAAGCAAGAATATAAGGAATCCTAAGTTCACCGGTAAGAATTTTCCTTTTTTTCACTTGTGTATGTGCAATATGTATTTTTAAATACGAATTCTGTTGCGCTCCCAATTAATTAGTATCTCACAGTTTTTCCTGTAACCCGAAGGTTGCCTGGAAGATATTGCTATATAGAAATAAGGCCGCCTGTTGTCTTTCTAATTTTTGTATTTTTTTGTATTTGTCCTAGTGTGCAATAAATAATATTTGTTTTGTATTGTATTGAATCTATCGAAAAGTATAAAAACGTGCTTACATAAACTACTTTTGCATTACTCAAGATGATAAAATAGCGGCTCTTCCAAATGGCAATTGGCTATGTCGAATTGATTACAAGATTAATAAAATAATTGCTGCAGTTAGAGTTCCTCCACATTCGTATATTCGACCATCGTTTCGTGTCTTTATGCAATTATTACATGTTGCTTAGAATTTTATTGAAATTGACAAAACTGTATATCTACTTGGAATCGTAACTTGTAGAGCTACTTCGTGTTTTCTATTTTCATTAATTAGATTTCATTGTTCAAAATACTTGATATGTAAGAAATTCAATACTAATTGCATTCTTTGGTTGTAATCGCATATACGTCGTATACAGCACTAACACTGCTATTCAGCAGTTAGTTTATTTTACGGTTTATCCATATTTATTCACACATCATCGTCTACCCATACATAGTACAGTAGGCCCATTGCCAAGCACTTATTTCTATTAAGGAATGGGTCTTAGGTCGTAGTTTGCCACACTTTATACGGGTAGGGATCTTCTCATCATAAGAAGATCCCTTCCCGTATTAAGCGTGCAAAACTACCTCATATCGATTGCGGTCCTTCTCAGACATGCTGATTTCATTACGATTATTAGCATGTCAATAATAAAGGCGAGGATAAAAGATAGATATAGGAAAAAAGAGGGTAAAATGACATTTGCCTTTAGGCTAATGTTCAACGGGACGTTCTCATGGTTTCATCTCTTTATTTGCCCGATTTTCTTATATGGCAATCAAAGCCAAAAATACATAACGAGCGCAACGATTACTTTACTTTTGTATGAGAAAACGTTTGAGCAGTGTCGTGATCTCGAGATTCGAGTACCGAATCCACGGCTAATCCGCTTTGCTCTACTAACGGTCGTGGCTCTTTATTAGGGTACTGTTTTATGGGAAACGGTTAGCCCTAATATGGTAGTTCATAATAGTGAGAAGGAAATGTTCTCACACTAAATGATTCGTTATTTTTAATCTTGGTAGGCTATGAATAAACGTCAAGCTACTCAAGCAAGTATGACAAGCTCATTATGCGAGACATCCAAATAATGCTCTATTACGCATTTTTTTTGCTGCAATTCGTAATTATTTTAGTCACGTAGTAGGAATAATACCTTAGTTGTCAAAATGAATGTTATCATTACGGAACCAATGCTTTACAGTGCGTATGGTGTATTACCACGACGCGTGACCGCGACCAGATGCTATCTACACAGTCACCTTGATCTTTACTCAAATTTGTGGACACGAGGCTCATTGATACTGTACTTAAGACGACGACTAGAGTACTAGAATTTAACAGTTGCTCGTACATGTCCACATTATCTTAAAGTTTATAGCAACAATTTTATATAAAACCGTCAATGTATTAGTTTAGTTTTGTATTGAAACCTACTAAATGGATTTGATTAATACGGTCAATAGAGTACCACGCGACCTTCTACTTGCCTTTTACGCGGCATATTGTCAATGGTCACCTTCAATTTTATTTTAGAAAAATAAAATCGGAAAAGATTCACCTTGAGTCAATTAGCGCCAGTCGTAGTTAACTACATTTATTGCGGCAACAACTGGTAAATAAAGAAGTAAATAACGCGCTAACTAATTAGTATTGTTTTACCCACAATACATGAATTCCGCATTACGGAATTGATTAATTACTAAACGGTCGGTGCGTATTACTCGAAAAACATTTTGCGGACTTTGTTTAAAGACATTGTAGGGCATTCATATCTATCACGGCATTTCCTAGGGAAACTAAAGCCATGGGCAATAATCTTGTAGAAATCGGTCGAACTAGAAATCTGACGTTTATAATATGGTGCAGTTCAATAATTCACCGCAAATAGCTTTTATCTACATGACATAGACCAAACATAGACCACTGGGGAATTGTGAGCGGTGCCCAAGTATGTGTAGTGTTGAGTTACTCATAATCGAGGCAACTCGTTTGTACCACTCGCTTGATTAGTTTGTCACAACACCTCATGTCATAAAAATGTCCCACCTCACACCTCACCTCATATCATAGCCTCATGTCACAGCCTTACTCAAGTCACACTGCTTGAAATTCAACAAATGCAACAATGGTTGGTCCTGCACTATCCGCTGTTTAGCTGATTCTACATCATATGATAATACTACCACAGTACTAAATGAAATTAGCATTTATTTATACTATATCATAGCATTTCAGTTATTGATTAATATCATTATGTTATAAAAATGTGCTTAATATTCCCTGTTTGTTGAGTCATTGCCGTAGGTGCAAACATTCTTACCACTACTGCACTTCATTTGAAGTAGGACATTGTACCGCCTCATTTTTTCAAATGAGGTACTCCCTCAAACTCATTTTAATTTCGTGTCCTAACCAACACTAAGTATGTATAGTGATTCTAATTACATTAACATAATTTGATTCAGTCTACATTTCCAAGTAAAAGATAAGAGAAGCTATTATCTTCCAATAGACTACAATGTATAGTTTTCGCCTCATATTTATAACAATTTTGACCCCAGCAAAGTTACATGTATTTAATGAAATAACAATTGCTAAACGAATACCGTTTTAACCGTTAAATAATATTTAATATATACGTTAAACTTCAAAACATTGTTTTCTTGACATAATAAATGATAATTTTGTTTTAACTGACAATATAATTACATTACATTAGAATGTAATTAGTCTCATCACGATGGTAATTATAATGTGTAAATGTGCCTGTGTATCTGTGAGATCTAGTTATCTGCGTTTACGCTCATCACACATAATTAATATTTTAATGACCGGTATGAGTTGACGTTGCGTGTGAGATGTTTTCTTGTGACCAATCGAGCGAGAACCAGCCTCATATTTTAAACTCTGGAAAATTGATATCTGACACCAAAAATGCAACTTTAATAATTTTAATTGATCGATGAGATTTCCATTCGTTACTTGGTATAAATAATTTTTTGAAATCTTTTGATATAGGAAATGAAACTATTTTTCCGGATTTAAATCGCGTATATTTGTTTTTTCAAACAAACCGACGTTTCGGGCCGTTTACAGGTCCGATGGTCACGGTTGACTGAGGTGGTACAGTGTTCAACCAGTTATGTCTAATATTGATGCAAACCACCCTATTTTTTCACTATAGTTACAATAGTTATTAATTAAATTCCTTATTTTTACTTTTACAAAGAAGACATTCAAATTATTGTATTGAATGAATTTTTATTAAGTTCGTTTTATTATTGATTATTAATAGAAATTAGAATAAACTAAAACATATTAATTAGTATGCATATTAAATAGTATATATAATGCAGTCTTATGTCTGTAATACTGGATCCCAAACTGGTGGTACGGAGAAACCATCTTTCCTGTGGAAATTAGGATGTTTTTTAATTTCAATGGCCTCTCGCAGCATCCTGGGTAGATAACGGACTTCTTTTGCAAGGACCTGGGGGTTTGTCAAAATTCATTGAATGTGTAGGTTTATCCATGACATGCTCGCAGACTGCAGACTTGTTTACGCGACGGTGGTGTTTGACATCAGCTATATGTTCTTTGACGCGGGTACAAATACTTCGCTTTGTTTGTCCAATATAAGAGAGACCGCACTCACAGTCAAGCTTGTAAACTCCTGCATCCTCTAAGGGGATGTTACATTTCACGGGTCTCAGGAACTGACAAATCTTCCTCAGGGGCTTGAAATAGGTCTTGATAGATGCACGCCTGAGGACTCTTCCAATCATGTCTGTAACACCTCTCACGTAAGGTAAGATGGCAGGTCTTGGTGGTTTCACACGGGGCCTGCGGGATTGGCTAGGAATCTTCAACTTATTCACATGTAGGACTTGCTTTATGTGCTGAAGTTCCCCTGCCAGATGATTACTGTCGCAGACACCATGTGCTTCTTTTGATATTTCTCTATGAAGAAGCAGTTGGCGGCAGCTACTCTTGGAAATCGCACTGTAATAAATATTTTTAATAATAACGCACACACTCAACATAGCCCCGCACTAGGAAACCCTGTATCGCGGGTGCGATGGACACACACATAGACATCTACATCATCGAACCTAGGACCTCTGCGTAGCAGTCCGGCATGGAAACCGTTAGGAAAAACCATATAAAGCCGATTTATATGATTTTTTTGTACAGATTTTATTGTAATTTGTCAATACATCAAGATTGTATCTAGATAGATGTATAAAAGGTATAATCGCAAAATACTAACAACAACAAAGAACTGTATTTTTTACAACTTTTGTTTCATGACTTTTAATAATTCATCAGATTTTACTTTCGTACAAAAAAATTAGATCGCACTAAACGGTGATAATTCTGTGCGGTAACAAAAGAAAGAACTAGCGTAAATATCAATATAATTCAAAATCCAGGAGCGGGCGAGGGGTGGTCGGGGAAGACGCTTGCACATTTGAATTTACTACCAAATCAGATCTAAAAGTGTCAGATAGTACAACAAAAACTTAAAGTTTATTTTTGGTACATTTCTCATGTTTTGTATAAAATCATGAAACAAAGTTGTTGTTTATGATGTTAGTAATATAGTCTTGCGTGGTTGTTCATATTTTACAAATACACTTTATATTTCAGAGTTCCAGAAACTTGCATTATTTGCTTTCAAGAGTCTCTTGAAGTATAGTACTAGGACGTTCTTATGTACATTAGAAGATGATCAAAGTGTTTCATCATGTTTCGTTATAGAAAGTACGTGGTGGTTCATATTTCAAAGTTCATGGCAGACATGTTTCTTTATTTACAGATTTAGAAAAAGTTTTCAATAAAATATATACTTGTTTTATGCCACTGCACAACTACTTTATTAAGAAGCGGTCTTAACTGCACCTCAATTTTAGCATGAATAAGTTATGTTTACAGTATAATAAAATCATTGACTCGCAACGTTTTCTCTTTGGCTTTATTATAAACATACAGATTTAATAAAAATCACGATTGCCTTTCCACGCTAGGTTCATCGTACAATAAACAAGCGTATCTCTGAATGTAGATTGCAGTGTCGTTGTTATAGCCGCAAAACAAATTGCCATAATTTATCATATGTCTGGTCGTCTATCCTAATCGGCGAAGGCGCGGATTTCACTATTATTGCTATCATAATATATAATAGGTGCTTAGCGATAGCAACTTTCGTTTCGTAGGGTATGTACAAATACAGTTATTTTGATAGAAGGGAAAAGTTTATGGAACAACCTACCGCAAGCTATAAGACGTGGCTAGACGTTTCACAAATTTAAGCAATAGCCCCCTTTACGCAATCACTGTATCGCGGGTATCAGAAGCGTACAGGGTTGCGCGCAAGATTACCTGCACGCGCAATCGTGCGCGGTTACCTGTTTAAATTTTTTTAAGCTAACGTTCTTTCCCGTGCGACTACTCATGTTAATTTTTGTTAAAACGGAAAGAGCGTCCGTGTAAAAGCTAATAGCGCAGGAATGACCGCGTGAAACTGGCGCGTATTGGAGTGCGCGATTGCGCGCGCGCCTGACAGCACAATATCGTGTGATCTTTCCCTTTTCCTTCCAATGTGTTTACACGCGCGCTCAGTCGCTCACGATTGCTTATCACGTGTGACAGAGTGTCTGTGTAAAGGCCGCTAATTGGTAAATGAACATTATTTTATAACTTAGTTAAGTATTCGTCATCAAAATAAAAATAATATGCATGGTATATGCATATATATATTATCGTTTATAAAGATATATGAATGTTGAAAGATAATTATTTCAAAATTTTTTTGTTGGATAGTTAGTAATATAATAATAAGTATTTTTAACCACATCGAGTGTCGTTTTGTAACTTTTTGCTCAATTGAGACTCGCTTCGATCCTGCCGTCAAACGGTATATACAGTTTTTTAGGACTATATTTAGTTATGTGTATGTGTACCCCTTTTTAAATTCTAAAAAAATTAAATAAAAAAGAACTAAAGTATAACAGGTAGATACACAAAAAATGTTAAAAAGTTTATAAGTAGAAAATTTCGTCGAGGGCCGTACTACAGTTTTACAAGCCATTTTGTGATACTGTGACCGTAGTCTGGGGCATCGTGCCTAGAAGTTACGTAGTTACATTAACAATAAACAGGTTCAGGCGTTACACTTATTAATTAACTTATTTTATTCCTTTATACATACATATTTAGTATATAGCAATGTGTACGTATGTTATGGTTCTAAAGTAAGTTTTATGAAGTTTATTAAGAATATATTCGGTTCAACATTATACACCATTTAGCTGCTTTGTGCACCATTAGCTGCCCTTCAACTGTAACTCTGTAATCATTTTTAAGGTAGGCTAGAATGGATCGCTATCTAGCAATAAGGCGATAGCGATAACGATATCACCTACACTGTATTTTGTATCATCACTGTTTTTTTTGTGTGCAATAAAGCTTATTCTATTGTATTCTATTCTACTCTAAGTACCTAATAAATTCGAAACAAATATACTTCTATACGTATATTCCTCCTATGACATTTTGATGTTCCATAACACTTACATTTTTTATAACCGTCGTACTTTTACTTTGTATTGGAATTCTTATTTGTGTTATTGTAGTCAATTACGGACAACTTAACGGCCGGTTTATGATGAGCTGGGACTGGACACAGACATTCAATTTCGGCATAGTCACTGGGTTTGGCCCAATGCGGGTTGTTAAGTCCCAATGCGGGTTGTTAAGTCCCCAACTACTATGGACTAAGCCCTCGCCTGAGAGAAGACCCGTGTCCAGTAGTGAGACGTATAAATTAGTTGATGATGACAGGGTTTGTGTAGACGATGGAAAGCGAAACACAGCTCTGAAGCCAATGTCAAGAATATCAATGCATATATTCTATTTTTTCCATTCAGTGTTGTCGTTAAAACCACTCGCAATAATTATCTTTCAAATCTTCTCTGATAAATATTTGTTTTTCTTAATATCTGCCAAGTTTTGAACAGAAAGATAGAAAATAAATGCTGTCGGGCGGTTAGCTGACAGCTCTGAATTTAAACTATAATAAGATTTTTAATTAGAGCTCGTAAATTGATAGCTGATAACGTGATATTGAAAAATAATGTCACCATGTTTATTGCATACTGATGTGTTTGGTTTAGTTCACAACGAACTCACTGCAAGAGAATCAGTAAAAAAAACGGTAAAGATTTTTAACTATTAATCTGCTAAACAAACAATACTTCTGTAATTTCTATTTTACCTATCTTATCTTATCTGTAAGATACTGAGAGTCGTATTCCAGAACTCTACTCAATGCTCAAGTCAGGATCTGAGTATGATTTCAAGCACTGGAAATACGACCCTAATGGCAGGGACTTGAGTATGATTTGGAGTGCTTTAAACCATACTCAGATCCTGACTTGAGTATTGCAGTGAGCACTGAAAATCATACTCAAGTCCTTGCCATTAGGGTCGTATTTCCAGTGCTTGAAATCATACTCAAGTCTGCTCAAATCCTGACTTGAGCATTGAGTAGAGTTCTAGAATACGACTCTGAGTGAGTCAGTGAAGTCAATCCTTTAGACAACAGTAAATTTATTTCATCAGAAATAAGCAACACACTAAAGATTACCTATTATTTCTAATTGAAAATCTAACTATAATGTCTACACAAGTCGGTGTTGGACTTAACTTACTGTATTATCCGAGTGTAAAGCAGGCTTAATATAAATTAGAGAAACAGTTTATCAATACTTACTTTTCTACCTCCCTTCTTTCTATTAGATAATTTTAATCCAACTGTAGGCTTTATGGTTTACGTATGAATATAAATTATGTAATAGGTACCTACTCAATGCAAAGACCATTTAACATAAACATTGGCAGTTTACAGTGCGCAGTGGTAAAGGAAACGGATGTGGGTATGGCTTATGCGTTTTGTCGCTCATGCATTAATCATGTGTATTAACTGCAGCTTTGATAGCTTCGTAAATTTTATAACCAAATTCGGAAATGGAATACTTTGTTAGTACATGGCCTTGTTATTACAACGCACATAAGGTATCTCTCCATTAATATATTCTTTAAATATAATGTAAAGCAAATGTGGATAGTAATAGTAAAAGTCGATCTAACATAACAGTGCATCCTACGGCAATAGGACACGGAGGGAAAGTAGATTAACAATAAGTTATTATGCTTCACGTAGACATTGTTTTATTTTTCAAAGTAAGTCAAAGATGCTATTTCCAGATTAAGCAAACAATTTAAAAGTAACAAAATTATGTGTCCATGAAGCAAACTTTCCAATCTACAATATTTTTAACAGCAATAGAGCTCCTTTTGAAAGAGTTTGTCCAGGCAAGTACTACTACCTTATCTATTTCTACCACCAAGCTGTAATGTGAGCATGACTGTGTTTCAGTTTTGAAGGGTAAGGGTGAAATTACAGGCATATGGGACTTCAGGGTGACGGGCGCTATGGCAGTGCAGATCTTTGCGATTTAGAGTTCTCAGTGGCACTGCAACAGCGTGTCGCTTTCCACTAGGCGCACGACTTGTCCGTCCCGTCACTAATTATCATAAAAAAACTACTTTCCTTCCATGTCCCATAGACGTGACTATACTTCCTTTATATATCAGCAGATTGAAAATATCTTTAAAAAACTCCAGATCAAAAGTAACGAGAATAAACCGCCGTGTAAGCAAAGAGCGGCGATGTGAGGAGACAAAACGATAGAAGTATGTCGGTAATGTAACGAAATAAAAGTTAAGGACTTAAGTAGAGATCGAGTTCTTAGGTTTTCACGATTGTTACACATAGGAAATGAAACTATTTTTCCGGATTTAAATCGCGTATATTTGT
>NW_020653851.1:15367622-15379842 GCF_003589595.1 Hyposmocoma kahamanoa
GTAACTGTGGTCGTGGTGGACATTTATCAGATATCATTTTTCATTGCCAAACCTTACTTTTTTAAATACAATTTGAATAATTCTCATCTAAATTTATTGTTTTATGTGATTTACAAAATAAAGTTCTTGTTGAAAAACTCCGTATTATGGTAGCTCGACTCGAAACCATAGCCGTGGTGGTATATAATTGTTAAAGTTATGAATTGTACATGGAAAAAACGTAATTTTTTACTACATTTTATAAAGCACTTGACGCGGTAAATTCGATAGTGAAAATGGAAAAAAGAATGTTTTTTTTCCCAGTAGGTCCGTGTACTCAGTTCCATGTGGAACAAATGTAACCTTAACATGTCATAATTATTCCCATTAGTTTCATGTAATTTTAATCTTTTTTTTACACCTGACTTTTCTTCCTCATCAGATCTTTAGAAGTTCATTAACTTATTTTCCAAAATTTACAAATTTTAAAGAGTCTGTAAATACAGAACATGCGATAACAAAACGCTGTTTTATTTTTACTTCTTTATTCATATAAAAATATTATCGACTCCCGTGTAGAATTTGAAACCTAGACATTGTCCATACTTTTAAAACTAAAAAGAAATATCACAATTTATTAATAAAAAAATGCAATAATTAGGGTAGTTTTTAACATTATTAGTTGGAACGTCTAGCGTAAAGCCTGATTTACATTTGTCTGACGTGTAGTGTCGTGACGCGTTAGAACGGCATCGGTTTCATACACACGACACAAGCCGTCAAATTGTCACACACTAATATAAATCTAACCATATTAAATGTTTGAAACTTATGTATATAACTTATTAGTTTTTATATAATTAAAGCCTTCTTTAATTCTCTCTTCCGGTAGCCAAGGATACCACAGAGGATAACAATTTTTCGTAAATCATTATTTTTAACCAAATTTATTTTTTTTGCCTCCATCCAAATCGCATTTGAGAAATAATAGTAAAACAACCATGATGTGCAGCTTTAGGAATTTCTCCACGTTTGAATATAACAAATGGGAATAAAGATAAAACATTAAATTTATTCCCAGTAGTTCCATGCATGGAACTTTTGGGTTTCAATTGTTCCATGTGGAACTGAGTACATGGAAAAACTGGGAATAAACAAAAAAGAAATCCGAAATTCCAAAGTTTTCATTGTGCAGGTATTTTTGCTCAAAGCATTACCTAGTAGTTATAATTAGCTGATAAAGTTTGTATACTGCGTATATTATTACGTTTGGTCTTTTATTGTCACTGCTATTTCGAATTTCAATGAAAATAAATAAAACAATATCTAAAAATAAAAAGTTGTTTGTTGGAAATATTACGGTAACATTAATTAAAGGTTACATTTCTTTTTAATTTTTTTACAAATGTTATATGTCTAAAAAGTTACAGGTTTTCTTTTTGAGTCAAGTTGGGGTTGTCGGCAACGTTGTAGATGCAGATGCAAATCGAAGAATGATGAGTGATGGAAACTGAAGTACTCAGCTTGTTTGTAGACGCCGAGCTTGTCTGCGCCTGGGCCTAATCTCTGTAGGCCAGAAAGAAGGTTCGAGAGTTATAAAAGGGCCACCGGTGTTCTTCGCTTCTCCAATCCAACATTTAGGAATCCATAGTTTAGAGGGCCAGTTTGACGCCTAAGCGATGTGGTCGATAATAATACCGCATTCAAAGACATTTAAAAAAAATCTATTATATTTGGGTGGGAGCCCGGCTGCGCATCTATAGATGACGGGCATATTAGGTGATAGACTACGGGAGAAATTTGCTATGAAATATACAAGCACGTGATGGCGAACTTAAAACTGGAACTGGGACAAGTAGAATCGTTCATGATTACACTGTACTGCTAAAATGTTACTTACCTTTCTTATGGTTTTTACCTATTTTTACCAAACAAATCGATATTAGCTCATTGCCAAACAAAAGACATCAACTACGGCATCACATTACGTAATAAGTACTCATAAACCCTTTTTTTTTTAAATTAAAAAAGACGAAGGTTACTTTAATTTTGAATTTAAAGTAACCGTTATGCATTTAAAGACTTTCATGGTTTTGCAGTGACTGAACATTACTAGTTACTTAGAAATTTCTTACCACGGTACTACATTCTTTTTGTAATATCAAGTGCTGGGACGAACAAGTCGTACACCTGGTGGTAAGCGGCACGCCTATCCATAACAGTTGCAGTGCCACTCAGAGCTTTAAATCGCAAAGATCATAGGGGCACTGCCATTGCGCCCGTCACTCTGAGACATAAGTTGACAAGTCCCATGTGCCTGTAATTTCATCAGCACCCTTAACTAGAGATGAAACGGATATCCCGTATCCGGCTTATTTCTACTATCTGGCCGGCTGCCGGATAGTAGAACAATATCCGGCTGGATCAGTACCCGACTGGATATTTAAAACTGAGAAAATTCATAATCAGTACGCCAAATAAATTAATTTATTAATTAAAGATGATAGTCATACAATAAACAGCAACTACAGGATCGTTGACAGTTTATTTGTTACTTGTACCTATGAAGTTAGATAACGTTGTCTGTAAATTTAGTACACAAATTTCAATAACGGCAAATTATAGTGGATGAATTATATTATTATTATTATTCTTATTATTTTCTGCATTTAGTGGCAAATTTGGCTCTATTTATTTTCATAAACTAGATCAGCTTCAGAGGACAGTTTTTCAATATAAATTCCTGCAAACTTTTTATTTATAAATTTTTATTTTTATATATTAAATTTTAAGTACTACTTGTTATGGCCAGATGATCAACCCAATCTTTGTCGTTCAATATTTCAACTGTACTATATTTAGTTTTTCTCATGTTAAGTGAATGAAAATTCTTAGTGAGAAATAAATCTTTAAACCTAACTGAAAGGATCGCGATCACGATCGATTTGAACTGTCTTCAAATACAATAATGAATCGTGTAGGTAGATTTTTTTTTTAGTTAGATCACAAACAAATTAATGATATCAAATTGAAACAAAATAATAACGGACGTATCAAGTGCTAGGCGTATATATATAAGAACTAGAAATTTTAATATAGCCAAAGAATGATGTAACTGCTCTTTGCCTTCTCCACCGCGAGAAACTTGCATTCAGCACAACAAACAAACAGTATTGATATTAAAATATTGATAATTTTTCGATTTATTTTTTCACTGTTAACATTTTTCTGTTATTTATATGTTCGTATTATCGAATAAATCCATCGTTTTTATAAAAACCATGTGACCACAACAAATCAAATCAACAATGTGAAAGTGCAATAATTCACTAATCAACAAATCTCGGTAATGCGTGCTGTAAATCGGTCACGACGTGTTTACGGCAGATGGTCAGATATCCGGCGGCCGGATAGCCGGCTATGCGGCCTATGTGCTCGATGGATATCCGGTATCCACACACATATGACAAATCCCTATCCGTTTCACCTCTACCCTTAACCTTGCAAACCGGGACGCAGTAATGCTCATATTACTGCTAAGCGGCAGAAATACGTAGCACAGTGGCAGTACGTCTCTGGACGAACTTTTTCAAAAGGAGCTCCACTGCTACTGATGACAGTTCACACATGAAACCAAATACTGTCGTAATTCAAAATTGAGGAAATAAGAAAATCCAAAAACAAAAAATACTAATATTATGTGCGATTTTATTCTTCTCGCGACATTTTTAGTTTCAAGGTCGATCAATGTCGATCATGCGCTGTAGACTATAACCCACATCTCAGGTTTAGTCCTGAAATTGAGCAAAAACGTTCCAGTACATGGAATCCAGTGCTTAATGTTTATAACAGCAGTTATAAAAAGGCAGTTCACATTGCCACTGGTCATCCTGTGACGATGGACGACGAAATCGTTACGAAATGTCGGGAGAAGAATAAAAAAATTTGTCCGTTTTTGCAAAATTGTTTTATATATTTATTTATGTCTTTGTTTTTATTTTGGATACTATTTTTTTTGGTTTCACAATTATTATTTAACACGACTTATAAAGAATAACAGTCACTTGCATTTCTATATGTATACACAATTTCAACTCGATTTTTATCAGAAATATTCAATGAAATTGTGGAGTGGTTTGCTAAAGTAACGATCCGTAACGGCACATGTTCAATGAAAAAAGAACATTAATACGTGTAACTTATACATATTAATGGCGACTGCACGTACTCACCTCTCCAGCAGTAGTTCTGAATACACCAGAAGGGATTCCTCTGAAGCATTCAAACGGTAAGTATGTACAATTGGCAGGTAAGCGGTGGCTAAACTTACGACACTGAAAAGATAGGTGATAATGATAACAACAGCAAACTTTACCTTACAGTGATACAAAATTACAGCGTTTATTAAAAGGTATATATGTATAATGATAATAATTCTTATTTCGGTTTATTAAAAATATCCATAGTATGTTAGTACGAGAATTTAAAAACAAGGTTAGTGTAATACAATGCAGACCTTATTTATAAGTATACTATAAACTGGGCTACGCCCTTAATTTGCACTATCCAGAATTCAACAATTGGACCGTCAAACCTTTCCGCTATTGCACTTAGAATACTTTTGGGACTTTGCCTCACGCGACTCAACAGCGAGACATTCTTTTTTCCGCATTGCGGCCTGGAAGCTGACCGCTTGAACCTCAGCAAACATGGCCGGAGGCACTGCACCAGCTTGGAAGTCCCATCAGCACTCTAAATGCGTTGTTACATTGAACGCGCAGGGCGCTATAGGCACGTTTCGTATACCTCACCCACAGGCTGCTCGAGTATAAAGATTGGTTGTACGCTTCAAATAGTGTGATTTTAACTTCGTATAAGCATCGAGCAAACCTGCGGGCAACCATATTACTCCGTACCGCTAACGTCCTACGCTCTTTTTAGATATCCTGATTATCGTTCAGATCACTCAGTTCAGAACACTTAAGGGCGTCCTTTGTCCTGTATCCATAGGAAGAGAATTTACTGTTCTACTAGTTCATAATTGAATTAATTCCACGTAATCCCAGTACAGAATACTAAAAAAGCTGACCTCAAAAGTCATTCATGCCCTAGTTTACCACCCTTAGAGGTGGAATATTTTCTACAAATTTAAATGTGACCACATCTGAGGTACACTCTCTCCAATAAAAAAAGAATCACCAAAAACGGTTCACAAATTTTTAGTTAGTTATAGCGTAACATACATACAAAAAAAACCAAAGTCGAATCGAGGACCTCCCTTTTCTTGAAGTCGGTTAAAAAGTGAATAGAAATGAAACAAAGTTTTTTCGGAGTAATATTGTGTAAGATGATAGTACATTTATACTTATTAATTTAGGAAAGTTTAAACGAAATTGTTAATTTATTCCTTGAGGTGTACGGTAATACAATTGCGACTAATAATAAATATAAAGACTTACATCATAACACGTATAATCGACCGGAGGGTTATTATTGCCATCGTCATTGTCTGAATATGTGCTTGATGGTTGGCCAAATTTATAAATTGTTCCATTTTGTGGTTTTACATCATTATATATTATTGGACGTATAACCCCAAATCGAACGGCTCTGACCAATGAACGCATAGCTTTAAGGGAGAAACAGGCGTGCACAAAAAAGTCGATGAATCTATTGTAATTTACTGTTTTAATTTATCTGTCTTGTTGTCTACATTTGTTCAATTAGGTATTAACGACGTGAGTAACTTTAATTAGATTAAATTTCATATTTTTTGTTCTAAATTGGTTTGGTTGAGAGGTGAGGTTTGGTTCGTTGTTGTTTTTTTAATTTTTTCTTTTTAAAGAGAACAATGGTTCCAAAGAGTATAAATTATTAATTCTTCGCGGATAGTATTTGAGCCAAAACGAAATTTTATTTTAGGCTTAGAATCATTGACCTTCTAGGTCAATGCTTAGAATATTTTTTTTCCATCAGGAGATATTTAAGTTATTCATTTCTTAGAGGATGAAAAAAAATAGACGAATTTACTTAGCTCCAAACAAATACCGTTTGAACCAACGATAAAAGTTTTAATTTTAAAAGTACAAAAATATGTATATAACATGAAATAAATAGAATGGCTTAATAATGAATGAATAATGTCACTGTGAATAAAAAAAGAGTCGTATATACGGAGGAATATTTGAAATAAAGTGTTCTCAATAGAGGTAAGGAAAGCAACGTCGATCTCTGAAAGATATACTTAATAATACTGTTAAAGCAAGGAATGGTCACACATATGACTGTTCTAGATAATGAGAAGTGATTTAACTACATTTCCACACTCATATGTGTCACTAACAGAAACTTGAAATTTAGTAAGGTGAACGGAAAAACGTACTTGTCCCAAACGTATACATGGCGCGCTCCTTCTGTTGGTGGACCTCAATAAAATCTGGGTGGAGAAGCGTAGTGGTAAACGAGAGAAAAGTCACACAGGTGGGGTTTCGAGTTGCACACGTGCTACCCAGAAATTGTGTCTCGTATCTTTCGCTTGTGGTTGAAAATAAGTTAGTGTTCTAATTGTTAATTTTTGTCTACAAACATAAACAAGTGTGTCCTTGCTACACTTGTTTTTCTCTGATCTTATCTGTTATCTGAACGACGAGAAACTCTATATAGAGGTGTCCTACAGTCTCCTCGACATATTTCTATAATCCGAAACAGTCGTCAGTGAAAATGGACGTCTTTGGAGATATATTGAACGAACTATAATTATACTAAATAAATGTGCGCGTGGCCACAAAATGTATTGCAAGATGGAAACTACGATTCTAATATTAACAGTAGCTACAAGCATCACTAAAAATATAAAGTAAATTTAACAATTCGATATTTTTCAGTAAGATTACAGATTAATGTAGTGCTTCAGGACACTGAAGTTTCACATTCTTTTAAATCAAATCAACATGTTTAAATTTCAATCGTATATCGTAGGAATATAGTCGACAGACCCTTTTTTACTTCAGTCAGATTTTCATTCCTTCAGATTTTTACTAACACAGATTTCTATACGATCAGAGATCGCAGAATTAAGTACGGGTGGTCTAAGAAACGGAAACAGCCCAAAACGAGCGGAACATTAATTTGTATATCCAATAAGAAAAGGTTTGGCGGCATAATTGTGACATTAACAAGTACATGATCGACGTATATCGTACTCTCTTGGTATAATAAAACCATTATGCGATAATACGTCAAAAGTGCTTTTATCACATGAAAGTCGTTAAAAATAATACGAACCACATTATACAAATTGTGAGCATAAAAAGTTACCGACTGATTTCATTCGTACAATCAGTAAACCTATCTTGAAAAGTTGTCATTTTGCAGATGTGACCTTATAAAAAGGTTGCGAAATGTTTACCCAAAATAATTCTTATTTGGTTATTACATTTAAAAAACCAAAATAATGTTTTTCTTTAATGTGATAAATAAAACAAAATTAACATTGAGTGATGTGAATATTTAATTTAATCAATACGAGATAAGTTTTTATGAGTTTTCACACGTACATTTTTCAGGAGAGCATGATTTAGTTTTAACGACTGTTTTAAAATATTTATGTCTCGTGTTAAAATTAAATTTTGGTTTTAAATACGTTGTTTTAAAATTTACATTAAAAAAACAGGACGTAAGTATTTTAAAATAAAAGTAAAATATGCTCCCCTAAAAACATTTTCGAAATGTCGTTTTTGCCCAAAGTATCCACTACAGTAGAACCAAGTTTGGAACCAACACAGTTCGAAAGGATAACCCATAGGAAAACCCATTTCAGATAAATATCAATCCAATGTGTGTAGTGCTAGTAAGACTGAAAAGTTGTTGGTCGTGATAGACAAAGTGAATAAATATGGAAAAAGAAGACAGGTGTGGGTACCGATGCTCTCCTCGTTGTTTTGTTTTCTCGTAGCTAGAATGTACATGGCATAGACCTCATTTTTGGGCTTAACAAATATTTTCTCAAGTGTATACTTAAAACTTTTTCACGGGAAGTTACACTCGCTTATGCATGCAAATACTATTATAATAATCTCAGTATAGAATACTAAAAAAACCGACCTCAAAAGTACGTGGAATTACGTCTATTTGCTAAGTTTTATTGAAATATCCCCTAGTTCGCCACTACACAGGACTTGACACTGGAGATAATAAAAATAGGTTCTCACTACGACACTACTCAAAGTACATCGAGAGAAAAACGCCTTGAATTGGAGAAATAGCAAAATCAACCACTAAAGTAATTGCTCCTAAATTAAAGTTATTTATAAAAATGAATCTTCATGCGTGAACAGCCACCCTTCGAGGTGTATGATTTTCTTCAAAATGAAATGGGACCACTATGGAAGTACCCCCTTTCCAACAAAAAAAGAATCATGAAAATCGGTTCACAAATACCGGAGTTATCGCGTAACATACATACAAAAAAAAAAGAAAAAAAGAACATAGTCGAATTGAGAACCTTCTTTTTTGAAGTCGGTTAAAAAGACACGTGATTTATGAGTATATCTAATTTCTTACCAGTGTCTTTTGAAAAGTATGACAATAAATTTTCGAACATTCTTTTCCAGTGCTCACATTTCTTGGGGCAGAACTACTGGCTGGATCAATGTCCAGCTTATCGGGACGCAGAAAACGTGCCACTTTTTTACTTTAAGAACATATTGTGGAATAAATTGATAAATTAGATAAAACCTTTGGCAAATGATGATGGCGAATGATGAAAGAGGTGCCTTACTTTCTCAAAGTCGTATCTTATAACGAGTGATTATTCAGGAGAATGCAAAACTTTCTATTTATTTTAAATTTCTTATCAAGGGTGGTATTTGGATGCATTACTTTAACGATAGGTAAAAGCCAGTGTGTGAATATTAAATTAGCGTGCAAAATTTGTATCTACCAACAATTTTTTGCATTTCAGTAACTTTGTGCTTTAAGATACGAGTTTGAGAAAGTACGGCGACGAAATAAGGTTTAATTCCACAAAAAATATTAGAAATATTTGAAAAAATGAAAAATAACATTATCTTAGCAACATCACATTATAGGGAGATCGGAGATCAGAGTTCCGATCACCACAATAGGATAGTAGTTGGTAAACACAAATACCTAATTTTCGCAAATTTTTTTGGTAGACCTTTTTTGCTGTGGTACCATCACACAGTTCCATTGATGGTGCTAAGGTATTTTTGGCCATTGTCCTATTAATGCTACCGTGGAATGGGGTGGTAAAGAACCAAATTCAATTGAAAGTTGATTGTACCATTTATTTGTTACTACATTGGATTTCAGCATTTTTTGTTGTAAACTAACACTATAACAAATTATTATATAACGAGTAAGTCCAGCACTTCAGTGCTTGCTAAATGACTTGATGGACAAGAATATGTGATAAGTGCTGGCATCAGATTTTGTTCCTACGGCTATAATAGTTGCGTTCGCTGACCCTGTATCTAGCCCCGCCTTGCAAGTTTTGATGGTTCCAATACGCACTTGGGCTTTTTAGCACCCCATGGGTTAGCAGCTGCTTGTACGAAGCAGTCTGTCCCACAAGGAAGATCTGCTCTGCAGGGAAGATCCCATGTAGCGATCGGTTCTTTTTTGGGTAGTTGCGTTCTATGGTGCTGTGCTTTTCGTTTGCTTTCGTGTTTCGTGCGTTTGTTGTCGTTACCGCCGCAGCAACCACCGCCGCTGCAGTTGCAACTCATCTTGACGGAATCTGAAAAAAAAAGGAAATTAGAATGTAGGGTATCTAAATCAAATATTTAAATAGATAAACAAGCTTATCTGCCCTGGTTAGCAATATAAAAAAGAACGATGTTCCAGCACACGCTGATCTCGCCCTATAAATAAATCTATACTTAGTATGTAGAGTTAAATGAATCGGTGTCAATGGCCGCCCACGGCGATGATAATGAAATGATTATCACTAGTATCAGGTTTCTTACCACGGTATGACTTCTTTTTATTTTCCCGAGATATGGAGCGTGCAACCGTTCCGAAATATCGGGAAAATAAAAAGAAGTCGTACCGTGGTAAGAAACCTGATACTAGTGATAATATTTTAGTGAATAACCACGAAAGTTTTAAAATCTATATAGATGATAATGAAAGTTCATTATTTTCATTTCAGAACAATAAATATAAATATATCAGATACTTACCAAAAGTGGATAGGTGGTATAATTTGAAATCGTGTTATATTTTGTAGTTTTGCTGGAATTTTTGTGCAATTTCTGGTTTTTTCACTCCATGACTGCTAGAACAATGGAATGGAATAAATTTGAAATTTGACGTAGCTGTTGCTGCTTTTTTTTATTTGGCCATTACTTTCATGGTACGGCTTAAAAAACATTCTTCTCTAGTATAAAAATATAATAATGTTGTTTATTTTATATATATTTTTAAAATTACTAACACTTCTGCCTGTATAGACTTAATATTTTATAATTTTACACAAATGCACTAAACACTTCAGTACAGAATCTAGGCTTTTCCGACCACAAAGGCGTACTCATAAAAATCCACAAGTTAGTACATAAGGCTGTTATTTCTTGGATAACAGAGAAACGCTTATTTGATATAAAAAATATGACTAATATTACATCAGAATTGACGGATATTAACTGGTCTAACATACTTAACTTAAATAATGACATAAATAAAAATTATAATATATTTATTGACATTGTAAAAAACATGTTAAATAAATTTATACCTAAAAGGACAATTAAATTATGCAATAAAAACAAAAATCATTGGTTAACCCGGGGAATAAAAACGTCGTGCAAAAATAAAGGGTATTTAAAATTACTAGTTAACAATTCAAAAAACCCTATTCTCCGCAAACACTATAGGTTATATGACCGAATTCTAAAACGGTCAGTAAATAAAGCTAAACGTTCATATTATGCAGCGCGTATTAAAAAGTCAAGTAATATTATAAAAAGCGTCTGGAGAACTATTAGAGAAACTACTAACAAAACAGTTACAAAAAGTAAAGAAAACATAATGCTATCCGTAAAAAACCGAAATACAAGCGACCCCCTGCAAGTTGCAAATACATTCAATAATTTTTTCGCATCAGTGTGGGAGAAGGGGGGACGTCTAACTCAAGGTGTAGGCGACCTGTAGTTAAACAAACTGAGAACACCATGTATCTTACCCCCGTCTCACCACAAGAAATAAAAAACATAATCCGTAGCTTAAAAGTAAACATAGCCATGGAATTGACGAAATATCCCCAATATTGATCAAAATGTGTGCTGATGAAGTAACTTTGCTTTACTACTTACTAGGTAATCAATCTTTTCTTGAAGGAACTTTTCCAGACCAGTTAAAGGTAGCAATTATAAAACCTATACACAAAAGAAGTACTAAATCGGACTACTACCCACATCGTCTAAGTTATTTGAAAAGGCTATGTGCAATCGAATTTATTCTTACTGTGAAAAGTGTTAACTGTTCAAAGATTCACAAAATGGTTTTAGAAAAAGCAGATCTACTACTTTAGTCGTTTATAAATATATACAACAAATATTAAATATTTTGAATAAGCGACAGTACGGCTTCGGATTGTTATTAGATATAACGAAAGCTTATGATAAAGTACAATATTAATATTCTACTAAGCAAACTGTATGGTATGTGTTAGGGGAGTAGCATACAAGTGGTTGCAATCTTATTTACTTACAAAAACGAGTTCAGTTCAGTATGTTGACAGACAATTTTTTGACTACAATACATGTACGGGCAACGGCACATCAGACTACACATTTTTGTTCGAAAATCGCCTCCAGTGCAACGGAACAAGATACGTCAATATGTAGCTTGATGTGCTGGCGAGTGTACAATACGTAACGTTAGATCTGACCAGCATTACATGACAAGTTCAATACCGCAGGGCAGCGTGATTAGATGTTAACGTTTCGTAATCTACATCAATGACTTACCTAAATCTATTTCTGAACACTGTCGTGTTTGCTGACGATGTTTCACTTTTAACATCATGTGGTACCAGCGACTACGTGAATGCAAAAATTCACCCAGTTTTTACTGAGGTCATAAACTGGATGTCTGACCATAACTTGGATATAAATTTAAATAAAACAAAGATTATGCCATTTCACTCACCGCAAAAAACTCCACTATACCTTAGTATATACATATAATAACACGCCTGTAGAAACAGTACATAGCT
>NW_020653851.1:15379852-15404331 GCF_003589595.1 Hyposmocoma kahamanoa
CCGACAATATGTTACATCGACATGACTTTACTCAGACACTACGCTACCCCGACAATATGTTACAGCGACATGATTTTACTCAGATATTACGCTACTTCGACATCACAGACGAGATGTTTCTTAAAAAAAATCTTTGTCTTCAGATAAGAAAAATCATCATTACAAACCCACATAGGAAATAGTTTCTTATATCAATCTATATAACAAAAAAATTACAACATTATATAATCGGAAATTTATTTGATTAAAACACAGAGTGTTTTTAACCACAGAGGATACAAGGAAACTATCTTAGGAACCATAAAGTCGTCTTTTTTATGAAAACAATTTAAACCTACCCTCAAAATTTAAAAGTGCTGCTTGGATTATCGGTAATAATGTAGTATATTAATATAAAATTTTACCACATTATAACCAACGCCATTGCATTGATACCAATTTGAATGAATACCGTTTTTTGTTTACAAAAACCTAATTACAGTAAAAAGATAAAACATAAATTATTATTTTCGGGACGGAAGAAAATTTGAACTGCTTTTCGAAGCAGAATTTTGGATAATGGATTGGACTTTTGAAACAGTATATTTTATTTTATTTTAATAATTTTTTATGTTACAGTTTATACAGTGTTTTTTTTTTAATGGGACAATTAGGGGAAATCCGAAATCATAGAAGATACAAGAAAACTGTCTGGGGAACCATAAAGTTTTTTTGATGACATCAATTTTGGCATAGTAATTTTTTTAGTAAAGCGTGGGTTGCCCATAAAAATGAATAAAATTGATTAAAATGTTGTTTAGTGTAGATCGACTCAGTCATGAAGGGATCATTTCATTGTATGGGACGAAAAAATCGAGACAGCAGAAGTTGATCAAATTCCATCAAATATTTTTCATACAAAATAAATAAAATTGACTAAATTTTTTTAATGCTAATAGACTCAGTTTCTTAAAAGAATGGCTTCATTGAATCGGAAGATCAAAAGCGGGACAGCAAAGTTGATCAAATTTAATTTAAAAAAATAAATGTTATTCATACACAATGAATAACATTTTGTTAAATTTCTTCTTCTATCAACTTCTGCCGTCCCGATTTTCTTTGTCCCATACAATGAAATGATTCCGTCATGAAACTGTGTTGATGTGGCCCTAAAAAAGATTTTGATCAATTTTATTCGTTTTTATGGACAACTCAAGCTTGACCAAAAAATTGACTATGCCAAAATTGTTTTCACAAAAAAAGACGACTTTACGGTTCTTAAGATAGTTTCCTTGTATCTTCTATGGTTTCGGAGTTCCCCTTACTGGCCCATTTTAAAAAACATTGTATTTTAATAAAATAATTTCCGTATATATGATGTTGTCCTTTTTTTGTTATAGATCGATATAAGAAATCATTTCCTACGTGGGTTTGTAATGATGATTTTTCTTATCTGAATACAAAGATATTTTTTAAGAAACATCTCGTCAGTGTTGTCGAGGTAGCGTAATGTCTGAGTAAAATCATGTCGATGTAACATAATTGCTTTTGCTACGATCTCAGCTACACATACACAGCTCAAGTCCCCACTCGATGTCGGTGAGGATATTCAACGAGCTTAATTAATTTAGAGCTTATTAAAAACGAGGAAAAGTATTTATTGTTTGTAAATAAATTAAAATTATATCTTATTAATAAATGCTATTACAATTTAAATGAATTCTTTGATGAGAAATAAAAACAATAATATTATAATAAATTTGAATAATAAATAAATCCTAATTATATACTATAAAGTTATGCTATTGTAATCTAATTAAATTCAAACTTTCAAATGACATAACTCTGCTTATAATATGACGTATTTCTTATTATATGACATAATTTTTATTTTATATTATTATTTGATAAATAACAATTATAATTAATTGAAATCACGGTCTACCTCTGCTCTTATTGTTATCCCTAATAAAGGGCTCATATGTGGACCATTATTTTAGAATGCAATAAATATATTGAGTATTGAGTATTAAAATATGATCAGTCCTAGACTCTGACTAACAAAAGATGAGACAGGAAAAACGCGGGAAAATAAAAAAAAAATCGTATGGTATTACGGGTGTAGGAGGGAAAAAATAATTTTGATACAAGTATACAGGAATAAAATTTGTTTTACGAATTGACCTGTCAATCATTTATGTGTTCATAATTTAGGCATGTTAGAACCGAGGAGCTGGATTTGCGAGTAGCGCCTTAGAAAACTGAGGCGCTGTGGTTCCACAAGCTCCCGCGAAGGAGGGAAGGGATTTGCGTTGGTGACGTCGACGTACAGGTGAGGCAGTACTTAAAATACTTGGGCCTCATCCTGGTTTTCGAGGAGCACTTCCGGAGCCTGGTTCCCCGGATCGATAGGGTGGCGGGTGCATTGCACCGGTCGCTGCCCAACCTAGGGGCCCTTCGGAGGGAGTTCGCCATTTATACGGTGGGGTGGTGCGATCTGTGGTCCTGTATGGGGCAACCGTCTGGTCACACTTACTGACCGGCGCTGCAGAGCCATGCTCAATGGCGTGCAGTGCCGCATAGCTATAACGGCGACTGTCCTGGCGCGGTTTTCCCCGCTGGACATCCTGGCGGAGATGGACGCGCTGGTTTACGCGCGCCTCCGCCAGGCGAAGGAAGTTGCGCCGCCGAAAGTGCGGTGGTAGGAGCGCCGACGGGCGTTCGAGAAGTGACGCGAGAGGCTGGAACAGCCGTGGATCTCGCGGCAGCGCGCCGTCGTCGGCGCGATCCTGCCCAACCTCGAAGTCTGGTAGAGCGGAAGTGCGTCACCATGTTCCAACTGACACAGATACTCATCATCATCATCATTCAGCCATACGACGCCCACTGCTGGGCATAGACCTCCCCCAACGATCTCCACGACGATCGGTCCTGCGCTGCCCGCATCCATCGGCTTCCCGCGACCTCCACCAGATCGTCGGTCCACCTGGTGGGGGGCCTACCCACTGAGCGTCGTCCGGTACGCGGTCGCCATTGAAGAACCTTTCCGCCCCAACGGCCATCGGTTCTCCTAGCTATGTGCCCCGCCCACTGCCACTTCAGCTGAGCAATTCTTCGAGCTATGTCGGATACCTTAGTTCTCCTACGGATTTCCTCATTTCTGATTCTATTACGCAGGGAAATACCGAGCATCGCTCTCTCCATTGCCCGCTGAGTGACCTTGAGCCTTCTTATGAGGCCCATAGTGAGGGACCACGTTTCTGATCCATATGTGATCACTGGCAACACACACTGGTCAAAGACTTTCGTCTTGAGACATTGAGGTAATTTGGACGCAAAGATTTTTTGGAGTTTCCCGAACGCTGCCCATCCGAGCTGGATTCGACGAGAGATCTCTTTCTCAAAGTTGGACTTACCTAACTGGATTGTCTGCCCCAGGTATACGTAATGGTCAACAACTTCGAGTGTAATGCTCCCAATTTTAACTGGAGCGGGTACAACATGGACATTCGACATGATCTTCGTCTTGTCCATGTTCATCTTAAGACCCTCTCTTTGGGAAACACTACTGAGATCTTCGAGCATTGTGTTCAGGTCTCCCAAGGTCTCAGCCATAAGAACTATATCATCGGCAAATCGAAGGTGTGTTAGGTACTCGCCATTGATGTTGATGCCAAGTCCTTTCCAGTCCAGAAGCTTGAAAATATCGTCCAACGCGGCAGTGAACATCTTTGGAGATATCACATCTCCCTGTCTCACGCCTCGTTGCAGTTGGATAGGATTAGAGCTCTGATCCTGTAATCGGACTGACATAGTGGCATTTTTGTATAAGTACCTTAACACCTCTATGTACCTATAGTCTATTTGGCACCTTTGGAGAGACTGCAGCACCGCCCAGGTCTCGATCGAATCAAAGGCCTTCTCATAGTCCACAAACGCTAAGCAAAGTGGCCGGTTATACTCCTCGGTCTTCTGTATAACCTGCCGCAGCGTATGGATGTGGTCTATGGTACTAAAACCCTTTCGGAAACCGGCTTGTTCGGGAGGTTGGAAGTCGTCAAACCTGCGAGCGAGACGATTCGTGATAACTCTCGAAAACAACTTATAGATATGGCTCAGAAGCGAGATTGGCCGATAGTTCTTCAAGAGTGTTTTATCACCCTTTTTGAAGAACAGAACGACCTCGCCTCTGCCCCATGCCTTCGGCGTTTGACCTTCGACGATGACAGA
Source organism: Hyposmocoma kahamanoa (assembly GCF_003589595.1). Taxonomy (NCBI): domain Eukaryota; kingdom Metazoa; phylum Arthropoda; class Insecta; order Lepidoptera; family Cosmopterigidae; genus Hyposmocoma; species Hyposmocoma kahamanoa. The sequence continues at coordinate 15,384,062 of NW_020653851.1, forward strand.
ATTGAAAAGCATCTGGAGGACTTTAAGTATCGGCTTGCCACCCGCTCTCAGAAGTTCTGTAGTGATTCCATCATCGCCCGCCGCTTTGTTGTTCTTGAGTTGTTTGAGAGCCACACTAATCTCATACAGGCTGACGTCCGGGATATCTTCGGTATAATGTCGGGTAAGCTTGGCTCTGGGGTCTCTAACCTCGCTTTCAACAGGTGCTTTCGTGGAGTATAGCTGTCGATAGAAACTCTCTATCTCCCTCAGGATTTCAGGCTTAGATGAAATGATGCTACCGTCATCAGTCTTTAGCTTCGTCAGTTGGCTTTGCCCAATAGACAGATCTCTCGCGAATACCTTGGAGCCTTTGTTCCGCTCAATGGCCTCTTTAATACGCTCTGTATTAAATTGGCGTATGTCGCTAGTCAAAGACTTCGATATCTGCCTATTTAGCCACCTGTAGTGACTTGCCTCCTCTGAGTTCTGTAGCCTCATTTCATTTCTATATTTCATGAGTTGAAGTGTTTTGTCGGAGAGTTTCTTTGTTCTGGTACGGTGGGTTTTGAAAAACTTGGACCCAACCGTACGGACAGTGTCCACCACCATGTTGTTTAGATCGTCCACATCTATGCAGTTTTCGAGGGCTTCGAAGCGGTTTTGAAGTTCGAGCTGAAAGCTCTCGGGGTTTTGGAGTTGTGCAGGTATTGGTCGGAGCGTAGACTCTATCAGTCGAGTTCTTTCCAGCCGGATATTGATATTCAATGTGCCTCGTACCAACCGGTGATCACTTCCTGTTTTAACGGTGTTGATCACAGAGACATCATTGAATATATGCTTTTTCGTCGACATGATAAAGTCAATCTCATTTTTTATTTTGCCGTCCGGACTCATCCAGGTCCACTTACGAGTTGGAGATTTCCTGAAAAAGGTGTTCATCATATAGAGGTTCTCCTTTTCCATGAAATCAACCAACATCCGGCCTCTGGCGTTCCGCTGTCCAACTCCAAATTGCCCCACTCTCAGTTCATCACCGCAACGCTTTCCCAACTTTGCATTGAAGTCCCCCATAACAATCGTGTAGTGGGTTTTGTAGCTATGCATGGCTTTTGAGATCTCCTCATACATAGCCTCCACTTCGTCATCTGGGTGTGTCGAGGTCGGAGCATAAACCTGAATGACATTCAACGAATATCGTTTTGATATTCTGAGTATCAGGTATGCCACCCTGGTCGACACACTTCCGATGGAAATCACAAGTCCCTTGTTAACAACGACAAGGGACTTGTGGACAATAAACCCGACACCGCCAAGGGACTGTTGGTCGCCCTCCCGGTAGTACAGTAACTTGCCGGAATTAAGGATTATCGAGTCCTCCCCCTCTCTTCGGACTTCAGATAGCCCAATGATATCCCAGCGTAACTTACTAATAGCTTCTTCCAATTCTGTGAGCTTTGCGTCGGTCCTCAATGTGCGCGTGTTGTAGGTTGCCAGGTCCAGTCGTCGTCGTTGATGGTAGCCGGGTCTCCCCCGGGGATTCTTCGCACCCCATGCCCTGTTTCCAAAGCCGCTACGGGGACTAGGGGCCAATTCTTTGGTGTGTGTATCATAGGGGGGGTTGTGCCATAATCGCCACGCTTGGCAGGCGGGTTGGCGATCGCAGTTCTGGCCAAGATGGGCAGAAGACGCTGCTGCCCGTCTTCTTCTGACAATTTTTTCCTTAGTCGCCTTTTACGACACCCACAGGACAAGAAGGGGGTGGTGCTATTCTAGGCCGGCACCACACGGCATGACACAGATACTCATCTTATTATTATTTCTTTCATGTTCTTAGTAATTCTGTTACGTTCTCTGATAGTATCAATATCAAAACTATCCAAATCTGAAACTGTGGGCACATGGAGGTGTTTTCTTTCCCGGAGTACTCCAGATTCCCTAGAAATAAATATATATTAGCATTAAATAAAATTACTACCCGTTGAAAACATTAGCAAAACTTTACAAATTTCATGGAAAAGATCTAAATTATTACGTCGTACTTCCCAATGAAATCGGAAATTCACGCAAATACTCTTGAGTTTGCTTGAAAACGATTCGTCTCCACTTGTTTCTTTTTAAATTTACCAATCATACTAAAAAGAAGCTTCGCTTTTCTTAGTCTTCATCATATTATTATTAAGAAAATCACAAAACTCGTATATACAACTTACACACCAACTTGAAACAGTGACATAAATATTGGGGTTGTCAGGTATTTTTAAAGAAAATTATCTGTCTTATCCTTAGCGGATGGAAAAAAATAAAATAGTCTAAGGTCTCATCTTTCGTTAGCCAGACCCTAGAAGAACTCTAGTATCTAAATTGCGTAAATATCGTTGGTCCTTGGTATCAAACGTACATATTTGTGTAAACAAGGTTTCTAATCAAGCGAGTAGATTTTTTGTTAAGACAATTTACCTCAAGTCCTTATAATAATAGAATCATTGTGCCAATTCTATGCTCAAATTATTGTGGTTGTCCCAATATTTATATCAAGGACTTTTTTACGCATCTATGGTCATTGTTGTCTTTCCATAAACGGTACGACTTATAAGGGCGTCGAGAAATTTAAGTACCTGGGATGCACTATAACCGAGACAAACCAAAGGGAGGATGTAATCAGTATTCGCATAGTAAACGCGGACCTATGTACAGCAGCCCTTCGCAAAGTGTTGGGGTCCAAGTTACTAAGCAGGATTACATAGGTTCGTGTCTACAAAACAGTAATTAGGCCAATCTTAATCGCTCACGCGATACATGCAGCCGTAGACGCATACCACATCTAGAGGTGCGCGTGATGATTTTATACCGCTTTATCGGATATCGAAGTTATAACAGGTAAAAGAACTAATATTAATTGCTATTTCGGTAACTACTCTAGCAAACCATAAAGTTTTTAATGCCTGGGTCTGTCATTTAAAAAAATAAACAACTTCAAAAATACGTCACGACAATCGTGAGTGTTATTGTTTGGGCTGGTGATTTCGGTGTTTATTTATTGAAGACATACCGTAAGTAGCATTTTTTAAATTTACCCTGAATATAAATGTTTATAAACTATACTTTAAGGAGTAATTTCATGGTAAACGTTAGAACCACTCAAACGGAATATTATCATATTTATCCAAGTACACCAAAAATTTCATTAGTGCTTTTTAATTGCAGGATTTACGGTGTATTACTGCATTATATTTGAGGTGTTTTTGTTGGTACTACGGAGGGTATTTATTTAGCAATGCAGAATAATAATTTTTATTTATAAAAACTTGTATTTAAACTGAATGCTTTTCTAATTTGCGAAACCAAATAGCCGCCATTTTGCGGTAGGAGGAGCGCATCGCGTGAGCGGTTAATGTATAGGTGTGAAACATGGACACTAACGTTGAAGGAAGAACATAAATTTATTAGTGGCGGAACGGAAGATATTTCGAAAGATTCTGGGACCAATCAAAGGAAAATTTGAGAACTGGCGGACCAGATTTAATAGCGAGATACAAGAAGTTGTCTCTGAGCCGAACATAATCGGGGAAATAATCTGCGCGACTTCGCTAGCTAGGACATGTTGATAGAATGGGAAAGGATCGAGCTGCCAAAAGAGCGTATTTCTTTATTAAAAGAGCGGCCATCGTCCAGTGGGCCGTCCAAGATATCGCTGGAAGGATGAAGTTACTAAAGACATAAAGAGCTGAATGTGTCCGAATGGTCGGAATTGGCACCAGACCGACAGAAATAGCGAACTAAGCTGTGCAAAAAAAAACAGCTGCGTTTCGGTAGGAAATCCATATTCCGCTATGCCTCACAGTGACATGACCCCGATATGACGTGCGTCATTTTTCCTCACAATTTCATTCTTTAATGTACTTTACTCAATGATGTTATATACTTTACACTTTACAGACTTTACACGAAACATTGAATTTCCTTGCTTACCTGTAATATTTGCTACTGGTCCTCGCCCAGTAACAAATTGCACTAAGCCTATTTATATCGAGCTTATATTACAGCTGTAGGCCGTTATCGTAACGATCTTCAGTCCGTTCCGTTCCGCGATGGAGACAGACAACTCTTTAGCGGTTGTTGGTTTAATTCTCGCCCTAAGAAAATTGACGTGAACACATCGTCGACACACACTACTACGATTATCGCACTATTCATCCGGTTCCGATTTGTCTATTCAAATTCTAATACTGTTCCGTTCGACGGTACAGTTTTAAAAACTCGGACAAAAGTTTAGTTTTCTCCTACAGATGTTACGATCAGTTAGTACCGATCAAACGATGCCTTCTGATTGTAACGATTTTTTGTTCCTTTTGTGGATCCAATTAGGTTTTCACGATTGGTACTAGGACATGACCACAGATATATTATGAAAAATTAAGAGTTATAACACCGTAAACACACTAAGTAAATAAATGAAATGAAAATAATATACATGTACCAAAGCATGTCTGTTACGTTACGGCTTACGGAATTGGTCTATTTGTTCACGTATTTTGTATGAAAAACATTTAATGAAATTTGACCAACTTCTGCTGTCCCGATTTTTGTCCCTTACAATGAAATGATCTCTTCATAAAACCGAGTCGATCAGCGTGAAAAAAAAAATTTGATCAATTTTATTCATTTTGGACAACTCACGCTTGAACAAACAAAATTAATATGTCAAAAATTGTTTTCACAAAAAAGGACTGACAGTTTCGGATTTTCCTATACTGTCCCATTAACAAAAACACTCTGTATATGCTATTCTAAGTAATGTTTGCTTGATACAAAACTGTTATGCAATCATTGTTTTGAAACTGGTGTACAAATCAACGTTTTCATGATCTTGTAGAAATTTGAATATGTAAAACCGGCATTGACCTACTTACTAGGTCAATGAAAACCTACTAGGTCAATGAAAACTGGGGATTTTTTTGGATGGTAACAATATTTTTGTATTCCAACCCTTTAAGAATGAAAATGTAAGGTGACTGCATACGGGAGTGTAGTAGAGTAGTACATTATACGTGGTATATAGTCTGTCACGCTCGCCCAATGTGATGTGGGGACTTCACACGTTTTCCGAGGGTTGTGAACCTTTCGACGTGGATGTTTCATCACGATGTTTTCCTTCACAGATACGTTCATGCTAAATTTCAAATTAAATTTCGTACATAAATTCCGAGGTATAAGTCTGTCGCTTTACTGTCATACTGTATCACTTCTTTCTGATGGAGGTACAGTTTTTAATCACACTACTATTTAGATCATTGATTTACAAATATGTAAGTCAATGATTTAGGTACATGGTCTTAGTATGAAATTTGTCAAGATTCGTTAAGATCCCATCATTCTGACTTTCACCTTGATATTCGATTTTCATCTTATTATCTCAAGCTCAGGTTCGAAAATCTCAGTGTTTCCCGTTGGACAGTTTGAGGTCTATCGTATATTCTAATTGATGATATTCGTCGGTAAGTCGAACCTTATGTGCTTTAGATCTGGAAAATTCAGAATCGAAAAAATATAAACATATACGTCCTAGCAGGTACACTGCAAGGAACTTTAGTCTTTATATTGATTAAGCCAGCTAAATTTAATAATTCGGCATGACTTCAGAACCTAATAGTTCCACTCATGTTATATGGTGGAGACTACTGGTCCCCCTAGTAGAACCAAAAATGAAACCAACAATCCGAAACGGTGGGGGGCATCACCACCACCTGACGCTCTTGGAGTAGGGGTCTTGGGAACGAAGAGGTCCAAAATCATCCGAGGACCCTTATGTACTGGTAGAACCATGTCAAACTATGAACAAAAAAAAATGCCCGTGGTTTTACCAGTAGTAGAATGTTAGTATCCGCCATAGTCCTATTGGTAGAACCACGGGCATGAAACATTGCCCGTGACACTACCAGTAATACTACACAGTAGGACCACGGGCAAAGAACGGTTCGAAATGTACAACAGAACTAGTGGGAATAAACGTCGCTTCGCTGTCTTCTAAATGCTGTTAGAGAAACATAGGACCAGGTTCGATATCACTTCGCCGGCCTCTAAATTTTGTTAGAGAAACATTTCCGATTACTCTCACTAGTGCTTTTCCACACTACCGGCCATAGCTTGTTTTTGATCAATTGGACTTCGTTTGTATGTGGACATAAATGTGGGATTATTAAAAACCAGAGCTTTTGATGTAATAACCGTTTAATTCTTTTTTAAATCACTTATTTCACAGAGCCACGTCCGCTTCGCTCAATCGTCGTTCAACCACACCTCCCTCTCACACACACTCCCTCTCACTCACTCATTCGGATACACTCAAGTCTTCATTCATTATTACATTGCCACGTTCAGATATTCCTAATCCCACACTCGGCCTTCCTGCATTCATGTCTGACCTCAGACATTCATCTTCTCATCTCATGCCAGTCTTCCTCTTCTATCATACTTTCATACACCTTAATAAAATATAATATACAACTCTCCAAAACAACATCTTTACATCTTATCATATAACTAAAAAATACACCTTTACTTAATACTATAGCTTGACAAACTTACATTTTTTCCTATTTCTACTCTGAGCTATTCTTAATATAATATTCTGAAAATATATGGGAACATGTGGCCAACCAGTTTCTAAAAAATATTATAAGACACACAACAAAATACAAATAATTGTACAGTCTAAGATGACTAGGAAGCAACCACATCAACTTACCAGGTTACTGTAGGGATCCGGCCAAATCTTCATAAAATCTGCAGATGTTGATGTACTCCGTGGGCCTTCAGTACAAGTATCCATCTTTTCTACGTCATATCTATCGTTGCCTTTTATTCTGACCACTCGGTAAGGTCCAAGAAACTTAGGTTTTAACTTCATTCCTACCCCGAACTGTGTCCTCTTAATGGCTACAACAGTACCCGGTTGGTATGTAGAGCTCCTCTTTCTTCTTTTGTTAAAACTTTTCATGTTCTCCTCCTGTATTTTTAATATTTGCTGCTTGGCGGCACGACGTAGTTCTTCTCGGTTTTCCACATAGCTACTTCTATCTTCTTGTGATAATAAATCATAAATCTCAATGTCTCCTGTTGTTTTCATCTTTGTTCCAACAAAAAGTTCAAAGGGAGAAGTATCTATACTACGTTGGTATGTACTATTCAATGCTCGCTGTAAACGACTTACATGTCTATACCACAACGTAGGGTTTTCAATGCACAACTTTGTCAACACTGATATAATGGTTCTGTGCACTCGTTCGACCTGTCCATTTCCTCTTGGAACACCGGTTGTAATTGTTACATGCTGGATTCCTTCCTCCTGGCAAAACTCCTTGAATTCCCCGCTAGTAAATGCAGCTCCTTTGTCTGTAATAATTCGACAAGGGTTGCCAAAATGTTGCTGGTGGATTTTCAATTTCTCTAATACTTCTTTGCTTGTAGTACTTTTTGTAGGAAAAATCCATGTGAACTTAGTAAATGCATCGACAACTGTCAGTATGTAGTTGTACAATTTTTTCGTCTCCGTCATTGGTCCAATATGATCAACATGTATAGTATGAAGTGGTATTCCCTGCTTTTCAATGGGGTTGAGGAAACCTTCTTGCTTTCCTTCTTTACGTGTAGCTAGTAAACAAGGTATACAAGTCACTATGAAATCCTCAATCTTCTTATTTAGGTTCTCAATGTAATAATCTTTACCAATTAACTCTAGCATCTTCTTTTTAGAAAAATGTCCATTACTGTGTACTTCTTTCAAAATACCATTTTCCATACTTCTGGGTACTACCAACTTCTTTTCTTCACCTTTATATAGCAAATCAGAATCCAACAAATAATCCTGGTAGGGCTGTAACTTCAGAATTTCTCTTATTGCTTTCAACTTCTCGTCGTTCTCTTGTGCATACCTGAGATCGTCATGCAGGTTTGAAAACATAGCACCCACAAAAGGATTTCTGCTAAGCGCATCGGTGTGCTTCATTTTACTACCTTCTCTGTGTTCAATAGTGAATTCGTAATCCTGTAAGAAAATAATCCACCTTGCCACTCTAGTTGACATCGCTAAATCTTTCTTGTTGATGGTCATTTGAAACGCCTTACAATCTGTTACAATCTTAAACTTAATTCCGAATAAATAATGCCTGAATTTCTTTATGCCTTCTATGATGGCCAAAGCCTCTAGCTCATAGCTTGTATATTTACTCTGTGCATCTGTCGTTTTTCGGCTCATATAATGCACTGGATGTAATTCATTATCTTCTACACTTTTCTGCATTAAAATGGCAGCATAAGCAGTACATGATGCATCTGTGTGCAGTTCTGTATGCAATCTCGGATTATAGATCTTCAGTACGGGTTTTGTTACCAACACCTCCTTTAAATAAGCAAAACTTCTTCTCTGTTCCTCGTTAAATTTAAATGATACATTCTTTTTGAGTAAATCTGTCAATGGTTGGGCTACCATGGCAAAATTCTGTATGAACTTGCGGAAATATGAGCACAATCCAACAAAACTTTGAAGCTGTTTAACATTCTGTGGTTCTGGAAACCTAGCAACAGCATTTGTCTTCTCTGGTGATGGTTTCACTTCACCATTTTCAATTTCGTGACCCAAATATTCCACTTTTTTCACCAACAGCTGACATTTCTTCCAGTTTATTTCTAGTCCATACTCAGAAGCTCTTTGCAGCACCATAGACAATCGTTCAATCGCTTCGTGCTCATTTTCAGCTGGAATTAGCAAATCATCGATAAATATTAGCACAATACCTCTATCTACAAGGTCTCTGAAAATTATATTTATAAAACGCGTGAAAACCTTAGGACAAATAGTCAAACCGAACGGTGCCCTTAAAAATTCATACTGTCCTGTCGGCGTTACAAAGGCAGTATACTTCACAGAGTCCTCGTGCACTCTCATATGAAAATAGCCATTTTTTAAATCAAGCGCACTGAATATTTTGCCTGATTTGCACCTGTCAATCAAGTCATCAATGATAGGCAATGGGTATTCATCTTTTACCATCTTTGCGTTGATGAGCCGGTAGTCTACACAAATTCTAACACTGCCATCTTTCTTTTTCACCAACACTAAAGGACTTGAATATTCAGAGTGACTTACCCGAATAATTCCATCATCAAACCATTCAGATATTTGTTTATTTACTTCGTCTTGTTCTTTTAAAGCTAACCTCCGTGGTCGTTGAGCGACTGGAACGTCATCCTTGAGAATAATTCGTAACTCAATTGGCGCCTCCTTCGTCTTTACAGGCGTATACGATTCCATCATATACCTGGCTTGTTGCTGTGCGTCGCTGCTTACCTCGCCACCTACAACGTCAAGAGACACAACACATGCTAGATTTCGCATCCATTCCTCATTCGAAGGCAAAAACAAAGCATTATTGTTGTCGAGTATCATTACAACATTCTCTAAAAATGGTTGGCCAAGGATAATTGAGTACGACATTGCGTTATTGGGCACAATATAAAAGAGAATATTCTTAAAACTATTATCGTCCACACACACCATAGTACGAAAACGTCCCAAAGCTTGTACTCGCGCCGCGCCGAGTCCACTGAACACTGTATCGCACTTTTCAACACTAAGACCATGCAAATTGTTGCAAAAACTGTCGACGCGAATCAGGTTCACGTCCGATCCTGAATCAATCAACGCTTGAAACGTCTTTTTGTTTATATTAATGTTCTTCGTGGGCCGCCGACCATATGCCGCTTTGTTTACTGTCAAAGACGTCAAAGTGTCAATCCGAGTCTCGTTCTCGCACTGAATAACTTCATTCGCAGTGCTATTATTGCGCAAACACGAATTTGCGCGTTCCGTTTCGCCGTTCTCGGAATGGAATTTGACACACATCGCTTTCGCTCCAGTGTTACCAACATCACGTCGCCATTTCATTCCGCTGGTTCCCGCCGTGGCCGTATTCGCTGTCCCGCTCGCACCTCTGCCGCCGCGTGCGCCATCGAGTCCGTTATCGCCGTTGCACTCTCTTGCCAAATGACCGAATGAATTGCACCGGAAACACTTCGTTCCATGCCGCTTGTTCGGACATTCTGCCGATAAATGTGCTGTATCACCACAATTGTAGCATTTTCTCCGCGGTTGATTGAAATGCACCTGTGTATGAATTTGTGGCCTGGATCGTCGTTGGTCTTGATTATGGCTCTTCGTCTTCTCCTTGATGGTTTCGTAGGTCCGCAATCTCTCTTTTAAGTCCCCATAGGACGTTACCCCGTACAGCACCATTTTGTTGATCTCCGCGTCAATTATACCGTCAATTATGTATTTAATTGCGACATAATCGGGCATCTTACCGCGTTTACCCAGCTCTTTCATCACCAACATGTAGTCGAGACATGGTTCATCATGCTTTTTCTTCCTGGCACTCATCATTTCATGAATGGTTTTCACGTCCACCGTATCAGGGAATTCTTTAGCAATCGCGTTTTTCAAATCTTCCCACGACTTAAAAGGTTTTTCTGCTCTCAGCCATAGGGCTGCCGTGCCCGTTAATGATCGCCTCGCGATAAGTAATTGCTGTAACGTCGACCAACCAAAGATCTCAGCGTTATCTTCAACGTCCTGTATCCATCTTGCAACGGAATACGTCTTGTCTTGCCCGGTGAATGGAGGAATTAGTTCGGCCGTCATGTGCAACATAGTTTCGGTGTCTTTTGGCATGATGCGCACTGGATGCTGCTCGTCGTAACCGTCGTCGTCGTTTCTCGTCTTAGAAACAAAAAAGTCTGCAGCTCAGTCGCCTCAACTGCCGTTCCCGCCCTTTTCTCTCGTACGCACTTACGACCTCACTTACACCAATTAGCACCTGATTTTTATCCCGGACGAGCCCCCAAATTTGTGGGATTATTAAAAACCAGAGCTTTTGATGTAATAACCGTTTAATTCTTTTTTAAATCACTTATTTCACAGAGCCACGTCCGCTTCGCTCAATCGTCGTTCAACCACACCTCCCTCTCACACACACTCCCTCTCACTCACTCATTCGGATACACTCAAGTCTTCATTCATTATTACATTGCCACGTTCAGATATTCCTAATCCCACATAAATTATGCAAACTAGAATCAACCCACAAAATGTCACTCGAGATAATTAGATTTTTGTAAAAACCATAGATTTAGTATGGTAAAAACAGTGTGAAGAAATATTAATAGGTAAGTTATTTGAGACAAACAACGTAAGTTATGTGTGGCATTGAGAATTATATAGGGAAACTAATATTATATGGCAATAAATAGAAAACATTATGTATCTAGATAACGAGAACCATGTTCTAGATTTCGTAATGAAAACGCTAGATCTACAGTACTTCAGTACATGTGACATGGATACACTATACATACAATACACTATAAGTTAAGCAGCATGGTTCTTTTTAGCTAATAAAAAGTTACTTTTAGTACCCTGAAGGACTTATTTTCTCCGTTTTGGCTCGCGATATACTGCCAGATCTTTTGTGAGCGGGTCAAGGACACGTCTGGTGTTCTACCTAAATACATAACTCAATTTCACTCGGTGTGGGTTGATTCTTATTTGCATAACTATGTCCATGTGATCAGTGATGTTATGTACAAAATGAATAAAAATACAAGTTAAAAGGTAACATTTATTTCAGTTACATAATCGAGTTTTGCACTTTTTCTTAAAGCTTGTTGAAAACCAATGAGTCCTGCAATCAGCATAGCTTCATCACTAGGACCGGCATTCCTACTCCTGGCCCACCGCTCGCTGCAGCCGCACCGGCACCCGCATCACTCGCCGGGGCGCAACAACCTGTGCAACATTCCGGTGTCAGCATTTTAAAAACTGCGCGCGTCGTCGGTAGAGGCTGCGTGCGCTGTGCCGCCGCCTTCCCTTGCATTGCGACTTCAGATGACTCAAACACGCACTTCATGGTTTTACTGTTACCCCACGGGTTACGACCAGGCTGTATACCTGCTGGAGTCTCGAAACAGTCTGCTTTACAAGGAAGATCCCATACACACGGAGGCGGCGGTTTCCAGTGTACACAACCCGGCCTTGTGCATTCCTCTTTCTGACCTAATCTATTTCCTGATCTTGTGTTTTGACCAGAACCACCTTGCGCTGTTTGTTGTTTGGTTTCGAATTGATCAAGAATAGACTGCGTTATTTTTTTATCGAAAACGTACGTTGCATTACTATTTAAGTTTACAGAACAAACGCATTTTTGATCTTTTGCAGGTGTTGGGGATGGAGCTGGAGCTTTATTCATGTGGCCAGTAAAGACAGCACAAGGGCACTTTTGGTCATTTCCTTTCGGTGAAGGTTTTGGCGCTGCAGGCGAGTAATCGCAGATTTTACCGCCGCCGCCGCTTGCTTGAGGAGAAGATTTAGAAGCTACACCAGGACACTTACAGCATTTTCCACTATTGTTAGTTGCAACGTCCGGGGCAACACCTTTCAATTCGCAGACAATGAACTTTTTCCCCCCTCCGGCGGCGCCACCCGAAATACCGGCTGGGCTGCCACCCCCACGTCCATGCATATGTGCAGCCAGAGGCGCGGGGTCGGCCAAACCTCGCGCACGCGCCAGCTGACTTGGCAAGCAAACGGGATCAGGTAATGTCAGACAAGCAGGCTCGCCTTGGCAGCCAGTACGACGACAGTCGTGCTGAAGCCCATTACGCTTGATGCAATGACAACTATAATACATAATCCCGCCTCTTAGCTCACGGCTTTTGATTCTTCGTAGCTGATTTTCTCTTTCTTCCTTTTTTTGTGTGCCACCCTCCTCCGCTCGTGTGACTCCTTCAGAGGCTTTGCCTTTCTGTGGAGAAATCAACATGTTAAATAATGTATACTTGCTAATGTTTACGCTGTCCGCCGTGTAATTTGGATTGGAAAGCGAATTACCGAGACCCGAAGCCGTTAGTGAGCGACACGAAGTTCCTGTCTAGTACAGCGCTCGTTTACCACTGTGATAGCAAGTCGAAGTCACTGAAGCGAGTAACGTAGGTCTTGCCGGGAGGTGGGCGGCGCACGCACGGCGGACAGCGCGGCGGGCACGGGCCGGAGCAGCAAGGGCCCGACCGGCATAGATACCGAATCGAACCCTGCTGGAAGAAATGGCAGTCCTGCAGCCCATTGCGCTTGAACGCTGACCGTGGAAGACACTGCAGCTGCACACCAGACGCGATCATTCAATTTGGTTACTGCATGTTATTAGGCATATTCAAACTACACTTTCAAACTAACTTACCGGTGGACCGCAGTCTTCATATTTGTAACATACCATGGGCCCACATGGGGAACACCTGAAACATCATATTTATAAGTACACAATTGCGTATCTTTCCGCCTCTTTCACAAAAACACTACGATACTTACATTTTGATAGTTTTATGCTGTACGGCACCGAAGATATTAAAGATTCGAGGAGGGGGTTTTTAATTTCTTTAATTATTTTTAATATAAAAACCTTACATAAATAATTCAAAAATCATTCGGTGTAAAATGTACTAGTCAATTTAGAATTTTCAAAATATTCAATTTTTTTATAAAATTACATCTGCACGAGACGAGTTGTGAAAATCTTCTGTCAATTCATTTGTTCTTGACATGCCGGAAAATTTTTCCTTTCTGTTTTCAAAATTTAGAATTTAGTACCAGTTCGTTATAAATGAATAATACACTTCTTGAAAACACATTTGTTAAAAAGTGAGTTAACCAATGGACTTGCTAAAATGGTGGTACACTATTCCATGAGGCTGATTCTCGTTAAGATCACCACAATAATTAGAGCGTGCGTGACTTTCGGTAACAGAACTTTTTCTATTATTACAGCGTTGGTGATTTCAGTGTCGCATTTGAGCTACTACACAGAGAGGTTCAGCGTGTGGGTTGCAACAATGTTTTATGCCGGCGATGCGTGCTGGCTCGCAGAGCGGTGCCGGTATAGCCTCACATGGGGGGGCGTTCTGACATCCGGTTCTACGGCAATCTAACTGCAGTCCATTTCTGCGTAGACATTGGCAGTCTGTGTATAGAATACTACCCCGTAATTCACGGCTTCTAGCGCATTGTAACGGAATAGTGTTACAGCATCTGCCCATGACGACCGCGTTTTCTATAAAATAAATTAGATCATTATACACAGCTCTCAAAATACCGGGTTAGTAGTAATACGTAACTATAATGTTAACAGTAGTTTCATAAATATACCTATAGAAGACTTAGATACGGCAGTACAACACGATACGGTGACCAGGAAACTTTACTCTGTAAAAATTAATTAGTATTATCGTTAACAGTCTTATTAAAACTTTGGTACTTACTAGAATCTAAGATCAGCGAGGAAACTGAGAATTTGGATTTTGTTGTTGTATAAAAATACCACTTTAAATTTTTTGATGTTTTCTATTCCACATAATTTGGCACAATGGTAATATGGGTGTAGAATTTTTGTACATTTCAAGACGGCCATGGTCAAGATTCCTTTTACAAAACACCCACGATTGCATCCTTTTTTAGGCTATGTACTTTGATTCATTCAAATTTTTCTGAAACAAAATAAAAAAACAAAATAAGAATTTTCAGTTATGTAATATACTGATGTCCGTTATTATCCCATTTGGTGTCGTTGTAGTATGTAGAGTACGCGAGGAACGGTACTCGCTATAGTACTTTGCACAAATAGCCGATAAGTCGTTAAATTAATTGTACACAAAGATAATCTCACATAAACGTGCACTTTAGCAAGTGTTTTTTTCACTCCTTTTGTAGATTGAACCCCTTTTGCCAGCACGTTAATGGTTTGAAATTAGTGTTGGGTCATGAAAAAAAGTCATACGGAAAAATAATATTAAAAAATATAGAATTTTTCTTAAAAGTATTTTTGATATATATATATACGAGCTCTGAACCATGAACCCCACCTACGGTGGGGTCGGGCCGGCCTGCGGCGCGTGGTTAGTTTCAGTTTACAGGGTGTGCTCATGCTCTTCGGTGGCACAGCAGTTAGTACTATGGGCGCTTGATGAGGAGGTCGATTTCCAATTTGTGCCAATTTAAGAAACGAACATTTCTAAGTTGGTTTTGGTCTGAGTATTCTGGGTTATTTGGTATTCATAGTACCTACATAGTACAGGAAATTCGGCAATAGTTTGGCATTGTTTCCCCCAAATACTTCTCTTTGGCATAGCTTTCAAGAAAATGACTAACATAGAGACGATTGAGATACAACAACGCTATAATAAGTATCTCATTTCCACTACATCGGGAAGCATGCTTCACATTTTTACAATTGTGAGATCTTGTACTCGTAATCTATCTCCGTATATTATCTCCATTTGCCCGGCCGCCATTTTGAATTCGCCATCTTGTTTTTTTTTAATCCAGGCAATTGACCACTATTAATCTCTATGACATTCCTTCGAGCACCTCCTACCTATCCTACCTATACTATATAATAGTTTCCGTGATAGGAGACTTTGAAATTTATATGGCGGTCATCTTATTTATTTGAATTTCGATCATTTTTTACTTCCGGCGGAAATTGACCGGAGTGTATCTCATAAAAGTGCACAAATATTCCCTCCATATATTATAGTTTTTGCAGGCCGTTGATCACTCTTTCATATTTTCCACATTTAGATCTTCTCATATTTGATTCTATGCTTTGGAATCTATCCGCGTACAACGGTATAAATATCTTTTTTCCTCCATATCCGGAAGTATGCGTTCTATTTCTATCAGTGAGTAAGAACTTGTAGCTTTGTTATATAATTATATATGTTCGAGTATAAATATATATATATACTCGAATACTTAAATAACAAAAATTGCCGCCACAATTAGGTACAGAAAACTCATTGAAAATCACGCTTAATATGCATTAGACATTTTACGTTCCGACAGAAAATTGTGTGGCAAATTGGTAAATTGTGCAGCAAGTAAGACTATTTTGTAGCTATAGATTCACCGTTTCTTGAAACTGAGTCCCTGACCTCAGCCTATCACTGTCATTGCCGGGAAATATCGCCTCTCTTATTAAAAAAAATTGTAGTATGTGTATAAAAAATACAAATAGGAGGCATTTTTAAAGTTTTTCACTTGAATTTAATATACATAATCAAATCCTTTTGTCGTTATTAAAATTTGTATGACTGGAAATTGATCTCGATACTGATGTAACAACAGCCAAAATAAGAATAAAGAATACAATATCGCAATTAGTCAGACATTTTTGGCAAAATTTCACCTACTTCCACAACCTATTGATAAAATTGTCGATAACAACTGCATGACTATTTAAAATTTTACCAATACTGGCAACCCCGTACCTGTCATTTTTAACAAAGGCAGACTTTAATTGCAACACACAACTATACGCAGTATTTATTTTCAGTGTTTGATAATGATTAATGAATGTTATGGCTATTTTAATTGAAATTCCGAAAGGAACAACTCACGGCCTCTAGCGGCTCTAGTTAATGCCAGTAGTGTAGAGTAAAACAAAAACTTAAAATTATGAACTTGACTACAGCTGTTTTATAATTACATAAATTGACATTTATTTGTTTATTTGTTTATCTTATTTGTTTAAGCAGGAGTCTGAACAGGAGCAGGCAGAACTTGAAATATTTTCGTTACACTTTTTGTAACAACACGTTACAGAGCTAAACACTTTGTAATTAAAATCAAACTTGGACATTGAGACGTTTGTTTATAAAATTTAAATTTTAATCGATTTGTTACGAATATTAACTATTAATGACAGAATAGGGACATATAATCAAAAAGATACCCATTAACGTCGTATATAACATCCACGGTTCAATATGGATTTTGGAGGAAGGCCTTCTATTGGTTCGATCTTCGTATAACCAGGATTACCAGATTTTGATTCCGAACATGGCCAATCGTGGGTGTGGTGGAAAACCGACATTCCAGAATTTACAGGATCTACTACAACCAAAAACATCGTCTGAGGTCTGTCTTGTGATACGGTCGTGTAAAAACGGAGTTTCCTTTCTAATTCGTAGGCAGGATGGCCCTCTGGGTATTTGAAATTTGACATTTTTACGAACCAAGGTCTTTGTTCATACCGAGTTGATTTTTTAAATTTGCTTGTATGTCGTTAAGTAGCGACTCTTGAAAGTGGCTGGTTTGGTACCTGTAAAATTATAATTATAATGATTTAAGAGTTTTTATGAAACCAGTTTTGTATAAGATTTCAGCAGTATAATTTACGAATACATCACCTTTATAATTTGTGTTACGTAGGAATAGATTACATGTCTGTTTCAATAATAAAATTAAATAAGAATTAACAACAAAATATGCAAAAACATCATGAATAAAATTTTGCGATAAAAATACACTAAAATATTATATTGAATTGTAGTCCACGGCCAAGTGGTTTTTAATATTTTGTTCGTTATGCCAGTCTATTGAGATGATCGCGCACTTGGCCGGATTGAACACGCCGAAAGAGTTGAAAGAATCGTATTTCAGAATTCGTTGTATGAAAACATATGAAACCTTGCATACTTATCCGCGCCGAATCGGACGAATCGCAGGAACAATTCGGAAGGTAGGTAGATCCCAAACGAATTCGGAAGCTGTCACCAGATTCGGCACGGATAATGCTGACAATGCGCCCGCATTCCGTGCCATCATAGGGTTATTTTACCTTAAATTCAGGGGATATTTTTCAAATTTAAATATAGCCCGTTACACCAAGTACCAAGTATATATTTACTTACTAAAAATTAAGATGTAATAGTGAATTCAGTATATTTTTTCCACATTAATCCTAACTTATTTCACTTTCTTTACTGATAATAAAAACCTCCTCAAGTTCCATCAAAATGTACTGATGATATAATAATATACATATAATAATAATAACGCACATACTCAACAAAGCCCCGCAGGGAAACCCTGTGTCGCGGGTGCCATGAACACACACATAGACAACCACAAATTACACCCAATTCACGAGAGAAATAAATGTAGGCCATACAAATATTTCTCACGGCCCGGGAATCGAACCTGGGACCTCTGCGTGGCAGTCCGGCATGGTAACCGTTCGACCACTGAGGCAGTTATATTTATATATGATATGTTTCGCTTTTACAACACTTCAGAAATAATGAAACGTAGGTGATTCTTTCGGCACGAATGGGAGTGCGGACTCGCGAAGAAACTTCTTTTCTGTCGGCATGGACAAATATGTATAAATAAAGTATGTTTATAATTTTATTGTTTGTGTTTAGTTGTGCATACTTAATGGTATTTTTGAAATTGTAAGCACTTTTACACAATACTGGTACCTTTGATTCTATATATAAAGGAATAAAAATAAGTTCAGCGTTCCAAATTCAAACCTGGCGAAGTCGATATGTAGAAGTACTTTTCGTATAATGGTCAGTACAATAAAATCCTTTGCGTGATATACTTTAAAAAGATTATAAAAAAACCAAATACGTACTTAAAATACTATTTTAAAAAGTGAATTTTTATTTCCACTAATTTCTTTTTGGATTTTGTACTCTTTCAAACGCATATAAAATGTAAGTATAACATAGCTGTGTAGGCTAGCTAAGCCAAAATGCTAATGCTAATGCTAATTGTTTCAGGTGTGGAGGCTGTGGTGGATGCTGTGGTGGATGCTGCGGCGGATGCGGTGGTTGTTGCTGTCCTTGCATAACCATATACACGTGCTGTACTAAGATTTGTTAGAGCAGCTAGCCCAGCATGGTCGCTCCGGAGCAGTCCCGAGTCATGGCCTCTACGGAGAGCGGTGGACGCGTAGATGTCGTGTTTCTCAGTGTTACCCATAGTACAGTTGATGTGGAAATAAAGTAATAAATAAGCGTAAAGCGGTCAAGCTGGTTTTCTTCAGGGTAATGGATGAGTAATAGACTAGAGTAGGATTAGGTGGAAACCTAGTTGCCGAATCTAATTTCATGAATAGCGGGCCGCGAACGTGCCATTGCTGTCGGCAGCAGGCACTGGTGAGTGATAGGATAAGGTCCATCCACACATATCCAGAACGTGCCCGAAACGGGCCGGCGTGATCCTCTGTGGCCGGACCACCTATAAGTACTCGGATGCAGTAGTACAAAATAATTAGTACCTAAAGTGTACATTCCTAAGACATAGAACAAAAAAAACAAAACAAAATAAATAGTACCTCAATAGTATACGAAATATTTATATTAACTACTTTTGTGGTCCGGCCGCAGAGCATAACTCCCCGCCGCCATTCATTGTTAACGACACCCCCAAAACGACACCCCTGGGGTGTCGTTAACAATAAGCATTTGTTGACGACACCACCGTAATGTTGGGATAACTTATCGCTTAAGAATTTATTATCGAGCTAGTATACTCTCAATGGTTAATAAACATATGCAATTGTATCTTTTTATCTCTTTCTCTAATGCACTGGCTGATAACGTTTATGACGTTCATGAGATAAATTATGTGTCATTTGTGAAGTTAATCAATATATTGACATTTCTAATATTTTCAATAACTTTCGAAGAAAAAGTTAACAATGTCCGAATTCAGATTAATAAATACCAATGGCGGAGTGGCCTTACTTTTAGGCAAGTATAAATATCATAAACATAAAAATTATGCAGATGGATCAGTATATTGGAGATGTTCCTCTCACAAAAAGTTGAAATGCCATGGAACAGTTACTACTAAGGTAGGTATGCTATAGATCATTCATTGTTAACGACACCCCCAAAACGACACCCCTGGGGTGTCGTTAACAATAAGCATTTGTTGACGACACCACCGTAATGTTGGGATAACTTATCGCTTAAGAATTTATTTATTTATTTATTTCACAAAGGGTTCAGAACAAAAAAGAAGTTGGCATTCAATCTGACAATTATAATTGGGGAAAGGACCACAATGTCAGTACACAAACTCCTGAAATGGCTAATGAAGCAAGCCTGAAAGAAGCAAATCGTAATTTCGGAGAATTTATTGGTCAAGAACTTAACAACGTACCTGTCGTAAAAAGAAGACAGATAATGTTTGAAATAATAAGGATTATTGAGCTTCGATCAAATTAAATAAAAATATCTTTACAGGTTCTTTTTATTTTATTAATTATTATGGTATAGGTACGAACATACAGCAGGGTAACCACACTATTTGTTAGTGGTGTCGTCAACAAATGCTTATTGTTAACGACACCCCAGGGGTGTCGTTTTGGGGGTGTCGTTAACAATGAACG
>NW_020653851.1:15404341-15428287 GCF_003589595.1 Hyposmocoma kahamanoa
CCCGCCGCGCCACCTTGGATATAAAGAACGATGCACAAGTCTACTGTCTCAGACATACATACAACAAAATTGATACTACCTCAATAGTTTACGAAATATTTAACTGCTTTAGTGGTCCGGCCGCAGAGCATTACACTCCCGCCGCGCCACTTTTGATTTAGAAGAACATGATACTTTCAAGAAAGCAATACTCAATATTGCTTAAGGTTTGTTACTTTTCATAAAGAAAGTGTAGTTATAATAAATTACATTAGTTTAGAAATTATTAAGTACTTTGTGGTTCGGCTGGAGAGTACGCTCCGTAGCAAGTCCACATGGCGATAGTGAATCTTAGCCAGGCGTTAATATATTTAAAAATAAGTACCACTACTCTACTTCCCATGGGTATAATTATTTTTTCTCTAATTAAACTGTTGGTTTGTTTAATAAAACTTCCAGCTCAGCAAAATTGTCACGTTTTCGTCGTAATGATCGAAATTGTACAAAAAGTACTTTTTAAAATAGTTACCGTTATAATTTTCACTGTTTTCCTCTTATTTTTATTGCCACCATATTTATGTGTAGGTAACATTTCTTCTTTCTTTATTATGCAGTTAAAATCATCTTCAATATACGGTACATAGGTACGGTAGGTATGTATGTATGTACGCGATATTCGTATATGGTAAGTATACTGTACGGTATATTGTAAGTTAACTAATTTTAATACATTTTGACAGTTTTGCACAGTATTTAATCAACCTAAAAATTGAGCGTGACTAACCGAGATAACCTATATAATAAAGAAAACAGGTGTATATTATTATTATTTATTGGAAAAAGGTTACTTTTTTAATACAGTTCTATACGTGTAAATAATAAGTAATGCAATGGAAAGTTCTGTTTCAGCGAAAATGTCGAGAGATTATGAAGAACGATATCTTACAAAATTAAAATATTAGCCGTGTTGGTTTTTCTCCGACATTATCCACAAAGCCTTTGTTGTGGATTTTACAAATTTTGAAAGCGTTTGATATGCATATAACAAATTGTTATCAATTACAATACTTAACAGAAAATGGAAAATGTATAAAAATTAAATAAAAAAGTTTACAATGATATGAAACAACACCGTGAATATTTATAAAAATGTAAGCAATGATATTTATGCTCACTGGATACGACTATCATTAATTTTGCACTCCAAAGAATATTTTAAATTATAGCACGACCATAACGTGCAAGTGAATATAGCTGACTGAGCTCAATTTTGCACACGTTTGAGTAGTACGCAGAGTTCCATGCGTACTCTTCAAACTAGCACGCTTACAAAGCCGTTCTAAAAACAAATTAATTTTTTAATAAAATTTTCTAGCTGTAAAAGATAACATATCGCCTAAATATTAAAAATAAACAGGTAAGCGGTCAAGAAAAAATAAGCTATAACTAGTAATTGATTGATTTCATTTTTGACAGTAAACTTTCCTTCCAGATAGAACTGGACATCTACGAAATTTATGTAACAAAATTCGTAAACTTATTTATATTTTTAAACGCCTTAACACGTTACGAAACATATATCTGGCGCTGTCGCAGTCTCTTCTTACATATTGCATCACGTCTTTTTTTTATTTTTTTATTGAACAGTTGTACTTGCATGTAATTCTAGAAGAATCTTTTCTAGTTCCGATCATAACAGATCTAGATCATCGTTCGCACCAGAGGTAGTCGTCTTTACAATGTCTTTAATAATTTGCTAGATATATGACACCTTTCAAAATATGAAGCTAGAGAGGTAATAACGAAATATTTGTTAAAACGTAGTTACTGCGACATTGAAGAGTCGTACAATGTCGCAGTAACTACGTGTCGCGCGCACACATACACACACGCACGCACGCATGCACGCACGCACGCATGCACGCACGCACGCACTCACTTGTATAATTTTGATTAATTTTTTTGCTGAAAATAAATACTCCCTGTTTGGGCCACATACTTGAAGGTTTATTAAACAAACCAACAGTTTAATTAGAGAAATAAATATACCAATGGGAAGTAGAGTAGTGGTACTTATTTTTAAATATATTAACGCCTGGTTAAGATTTACTATCGCCAAGTGGACTTGCTACGGAGCATACTCTCCATCCGAAACACAAACTACATCTAATAATTTCTAAACTAATGTAATTTATTATAACTACACTTTCTTTATGAAAAGTAAGAAACCTTTAGGTACTTTTTTTTAGGAATATTGCTTTCTTGAAAGTGCGTCACGTTTTTTTAAATCAAAGGTGGCGCGGCGGGAGAGTAATGCTCTGCGGCCGGACCACAAAAGTAGTTAAATATTTCGTAAACTATTGATGTACTATTTATTTTGTTGTATGTCTAGGAAAGTAGACGTTAGGTACTATTTTTTGGGAATATTGCTTTCTTGAAAGTGCATCATGTTCTTCTAAATCCAAGGTGACGCGGCGGGAGAGTAATGATCTGCGGCCGGACCACAAAAGTACTTAAATATTTCGTAAACTATTGTGGTATTATTTATTTTGTTGTATGTCTAGAAAAGTAGACTTTAGGTACTAATTATTATGTACTACTGCATCCGAGTACTTATAGGTGGTCCGGCCACAGAGGATCACACGACGGGCCGTGCTCTGTCAGGGCTACGTCCTTAAAAAAATCGTTGCGTATTTGTAGGCACTCGTTCACGTATCCATGTCCGGGCCGACGCCGGGACGGGCCCACAGTTCGTACAAACTAGCACGCTACATCCCGGGCACGGCCCTGATGTGTATGGATCACAGAACGTATGGATAGTCCATTAGTACTCGCGGACGCAGTGAGTCAGAATGGCGGGTGTACCTTAACGGATCCTGACGAATTTGGTATCAAAAAATGTACCTAATTTTGTATTATTTAGTACCTCTGTTCAAGAAATTTGTACCTCCATCGGAACGAAGTTATAGCAATATCAAAGGTACACCCGCCGTATTGCCTGTCAATATGGCGGGTGTACCTCGGATGACCAGTATTTATTTAATAACCTTTCTAAGTTCATAATTATAAAAAACTTCTGTTTTAAAATTTTGTACTTTAATAGTACTCTGCAGTAAAGGAAACTCCAGTTCGAACTGTTGGTTAGTTTCTGAGAAATAAGACAAAATATGTTAAGATTTCAGAGTGCCGTGTGTATCTTAACGAATCCTGACGTATTTGGTATTAATAAAATGTACCCTAATTGTACTATTAGTACTTATTCTTAGAATAACATAAGTACTTATTCTTAAAAAAATTATACCTCTAGCATAACGAAGTTATAACGAAATCAAAATTCTAATTATAAATTTCCGCCATTTATTTGGGTATCTAGGCAAAGGTTCTACCGTACGGCCTCTTTATATGTCAGTAGGTATCTTTTCTTGTATTGATTGAAAAGGTTACAAGCGCGTGTCCTTAATATAGTTTATTTCATGCAATGGTCAAAATAAAGGGGTTCCACATATATACATATATGCACCTATTGTATACAATATAGCTACAAGAATCGACATAGAGTTGTTAAAACCACCCAAAATTAATTGATTACTTTTTCGAATTCGGGATTTCCGGAAATAATTTTACTGCATCGTAGGACAAAACTGACCTAGGAAGTCGAAGTTGGATTTGAAACTAATTCCAATGTAAAAATGCAGTAGATAACTGACCTTTTACCAAAGCAGGGAATAAAAAAGTAACGATTAAGATCAGTCTCCGCCTCTCGCTAGCTTTCTTTATTATTAATATAATAACATATTGAAATACGTATTCTAGTGAGAATATTTAAAAATGTAATATTAATGTCAATCAAACGACTAAATCAATAAAAGACCTGCTTATTGAAAAACATACACGCTTTCCCTGTCCTCTACAATTAAATGGCATCAACCCTTCATATGAAATAAACTTTAATAATATAAGAACAGGCGCTTGTAACCTTTTCCATTAAAACAATGAAAAATACTGACATGTGAAGAGGCTGTATGGTGGAACCTTTGCCTAGTTACCCAAATAAATGGTGGAAATTTATTTAAAAAAATACGAAAACAATTAGAATTTCGCTATAACTTCGTTATGAAAGAGGTACAAATTTTTTAAGAATAAGTTTTAAATAGTACAATTTTGGTACATTTTTTTGTACTAATTAAGTTAATATGTCAGGATGGTATGGAGGATAAAGTGCACACGGCACTCTAAAATCTCAACATATTTTGTCTTATTTCTCAGAAACTAACCAAACAGATCGAGCTGGAGTTTCCTTTACTTCAGAGTACTATTAAGATACTAATTTTTGGAATAAGAAGTTTTTATAGGTATTAAATAAATACTGGTAATCCGAGGTACACCCGCCATATTGACAGTCAATACGGCGGGTGTACCTTTGATATTCCTATAATTTCGTTCTGATGAAGGTACAATTTTTTTAAACAGAGGTACTAAATAGTACAAATTAGGTACATTTTTTGATACCAAATTTGTCAGGATCCATTAAGGTACACCCGCCATTCTGACTCTCACCGTGAACCTGGTCACATCTTGTTAGGGTTACAACCCTTTCAAGCTTTTTAATATATGATTTACATTCCATGATTTACAAAATGCTTTACAACTTGTACTAAACATTCCAGTTACTACAACTGGCAAAAATCATGTGGGCTCTCAGTCCACACACACATGATGTAGGTTGTGGTCAGAATCTACTTTGTGCGTTTCGTCCACCAGGATCCCCTAGCCCAATCCTCCGTGAATCATAATGGCGTGACAAATTTCATATCAAAAAATGTACCAAAGTACCTCTGTTTAAAAAAAATGTACCTCCATCAGAACGAAATTATAGCAATATCAAAGGTACACCCGCCGTAACCATATAAGAACAGGCGCTTGATACCTTTCCATCAAAACAAGGAAAAATACTGACATGAAGAGGCTGTATGGTAGAACCTTTGCGTACACAAATGGCGGAAATTTATTTTAAAAAATCGCATTTTATATCCTTTCGCCGTCGCATTTTAAATATTTTTAGAACATTTTGTACATTCTATATAGCAAATTATACAAAATTGGAGGCTCTTGTACATTTATTCGCAAAGCATACACTTTCTGTACGTGTTTTGCTTTCATTAGCAGTTTTGTAACTTTTCTAGCCGATATCAGTATTTTTCTCATAATTGCAACTTAGGTACAGTTCAGTGCAAAATGTTAAGATAAGAGATGTGGCGTCAGAAAAAAAACGAAAATTCGTTTCGATAGAGTTATGATAGAGGTACAAATTTTTTAGCTCACTCAAAAACTTTTTACCATAGATTTTGTAGGGACATATTTAGTAATTGGCAGTTACCCTTCGGTACAACGTTATTCTAGGTAGTTAAGGAAACAAACAATAAGGAAAGTAACAAATTGACAACGTATTATGTATTTCAAAATAAAAACAAGAACAAATAGCAAAATAACATGAAAAATGTATGATAGTAAGTGCTCGAATTGATTGCCGCCTTGGCGGATGCATCGATTCGTTCTCTTCCGCAAAGAGCAAGTAGCGGTGAAATTTTACTCGGATGGATTCTCTTGAAAATTGTTGCAAGTACGGCTTTCAATTCTTGAACATTGTTGTATTTTTTTTTATAAATTTCATTTTTTATATGGATATTCTTCTAGAACCGTTTTCATGTAACTACAACGATTAAGGAGGGTAGGCCTTGCTGCCCCGTCTCAAATTTACACCGTGTATATACTAAATCTATGAATTTGGTTATTCTATAAATTTTGGTTATTCTATAAATTAGTACGATAACGTTCACCGAATTCGCTGAATATTTCCTGTTTCCCCATTGGCCCACTAATTTGGTCGCACTAGTGGGACCACATTAAGTTGATTATTTTTTGTTGATTGTGACGTATATCGTGCAATTTACTTGGTCGTACTATTTTAATTTTTATATTTTTAAATTTAATTTTTATAGCGCAACTCTTTTGAAGACGTGGCAATAAAAAGAATAAAAAATTGAAAGATAATTGTAAATTTTTTTTGGAAACGAATAAATCCTTCAAAATTGTCTTCAAAAATATTTCTAAATTTATTTAAAATTTATTTGTCTTTTACATTTTTTGATTAAAATTTTTAAGTTACAAAGTAGCTACGTAGTTACAAATATGTGCAGCCCAATACGTTGTTTACCCGATTACAAGGAACTCCGACCGATCGAGCCCTGCTTTCCTGTTCAGGTAACTTATCTATTATTTTATTGTTATCTCACTAGTTAGTATAAAAAATCTGAAAATATATGTTCAGACAGCAATACATCATGCTATACATTGACGGATCTTGTTCAATTGCATTCGAACAAAAGTGTGCAGCTTGATGTGCTGTTGACTGTAACTATAATTTGGCTAGAAAATAGTGCGCAAGGCGTGGTAGCTGATCGAAAGGGGGCACTGAAAAGTGGACTTAGATTTTTAAATTTTGTTGTAAATTGTTTTTAATATTTGTTTTGGATAGATTTTACTTAATTATTTTCTTTACGACTTATTCATAAAATTAATAAGGAAAATTTTTTATTTACTAGGGGGGCCAAGACTTAGAACAAGTTACGTTAAGACATGAACCAATTATGAGTAGAAGCTCTCACCGCTCAGCTCAAGTCTTTCCTGCGGAGGCCGCAGAGGATTATAGTGGTGAGAGCGATCCGGGGGTATCGCATGGTATCGTGGACGGCCGCTACACTTCTCGCGGCTGATCTCCGTGGGAACTTCTGGCGGAAGTGCTCATGGAAGTGCTCCGGTACTGTGTAACCATGCGAAGCAGAGGGGCAAGCCCTGATGCTGAAAAAAATTAGGCGGATTAGGGCAGCGGGCCGCCCCGAGTTGTTCCGAAGATGGGCGGAGGACTTAGAGTCCCCAATCGCTGGCTCAGTGACCGTGGAGACCATCCGGCCCCACCTAGTCCGCTGGATTAGCTGGCGACACGGGGCACTGTCCTTTAGATTGGTGCAGGTGTTCACCGGACATGGATGCTTTGGTGAGTACCTGCATCGCGTGGCGGGTCTGGAAGCTACTCCTGTCTGCCACGAATGCGGCGTACCTGTCGACACGTCGCGGCACACCCTTTTTTTTTTTTTTTGACGGGGGGGAAATCTTTATGGATACCCCTGAGCCCAGGGAGACTCAGGGGTTATGTGGGGACTCTCCTTCCAGACTGGAGGGCCTACCCCACTAAAACCCCCCCGGGTTTCCCTCTCGCCGGTTGAGTCGGCGTCGTGGGATCAGTGAACATTCACCACGACGCCGCCCGGCGTCGCGGCACACCCTGACGGAATGTGCTGCTTGGGGCCCTCAGCGGCACTCCCTGACTGCCATACAAGGGAGGAGATCTCTCGCTGCCAACAATCGTGGGCGCAACGCTCGGCAGCGAGAGGTGCTGGGAGACTATGGTCTTCTTTTGCGAGAGCGTAATCTCGCAGAAGGTGGCTGCGGAGCGCTGCAGAGAGGACGACTCCCTCTCTGACTCGCTTCGAAGACGTAGGCCAGGGAGACGAAGGAGGCAGTACGCCCGCCTTCTTCCTTCGCCGTAGATTGGGGTCGGGGGACCTTTTCCACCAAGACTAAGGGTGCCCGGGGCACCCTCCAAAGGACTTGGCCCGCTCCACGCGGGCCATCCGCCGAGACGTCTCACTAGTATACGCAAGCGGATCCTGGGTCGTCTCTCTATGGCGATAGAGTTAACGGCTGGGTTTTAGTGGGTATACGGGACTACCGCCCGAGAGCCTCACATAACCGCTCGATGCTCCCCCGAGCCGAGCAGTATGCGTAACGCATTTTTCAGCGACAAAAAAAAGTTCAAACCAATTGAAGCGAGTTTAATTGTCCAATATCCGAAACGAAAATTTTAAACAATGACAAAATAAAATATCTGCTGTTTGCATTGTTATTTTTTTTATACAGAGTGACGGGACCAACGAGTCGTGGGCCTGATAATAAGCGACACGCCTGTCCATAACAGTTGCAGTGCAACTCAAAGGGCACTGCCACCACGTCTGACTCCCTGACAACATAAGTTGACAAGTCCCATGCGCCTATAATTTCACCAGAACCCTTACCCTTCATAACCGGAACTCAGTAATGCTCACATTACCGCTTGGAGACAGAAATAGGGGTCAGGTGGCAGTACTTCAGTGGGCGAACACTTTCACAAGGAGCTCTACTGCTACTAGTAGAAACTAATTTGTTCTGTCCTTTCCTATCGCCTGATCATGGTTGGATGTAATTACAATTTGTGTAAAATGTAATGTTAGTTCATCAATGTTATGCCGTTCTAATTAATAACAAGGTATTAATGGCTGAATGTGTGCATCCCTTTATTCACGTACAAAAATAATGTGTGCTTGCTGCTTATATCTAGGTACTCGTTCTAAGCTTGACTAATCTATATCGAGTTCGTTATATACGCCTCAGGGCCCGTGTTGTCTACCCTGTGGCATTGACCCAGTGACGCTGCGGCGGCCGCTGATCGTCCACGACAGCACGTTCGACTACCGCCCCACTAGTTGGCCCGGCATGATCGTCAACAACCAAGACAAGAAAGTCCGTTACCAGCTCATCAATTACGAAAGAGTTGTAAGTTTACACGTTGTATAGTCCACTGAACAAAACTTTTGTAATAGAATGCTGCTACTACGAAAGGTTTGCTTGTAACGGCTTCCAAACAACTTGTATCCGGTAATTTAATCGCGTAATGACCTTAGGGCTCGCAACTGAGGGATTATCATCGTTTAGAGGACTTCAAGTGTAGTAGAGGTTACGTGCGCCAAGGATAATTATGTTCGAGTTTTTCTAACTACGCGCACTTGAGCTTCATTATTTATTTGTGCACTAGGGTTCTCACTAGACCGACACACAACAGTCACGACATCAGGCGACTCAACATTTGACTTGCCATCGAAACGAAAACAGTAAAATTAACAGTGCGTCTTCCGGTGTCATGTCCAGGAGAAAGATCCACGTCTTACCTTAAAAGCCCCTAAATTTTATCGGGAATTCTTCTAGTGAGAAGACTGCCTAAAGACATTGATCTTAATATAGTAAAAATCTCAACAGAAGGTTTTTTGTTTGCAGGTGAAACCGGTGTACCCTATGTGTGCACCGTCATATTAGAATCAATTCAATTTAACTCTATTAGAATAGCTCTCACAGAGACTTGGAATTTTTACTGAGATATTAAAGTGAGTTATATTATATATATTAGAGTGAGAGAAGAACTTTGCAATTAAGAAACAATATATTTGTAAAATACTAACAACCTCGTAGGATTATATTACTAACATCATAAACAACAACTTTAACTATTTACGTAGCATAATTAATTAACCAAAAATGAACTTAAGTTTTTGTTGTATTATCTGACATACAGATGTAAAAAGTTTTTAACCGAGTTTAAAAAAAGGAGGAGGTTCTCAATTCGACTGTATGTTTTTTTTTGTATGTATGTTACGCGATAACTCTGGTATTTGAGAACCGATTTTAATGATTCTTTTGTTGAAAAGAGGGTACCTCCATAGAGATTCCATTTAATTTTGAAGAAAATCATCCTCCTCTAAGGGTGGATGATTCACGATGTTTACGTATGAAGATTAATTTTTATAAATAGCGCCTAAATTTTATTATAAGGAGCAATTAATTATTTTAATGATTGATTTTGCTATTCTCCTATTCAAGGTGCTTTTCTCTCAATGTATGTATATTGAGTAGTGAGAACCGATTTTTATTATCTCCTGTGTCAAGTTCAGTATAGTGGCGAACTAGGGGATGAACTCGGGTTTGCGCACTTTCCAGTAACCGATTACAATAAAACTTGGCAAATAGATGTAATTCCACGTACTTTTGAGGTTGGTTCTTTTATTTAGATCTGCATTTGGTAGTAAGATGTATAGCAACACCTCCCCGCGTTATATCTTGTGCTATCACACAAAATTATCACCGTTTAGAGAAATATATTTAAATATTTTATTTTTGTACGAAAGTAAAATCTGATGAATTAAAAGTCATGGAACAAATAATATTTGTTGGTTATGATGTTAAAAGTTAATTAATTCGTTATCCTGCATTGCAGTCCGCCTTGCCATCCGCCGCGTAATGCAGGATTGTAAATGTAGTTGCAGCGTGCAAGGCAGCCTGCAATCTTGCAATGCATCCTGCAAGACTCCATACATGGGCCATACGCAGGATAGTGTGTGAGCAGTCATCTGCCTGCGCGGCTGTTAGTATTTTACAAAAAACCCTGTGTATTTAGTGAAGAAATATTCATAACTACATAAGACATTACACCGTACTATTTAGGCTAGAGATTACCGAGTAATCAATTCGCACTAAATTGTTTGATGTTATGTGCAACATACATACGAGTACCTAAGAACTCCGTCTTAAATTTATACTTATAAAAGTGTTATCAAAGGATCTGTTATAATATAATTAGTTCTTTATTTTTATATTTCTGCAGTGAAACTATACGCACTCTCATAGTTTTATCAACATATGTTTGTTTGTCTTTCTCAATGTCGTTATCCTTTAACAAGTTTGTTATGCACATATTCTCATGAAAAAAAAAAAAATTCAATGAAAACAGACAATAAAACGAATTAAAATCAGTCCTATCAAGTAAAAAAGATATAATGTAAACCACGCGAACATTAACAGCTCCAGTCTTGAAAGGAGTTGAATGTAAATTTATTTAGAATGTATAAAGCTAAGGTTTTACGTTGAATATATTTAAAATAAAAAACCTGAACAAATGTTTTTAGTTTTTACTACATAAAATGTGTTAGTTAAGACTAAAACATACGCTTGATCAGTTTTATGTAAACATTTAAACATTTGTATTGATCGAATACCAACATCGTGTCGTGTACACATAGTTTCTTAGTACAAAAATAATAAAGAAACTTTAATGCGGTAATTTTCATGCGCTTATCCCAGACGAACTACTTACACTATAGAGGTTGTCAAGTTTATTTCATTAATATCGTTGCATTTTCATTGAAATATCTTAACTACTAAAAATTTGGTTCGTAATTATTTAAAGGACTGAGAATAGAAAGTAAGTAATGGCATAAATATGTAGTAGGTACATATTTTTTAAGTTTACTTTAATGGTAGTTCAAAAGTTAAGAGCAACATTTTGACGATCCATCCACAAGTATAAATAATTGCGGAATTTTAAACACGAGTATCTCTTGCACTACATGGGATGTGTGGTTATGAGTACATACATGTAACTCCACAATCATGAAATGGCTATATCTTTACCCGTGTACTGTGTACACATTTTTAGCCAACTTCGAAAAAGAGGAGGTTCTTAATTCGACTATCATTGACTTACAAATAAATGGACGACGGGTCTAATACAAAAACCACGAAAAAAATGTCCCAAGTCAACCTATTCGAAATTTAAATTGTAATGTCATCGTAGTATCGCGCTGTCAGTCGAACAAATGAAGACTAAAGCGGAGTTTGGCGCTCTGTATACGATTTTAGCGCCTTACAAGTGCGGACACTTTTTAGCGCGGACCCGACGTCCATATAATTGTAAGTCAATGTCGACTATATTATTTTTTTGTGTGTATGTAGCGCGATTTACTCCCATATTTGTGAGCCGATTTTGATAGTTATTTTTTGTTGGAAAGAGGGTGCAAAGAGGGTATTCAAAGGGCGGCAAATCAGGGGATGAACCCGGTTTAGTAGATTTTATTCACATTCCGTTAAACCGATTTCAATAAAACTTAGCAAATAGATGTAATGCTACGAACTTTTGAGGTTGGTGCTTTTTAAAAAAAGTTACTATGTGAAAGTTTTGTATTTCATTTCAATTTAAAAAAAGAATATTGGCGAGTGAATAAAGAAGATTCTAGTTTTAAGGATTTAGTTATTTCAAATTTGCGATTCCAAAAGCTCAAATAAATTTTTGAATTTAGAGATTGTCACATCATAACGAAATAAATGAAGTGTCAAGTTACGTCATTTTTAGAAGTTCATCCCAAACATTTGGTACTTCAAAATTTTTAGTGATTA
The DNA here is from genome assembly GCF_003589595.1 of Hyposmocoma kahamanoa. Taxonomy (NCBI): domain Eukaryota; kingdom Metazoa; phylum Arthropoda; class Insecta; order Lepidoptera; family Cosmopterigidae; genus Hyposmocoma; species Hyposmocoma kahamanoa. Next base: position 15,416,417 of record NW_020653851.1, read on the forward strand.
TAGATGTAATATTTAGGTAATTTTAAGTTTAGTTGTTATATTTACAGAAATAGGTACAGCAAAATGTGTGACAGAATGAGAATTTGCAGTCAACTACAGAACATAATGTCCGCTATTAAGTAAGTATTACACTGCGATCACTGATTTTGCGATTTAAGGAATTTACGTTAGTTGGAAAAAGTTCTGTCCGTTTAAAGACAATGCTAAACTGTCAGTACTTAGCATGGCCTTGTCATCACAGTACAATAACGTCTGCATTTTACTTATTCTGAATTAATATGAAAGAGTACGATGTCTTAAGGCCGCTAACAGACTGCAGTCGCTACATTGATTGCAGTCGACACCGACTTCATGCAGCCGAGATGTTAATGCCTGAAGTCGTCAAGGCGTGAAGTTAACTTCGCGCATTACCTTTAAACATGCAGTCAATCTGTTAGCAATCGAACTCATCTAATTACGTTTTGTTTTGAACAGAGGTGGACCTTGCGGTTGCGGACCGTGTTGCGGTCACTGCTGTTCACCTCCGCCGTGTTGCGGCGGCGGCTCTTACGTCACAGTTTACAGTCAAGTAGCAAATATCCAGTGACGCGACCTGCGCTCGCGATTATACAAGTCATTTCACGTTTTCGTATTTAACACGTTCACAGTCTAAATTATTTACCAATGGATTTACAACTGCGAACTCTAAAACGAATTCCTATCAATGATTTGAAAAACCACAAATATGGTATTGTATATGTAGGGGTTTTAATATATATTTGGTTATTTCATAAATTACTTATACAAAATTGACATAAACAGTGTCAAGGTGTATTTCCACCGGCGATGCGAGGCGAGACGAGACGAGGATTGAAATGAAAACTTGTATGACAAAATTTCAATTCTCTTCTAGCCCATCTTCGGTGGATATGGTCGAGGGTATGGGCGAGGCGAGATTTGAAATATTTTGTTGATGTAGTATTGAACCGTACGAAACGAAAACACGATTTCTCGCTCGCTGGTGCCCGCATGATCTCGTGGGCGCTAATAGTAATTTACGGGTCAGCCGCGTATTTATCGCTAGATGAACTGAACAGCACTGAATGTTCTCTCTCTATCCACAATTACGTAGCTAGCTTGCGCGAGATCACGATGGCTTGCGCGACCGCAGGCGGGCTATTATTTTTAATTTTTGATGGAAATAGGCTGGTGAGATTTTAATTATCGTCGACTCGCCGGTGGAAAATGACCTTAATGCTTGCAACATTGTATTTAGGGCAAGACATCTGTGCCTGTGCTCTTGCATGAATACAAATAGCATAGGACAAAAAAATGAAGCAATCGTGTTCGATCGAGCGAGATTGACAATTTTTACCTGGATAACAATCGGGTGTTTTGTCTCTTATCATTGTCATGCTTCATGTGATCAGAATCATGGTTAGAAATGAGTTTCAGGGTTGCGCCCCATTTGTCGGTACGCTTCAGCACTACGTCCATATTAAAAGTATGTTTGGTATGTTTTTTTACGGTCAGAACATGCAAGCATGCTGATGTTATCCCTAATAAAACATGAATATGAACGCCGTGGAATATAGTTAGCATGCTTCAGCGTTGTGACCGTACCCCATTAAAACAAGTTCACACGGTTATGAAAACCATATGTAAAACAATATGTACGTAAGTGAACAATTCACTACCCTTATTTATTTATAAATTTAATAATGACTGAACGTGTCTACTTCATGGTTTAATAGTTATTTTTCTAAACCACTCTGTATAAAGCGGTTCTTTCCCAATAATTGAAGCAGTTAACTCCTTTGGAACCATCCGTCTACTTTTCCGGTCGAACATTTACAATACGCGTCTATTTTACCAAGCCGTGCAATTGTTTTTCCCGATTTCTCCATTTTTGATTGTATATATTTACCATCACTCTAATTTTTAATCGGTCTAATTTTAATCCTTGACCAGGCTAAGGGAATGGTTAATAAAACACCGTTTATATCCATGCTTTGATTCCGAAAGTTCTATAAAACTTTAAATCATTCTTTTCAATAGTAATCTACGATGCACATTTACGAAAGTTGTTCACGATGAATATAATTTACCTTTGGCAATTATTTGTATTCATTTCTACAGTAATTACACTGTTTTATGACAAAATCCGAATACTTTTTAAATTATGGCGTACTAAATGCAGATAAGTCGGAGCATGTTTTGATACGTTCGTTGTAGGTTTAGACTATTTGGAGTTTTCTAATGGCGTGTTTACATAAGGTCGACTGCCGCCTTCGGCAGATTCTTTCGTTTTGCCGAACGAGGAGAAATCGTCTCGCTGTTTACACCGAGTCGATTGTCGCCTCTTTGGCAAGCAAGTTCGCCTGACGAAGACGGCGGCGGCGCAATCAACGCAATGTTTACACCAAGTCGATAGCCGCCTGAGCCGAAGTCACTCATCATAGTTTACGCAAAGAAACTCAACACACCGTTCGAAACGTGTCGCCTGATTACGCATACGGACGCGAAATACGATCGTCAAACGACTTGGAGTCCTTCGGTGTGCCAGCGAAGGGGACCTGTTGATTAAGGGCGCCTGTCTATTAAGGGCGCGTTTATTCGACACGACTTTCATCGTGCTCTCGAGTCGCGCGGAGGCCGCGCGAAATCTTTCGCGTCGTGTAACTGGGCGCTTAGTGTAAACGCGTCATTAGGATAGTTAATCTTTTATTCACTGTTATTATTTTTTTTTAATATAACCAAAATTAGGATGTAGGAAGATATGTTACCATAACTTGGTCAGATTTTGATTATGTGAAGGATATTATACCCTTAGCCCGGTAAATTGTCGTGTCTAGTTACTTTTACTTTTTTTTACATTTAAAGTTTATTGTAGAAATTTCCGAAAGTGCATTATCCAGACAGGCAATGAGGTTCCTGTCTCATATGTTTTTTATGGTTTCCAGTAGCATATTCTGAATTTTCTTATCGTTTCGGACAAGAGATTGTTAGGGGTGCAAAGCAACATAAGATACATTTCAAGTCAAGTTGGTTCTCCGGCCTGGTAAAGGGTAATTGTCCGTCTAAATGTAAAGAAGTGTAATAGATATAAAAGAAATTACCAATCGGGAAAATAGATCGAAGGGCTGTTACCATTTACAATGATAAGTAAGTTCAGGCTTAAATGTTTCAAATTAACAAAATTTTTTTTTTCAATAGATGCCGTGTTAGCCGTGGGACATCCTCCTCGGCCACTTCTGGCCTTCGATCATGCCGTCATGGAAATCGGAAAGCGGTGATACGGCTGTCCTCAAGACCATACCTACTAAAATGCTACTAAATTGCAGGTGTCTATAAGTATTTGACACTTGTTTTTGTTGACGTGCCGTCTTCAAGAGCTTAGTCTTCGAAACGTGACCCTGTTGATTACAATGTTAGTATACTATTAGTGACAGTCAATAGGTGAAAGTTTGACCGGTTAAGTGAGCTCTTTGTGGCGTAAAAATATTGTAAAGTGTTAAAATAAAAATTGTATTTTGGAGGTTTTCTTTTATTTGGAGCTCAAATAAAAACTATATTACACTGTCTTAAGAAACTATTCCGAGAACTTGTCATGCGGATTTTAGTAATACAGGCATTGTTGAGTCCGGCTTTCGTGGGCTTGGCTGCTATCACTTTCATCCACGACTAACTGTTCGTAACCATTTAGGTACGAAACTGTTCGTAACCATTTACGAAACGACGATGTTTTTTCTTTCGTAGTCGATGCTTAATAGCCGGGTATGTATGCATGTATTAAACCTTTTCGCGGGCAGTAATCGATACGCGGCAAATTTAATTTATGACATTTAAAAGAGGTGCTAAGAACGTCTTTTAGGATAATGATCATCAATGTTACCCCCCAAATAGCCTCCCATAATTTCGATGGGGGTGGCAAAAGGTTTTCCCATGTCCCTATGTACAAAATCGTTTTTTCAAATAGTTGCCATGCCCACTTCAAAGTTGGGAACTTTGTGTTGCCAACGCCTCATTGTTTTATCTTTAGGTTATTATTCATAAAATATTTTAGTCTATGCAATTTTCTTGCACTTTTATGATTTCGATGCAATGGTACTAGCGACACGTGCTAGTATCGGTAGTACCATTGATGGTACTAAGGACACATAGTAGTATCATTTGTACCATTGATGGTACAAATCAATGGTACTATAGACACTAAGGGTTTTATTTTAATGTCTATAAAAATATCTCAAACATTTAGGAATAGAAATCCGTCTCTTCGTAATTAAAAATCTTACGAACATCGTATTCTCTTATTATTATACATATATGTAATGTCTCTTCATTTGAAGACTATTCATATTTACTGTCGTTTTCCTGAAAAATTCTAACTATATGTGCTGTCGTATTTGTAGCAATAATAAAATTACTGGTTGATGGATTTGGATTTATGGAAGAGCTTGTACTCGTAGAAGGACCGGTGCTTGCAACAGATAAGCACATAGCCGAGCTTTGGCTATCTTCAGGCTCTATCATAGTCATCGAGGATGTCTTCTGTTCCCGAAGTATCTGGTATAGTCAGTAATTTAATTATTTCTTTGTTTTCTACTGCAACTCTAACTTTATGTTTTCGAGGCAGCATCTGCAACAAAAATCTAATTAGACATTGGCTTCGTTCGTTTGGCCGCTTATTGGTTCATACTGTGGTTCACACTGTGAATAAGCTAACCGAGCTAACTAAACTAACCCAACGGTCCCGCTAGCTATATAAAATGTCGACTCTGCCACTCTTCACCCCCGCTCGTATCCATAGTCACTTTACCTCTTCTTGTATATGCGTAATAAGTGACGACCTTTTTTTCATATAATAAGTCACAGCACGAACACGTCGTGCGCCTGATGGTAAGCTACACGCCTGTCCATGACAGTTGTAGTGCCACTCAAATCTTTTAAATGGCAAAGATCTGAAGGGTACTGCCGCTGCGCCGGTCGCCCTGAGTCGAGATAAGTTGACAAGTCCAATGTGTCTGTAATTTCACCAGCACCCTTGCCCTTCAAAACCGGAACACAGTAATATAGACAGTACTGCTTGGTGGCAGTACTACCCTGGATAAACTCTTTCGCAAGGAACTCTTCTGCTACGTATTTTGTTAGCTTAGCCTTGCATGCAACTACGTTAACTAACTTAGCTTAGCTGGCATGCTTGCGTGCAACTCCGTGGGCTAAGCTAAGTTAGCTAGCTTCGTTCGCGGTGTGGCCTGCGCTTTGTCGATAGCTGGCCGTTAAATGAGCTGAGAATGTGGTAAGATGGTGAGTTGAGAATTTTTTTAACCTGCTCATAAAGAGTTATATGCGCGGCTGTTCCACTAGTCCCTACCATAAAGGTCAGAACCAACTTTCATAGAAACACCCTGCTGTGCTGTCATTTCCACTCGATATCAACTGGGGCTGATGGGCTTAGACTATGGAAACCAAAAGACATGTTATGTTGACATATATAAATCAGACGTTATATGAAGAAACAAAAAAAACATTTAAGCCATATTACATTTGCATGTCGATAATGACTTATGGATAGATTATGGTACAACACTAAAGAAATCCGCCATTTGTAGCGTTAAATTTCTGTTTAGATACGCACGTTCATTCTGTAGTTAGGGCAGCTCCTTTCCTTTATTTTTTTCCATCCTCTAAGTTTATGGGACATCCGTATTTTTTTATTCATAACTCTGTTATTGCACTTTAGTTCCTTGGCCCCGGAAGGCTGTAGAGTAGCCGGCCGTTTACGTGTGGGATGCTGTTCGCTTAAGTCAATAAAGCGCCAAGCTTGCTTGCAGCTGGCATAGTTAGTCCTGTCGATCTAATAAAACCTCCACAGAATACGAGTCCGAAAAACGAGTTCCTTCAATAATGAGACGAGCTTATGAAGACAGATGTAGGCCTTTCGGTAGCTTATATTTTATAATAGACGATTTTAAACTGCTAGACGACCTGTAGGTACATCAGATGCCACAGTTTAAGCAGCCGCAAAGGGTTCAAGAACAAACTCCCTAGCCCAAAGAGATTACGAATCGTAAAGACACTTGGTTTCGATGCAAGGGTTTTTAAAATACCGCTCTTTACGCAGGGTACCTTGACGTGCAAGTAGTGTATTTTTTGTACCACTTACAAAATTTATAATTTCACTCGAATATTTCTGGCAAAACGATGTTTTGTTATATATTACTACATTTCGGTATTTGCCGCATACTGCTATACTACCATATAATGCCTGCACCGATGTGGAACGGATAGAATATAATAATATGATTTAATATCAGGTTCTGTCGAGCACAGCGGCCGAGAACCGCAAAAGGCTCAAATACGCCAACATTCCTCAATGCTACAGCTTCGTGCCTTTTGTGGTTGAAACCCTGGGTGCCTTGGGGCTACAGGCGAAACTTCTAGCGAACGAGCAGTCAGATAGCCTCGTAGAAGTCTCCAGTGACCACAAGGTTGGCAGTTATTTCCGCCGAAGAATAAGTTTACTTATTCTCTTTTTTTTAAGTGTAAGTGCGCATTTGAACTCTATCTCACCTGATAGAAAGCGACGATGAGGTCGACGATGGAGCATGCACACCTAAATGTATTATTTTCTATTAATATTTATATTCCCTCTCGCCTTGAAAAGGCCCAAGTTATAACATTCAAGGAACAAGTCTGCAGGCAAGGAATTTTACTTCATAGACAAAATAATAATAATAATAAAATTGTTTATTCAGTAACATAATGTACAGAGAAAACTAAAGACTACTTATGCGACTTAATGTAAAAATAACACATGTACCTGAACTAGGAAATTCCTGTATTTCAGGTAAAAAGCACTACTAATTATTAACATGGATACCTACTGTTAATATTATAAATACTTTTTAGGAGAATGTTATGAAATAAAATTAAACAATTAAATAATAAATTGCCAATCAACAAAATGTACACTTAAACATGATAACATTTATTTTACGATTATAAATAAATTCTCTGTATCCTCATAGGACATATTTTGAAGAGCTTCTTGGAGAATTTTCTTTACTTTAAAGCAACAGAAATTATAAATGGAATATTTGGCGTTTAATTTATTGTACAAAAATGGTCCAAGAAACACAAAAAATCTTGAAATAAAAGTATGTTTTGATGATATAATTTTGGGGCAGACAATATCTTTTCGTCTTTTATTAGTGTTTTCAGTAATATATGGGAGCAATACGTGCTGTTTGAGGACTGTGGACTTAATAAATAATTGCCTTACAGTTAATACTTTACATGACTTATACAGAAGGTCAGTGGGGTAACGGAAAGGGCGGTAGGTAGAAACCTTTAGGACAGCTCGCTGGGCTCTTTCAATGATTAGTAAAGTAGTTTTAGCTATACCACCCCATGATGTAATGCAGTAAGTAATTAATGATTGGCATAATGCATAATAAACTTGCCTGATTATTTTAAAATCAGCAGAAACGCGTAGTTTTTTAAACACAAACAATAACTTACGGAGTCGGGCGCTTAGTGCTTCGATATGGTGTTTAAAGGATAGGATGTCATCTAATATAACACCTAAATACTTTATCTTGTTAGTAATAGCAATGTCTGGGTTGTTAGTAGGCTCTAAACAATGGTGAGCATATAGTTTAGGGTTAGATATAAATGACTTTGATTTCCGCATATGGAATTGCATAAAACAAGTTTTATCCGTATTTAGTGTTAGCAAATGATGTTGGAGGCAGTTATTTACTATATTGAATCCACGCTGTGCATAGTAGACATTCGATATATAAATGTGGAAGTGAATCTCTTTTATCCACAACAAGCGGAATTCAACGGGGAATGTTGCCAGCCTTCTGGGCACGATGCCCCAGGGGGCACCCTTGAAGAAATTTTCTATTTATAAACTTTCTGGTATTTAATTTTTTATAATAAGTGTTGACTAGTATTATTTTTTTTATTAGGTGCCTTGTAAATACCTACTATGAAATAATCGTATACAAATTGTAAAAAATCTACAAGTACCTACTGTGAATTACAAAAAATTATGAACCTGTGAAAATATCTCCTAGAAGGCACTTAATGTGTTTCAACGGTTGTCTTGTTTTTCTATTTTTAGCCAGCTGGATAGCACAACCACCGCCTGGTTTTTAATAATAAATAATCGAGTAGGCTTCCCGATGCTTATAAATATATGTAACCCGAGCCATGGCTCCTGTTTTTGGCCTACAATCATCCTGTTTGGAACGATTTGGAGAAAATTTTCTAGTAGTACATAAAACATGGGTTGTATTCCGCCTATATGCCCTCCTTGTGGACCACCGCCAACATGTGGACCCCAACTGCCGATGCAATGCTGCAACGTGCCTTACTGCTCACCACGTCCAGTATCGCCCTGCATTAACATCTACAGTTGCTACACTCAGATGATGTAAAATAAAAGAACTAGAAGAAACAAGTGAAACTATAAATGTGCTTATTCTGTGTTACTAGTGAAGCTGAATTTCATTATTGAGTTATTTCAAGTAAAGAGTGAATTGTATTAAGTGTATTCCATTTAAATAAATCAGTAATAATAACTATTATTTTTGTCGTTTTGTCGTAGGTTGTACCAGTTGTTCAAGTTATTTTCTTCTAACTTTACAATCTAAATGGCAAAATGTGACATTACCTCGTAAAAGATAGAATATTACTAGTTTACTATACCATTTTAACATTTAGTTAATCCAATGCCTCTGTAATAAATAGTGTGAGCGAGTGTAATAGTGCCAAGCAGTAATGTTAGCATTACTGTGTTCCGGTTTTGAAAGGTAAGGGTGCTGGTGAAATTACAGGTACATGGGACTTGTCAACTTATGTCTCAGGGTATCGGGCGCAGAGGCAGTGCTCCCTCAGATTTTTGAGATTTATAGCTCTAAATGGCACTCTCATATTATTAAAAAGGATGGACGTAGATGGTAGAGTGAAATACGTTGATTTAAATAGACATGTTTATTGTTCGGTCTCCGGAATATAAGTGAGTAAATAATACAATATAAAATAAAATGTAAACTTAAATGCTAACCAAGCAATACGCATCACATGTTGCAGTTAGACTATAAATATAGTCTATCTATACTACATTATAGGGGTTCCAGAGAAAAAAAAATGTGTTGCGTGTTACTTGTTAAAACACATTTTTTTTTTTTTAAACTTAATTACAACAAAAATTCTTAATAATTACTTAACAGTCCAACAAAAGTTTACTAATTAATTTACAAACAATTTAGTATTATTCTTATGTGTTATATATTCTTTGCCATCTTTCAAAATTTTTACATTTGGTGATAAATCTTCAATAACGATATATGGTCCTAAATAAATGTTATCTAGTTTACTTCCTACTTGGTTTTTCAACAAAATTAAATCATCTTTCTTATATTTTACAGTATTTATATGTTTATCGTAATTTATCTTTCTTAAACTTTTCCCATCTAATAAATTATTTCTAGCGTCGGCCTGTGCTCGTTGTAACCTGTATCTTAGTTGTAAAGGATAAGCATCAGGATTATATAAAGGTTCTACATCAGAACACAACAAATTATTTGGCAGATTACAAAGTTTTCCAAACACTAGTTCGTATGGAGTGTATTGTGTCTCGGTATGCACGGTTGTATTATATGAAAAACACCAAAATGGTAGCCAAGTGCTCCAGTCAGTCGAATTATTACTACACTGTATCCTAAGAAACGCTCCTAAACTTTTATGTGTATTCTCTAACGAACCTATAGTTTCGTGGTGATACGCGGTCGAGTGAAGTTTGTTAATTTTTAGCAATTCACATACTTCAACCATAACTGACGACATGAACTCTGTGCCTTGGTCCGTAATTATTTCTTTTGGGATACCATATCTCAATATAAAATTATTTACAAATAAACTAGCAACTGACACAGTATCCTTTTTTTCTAGCGGATACGCTTCTACATATTTGGTTAAGTTACATTGCAAAGTTAAAATATATTTACTATTATAATTATCAATATCTAACGGTCCCATTAAATCTAAACTAACCCTTTCAAACGCTGTACTAGGAGTAGTTGTAATAACCATCGGTTCCCTAGTATGCCTGTTGGAGTGTTTCTGAATTTGACAACTCTTACATTTTCTTACGAATTCTGTGACGTCATTAGTAATTCCTGGCCAGTAGTAATATTTCTTAATATTATTCAGCATCCTATTTACCCCCGCGTGGCCACTGGTGGGTAATAGATGAAAGTCATTCAATATTACAATTTTAGTATCTTTTTCAGTTACTGTTACTACGTCATTCAATACTAATACCTTAGGAAAATCACTTAGGTTATTAATTTCCTTTAATAATATATTTATAAAATCTTTATCGCGCTTTCTTTTTATAATAACGAGCTCGTTTAATTTTATTTCTTTACAAAAATCTTGTAATTCTCTCGCTAACACACTTACGGTAGATAACGATCGAGACATTACATAAATAGCCGATTTATCGGGCACAAACACAAAAGAACTATTTTTACTATACAAGTTCTGTAAATTCACTATCTGCTTCATTGCTGTCTTATTTGCGCTTAATACTAGTTCTACGCTGTCAGTTGGTCGTTTGAGAATTTCCACTACTTTAGGTTGATCAGGCCTAGAAGCGGTGTGATTCTCACGTGTCAAGTCAATAATATTGTCATTCTTAATTTTTCGAGCTTGAGCTCTTGTCATGACCGATACAACATGCTCATGCATATCTTTCAATTCCTTAGAGTTCATCGGTATGCGACTCAATGCATCTGCAGCTGCGTTGTGCCGTCCCGGAACATAACTGATATCAAAATCATACTCTTCCAAATAGAGTCTAAACTTTGTTAAACGGCTTGATGGATCGGTCATATTAAATAAATAAATCAAAGGCCTGTGGTCAGTTTTTATTTGAAACTTCTTGCCATACAAATAGGGCCTAAAATGACGCACAGCCCACACAATAGCCAGTAGTTCGAGTTCGATGACTGGGTATCGTGTTTCAGCTGGTCTTAGATTACGACTTGCGTACGCTACTACCTTGCCGTTACTATTAGACAAAACGGCGCCTAAACCTAGCTTTGATGCGTCTGTTTGTAAAACAAACGTATTACCTTCTGAGAAGTCTGGATAATCTAAGATGGTAGGACTAAGTAGGATTTCTTTAAGTTTTTGGAAAGCCTTTTCACATTCAGTTGACCAGTTAAAAGAGACATTTTTCTTACATAATGCATTAAGTGGATGTGCTATTTCTGTGAAATTAGGTATAAATCTCCTGTAATAGTTAGCAAACGCTACAAATCGTTTAATATCATCTACACATGTTGGAACAGGATATTTCTGTAAAACATCTATTTTCGATGGGTCGGGAAAAATTCCATCTGAAGTTATTTTGTGGCCTAAATAAATAATTTCTTTTTGCAAAAATTCACACTTTAATGGGTTTAATTTCAAGTTAACTTGTCTAAATCTTTCCAGTACTTTAACTAAATTTTTGTTATGGGTTTCAAGACTATTACCAACTACAATACAGTCATCTAAATAAATTAGACATGCCTGATAGTTCAAACCCGTCATGGCTATAGTCATCAGTCGTGTGAAAGAACTAGGAGATGTTTTTAATCCCATCGGGCATCTCTTCATTTGATATTGTTTGTCAGTTGTAAAAGCTGTATATTTCCTAGATTGTTTTTCTAAGGACAACTGATAATAACCTTGTGATAAATCTAATTTAGAAAAATATACATTATTTGCCAAAGAATCTAGAATGTCAGTTATATTCGGTAAAGGGAATTTATCGTCCTGTATTACGTTGTTTAAGTGACGATAATCCACAACTAATCTCCATTTTTT